>NC_136264.1:181251687-181744187 GCF_964187855.1 Myxine glutinosa
CACATGAAGAACGTGCTCAGCCTCTCCCACAGTCGTTTGACAACCGACACTCCGAAGCATGTGTGCAACTTAAAGTGACTAACTACAACCCCCAGATAATGGAGCTCAGCAAAGGAAAGCAGGGCCAGGGATCACACTGATTGGTAGGCATCTGTTTATTTGTAGTACACATGAGTTTCATATTAGTGAGGCGGCATAGCTAAAAAATCGTTCATTTTTGTGATAGAAGCGCCAGATTTTGTACATTTATAGCTTAATATATGTTGAATGAATCTGGATATTGGGGCATTGCAGATTGGCATTCTGATGACAGTGGCAGCCATTTCCCAAAATGGCTGCCAGCGGTTACTGGAATAGAACACTTTGGTCACCCCCAAGCTGCTGTTACCATGTTTTCAGCACCACAAATATAATTTAAAGACCAGTTAAAGTGAAAATAAAAATATGTCACCCACAGGGTGAACCGTATCTTGCCAAAATGTGAAAATTCCGTTTTTTCGTCATGACGTCATCAAATGACGTCATAGCGTCAAACTGTTTACAGATCTGGGAAGCACTCATCAAGGGCATTCATATGAGGTATTACTCGATATGGTACCTACGATTTCAAAATTTGACCTTGGGGTCAATAATTTTCGACCTCCAGCGCTAACCATGAAGGTCAAGGCCGATCGCCACCAAAAACTAATCAGCTGAGCGCCGGACCATATACTAGATTCCCATGAAGTTTGGAGACGATCCGATCAAAGTTACTCAAAAAATTAGTGTTTCGTCGACCTCCATGATTGACCACAAAGTGACCTTGACCTTTGACCTTGACCTTCAAAATTTTGTGTGCTGAAGGGTATCTCTATAGGACTCTGATATGCGAAGTTACAGGAGTTTCCAATAATAACTGTGGTCTACAGAGTGATCTAAACGTGAAAAAAAATGATTAACCACAAACAAAAAAACAAACAAACATACAAGCTGACTAATACATCTTGCAAAAACTTCGTTTTGGCAAGATAAAAAATGTATTCCAATGTAGGATAATATTAAATTAAAGAAATCTAACAACATGGTGTTATATAGTGGATTACACTGTAGCTGTATTACCAAAGGCAATTTAACAATGTTCAGTGAACATACTAACAATTACACTGTAACAGTTTGAACATACGATATCTAACAATGTTCAGTGAATGTACTGAAGCCATTAAAGGGGCATTTTGCAGATTTTCAACCAATTTTTTATAGTGTGAAAAACACCTGCAGTGTTTTCTGTGTCTCTGGGGTGCAGTTCCAAAATGTGTGGTTCTTCCGGACACCTGCGTGTCATTTGATGTTTTTTGGGGTCAGAGAATTTTAGGGTCAGCTCTCACATTCTCCTTCACAGAAGCAGAGGCCTGTGCACTGAAGAGCAGCCTTCTTACACTTGCAGCGCGTTCTGCAACCACTCTTGCAGCCACAAGAGATCAGCTCGTAGCAGGATTTTGATGCTTGTGGTAATGTCGTCCAGTAGGGCTCATACAATCCTTCTGTCTTCACCCATCCCCAGTCAGTTGGTGATGGCAGCACAGGGTCTGGTAGCAGTGTCTTTCCCCAGATGTGACCACCCTGGTAAACTGCTCTCTTGACGTGCTCCACCAGAGCAGCTCGGGTAGGTGGTATTTTCTGCACTGGGTTTTTCCGTAGAAAGAGCTTCCTTCTTGCATCGTCCACCTTGGTGCAGGTGCTTGTTCTGTCAAAGAGAAGTATGACAAACCTCTCAATAATGTTCATTGCATCATCTGGGATCTCGTTTGGTCCACTTGCCAGCATCAGTAGTGCATCTGTCAATTCTGGAAGCGACTTCCATGTAGACCATGCTGCCTTCTTTCCATGTCCAGCAAAGCTGGATACGGTGTCACAGCCTGTCAAAGCATGAAACATTGGAAGGGCACATGACATCTCTGGTCCGAGACATGCAGCGATTTGGTGGGCTGCCAGGTAGCGAAAGCTCTTGCCTGTTCCAAATGCTAGCCAGAGTTCACATCCAGATGGTAGTAGACTTATGGCAAACACAGCCAAGACCACAACATCAGTGTCAACAGTCCGAATCAGCACCTGTTGGTGGCCATGCTGTGCAGCATGTGATACGTGCAGTAGCATACGACTATCAGCCTCTTCATGGCTGCATGGGGCCAGGGTATGGAGATCTTGAAGTAGCTGTGTGCTGAGCACACCCTGCCCATCAGTGAGGACAACTTCCTTGTCTTCTTCACAGAACACCTGAAGGAGGACCCTGGACAAGAAACTGAATAGTTCAGTTTTGTTGCTGTCAACCCGCAGAAAGTTCTGCCAGTTTCCTGGTATGGCAGCCTTCCCAACCACACGTCTCCTTACACCCTTTCCACGCTTGGCTCTTGCTGTGCCTTTCAGGGAGTCATCCTTGTAAGTATCCCAAACGAGGTCCACGCGTGACACACTGCGCAGATGAGAAGAGATGTATGGGATGAATATCTGCTGGGCATATTCATCAAATGTCTTGGCACCTGCTGGCCTCATCATCTGAATGATGGCAGCTCCTTCAAGAACTACACAAGTAGCATCAGGGGCTTTAGTCTGAGCTGGAGACAGGTCCTCCAGGCATGTCAGAAGGTCACTCTTGGCCCCAAGTCATAATCTTCCTCCATCGGAGAGCGCTGGTGGCCATGCTTGATTCTCATGCTGAAAGAATTCTTCCAGGTTTCCATCTCTTGTTTGACAGCTAATGTAGAGTCGTGAGAACAGCTCGACATCACTTTTCATTGAGGTCAGCTGCTGCTCCTGCTTACTTGCCATCTTTTTTGTTGAGCCAACAAACAGTGTCAACCGGTTGCGGTGGATTGGGTTGTAGTGAAATCGTATTCGTACTGAACCCGGGGTGATGCTCGCTGCTCGTTGACACCACTAGGGGCGTGACTATAAGACCCGCTGCTGCGGACGGAGCTCCGAGACTACTCCTGTGACACGTTACATCTGGTAGACTCGCTAACGGTACGCCTGCATAGAATATCCAGCTTGCTTGCATTGAATGTTATGAATGGTCCCATGTGATGTCACATCGTATACTTATTGTATTTCCTACTCTACAGGATGATGTCATGATCTAAATGCAATTAAACCACCCGTTGGACTAAAGTTGTGTGGACCTGATTGGTTTTCCACAACACTTAATTGCATTTAAGATCTACCGACATGGCTGGCAACAAGACGCTGACGGTTTCCGTATTCTGCGCCGACCCGCAAGCCCCGGATGGTGGCTTGCAACTGAAGCACTGGCTCAGAACATTGGAGAATCATTTTGATGAGCCTGAGACTGCGCCGACGGCTGCCGCGAAGCTAGCAACACTACATTCAAAAATCGACTACCGGGTGTACAACTCTATCGCTCAATGCGCGACGTATGACCTCTCCATCGCGGAGCTCAAACGGCTGTACATCTATCTATAATTCCAGTAATCTCTGTATGTCTGTGTGTCTGTGTGTTTGTCTGTGACCGCTGTTTCTCGACAACCATGGGTCCGATATACTTGAAACTTGCCAGGTATATTGCTGGGGACCCGAGCATGTGCCTTTTCAAGGTTTCATATTAATCGGACAAGTAGTTACCGAGCTATGGCGATTTCTTTACCAAACTCCGCAAGCCGTTCGCTTTGGACCAAACCATTTCATGTAAATAGAGGGGGGGGGGGGGGATTGTCACCGTACTCGCAAGCCGTTCGCTTTGGACCAAACCATTTCATGTAAATAGAGGGGGGGGGATTGTCACCGTACTCGCAAGCCGTTCGCTTTGGACCAAACCATTTCATGTAAATAGAGGGGGGGGGGGGGATTGTCACCGTACTCGCAAGCCGTTCGCTTTGGCTTTGCGAATGGACCAAACCATTTCATGTAAATAGAGGGGGGGATATAATTTTAGATATATATATAGTACGGGCATGCCCTAGTAAAGGAAAAAAGCCCGGTGTATGCACGATATTTGCTGCAAACGCGACGTCAGCAACCCAACGAGGCGATGGACCACTACGCCCAGGAGCTCCGGCAGCTCTTGCTGGACAGCATCAGGGAGCCACGGACTCCCGCGCAGGCTCAGGATGATCTTCTTTTAGATGCCTTCATTGCAGGGGTCTCCTCCCAGGAACTAAGGCTCAAGCTCTTAGAGAAGACCGACCTGACCTTCGCTATGGCACTCGAGCAAGGGAAAGTATACACTGAAGCGCGGATGCAATCGAACACCTATGATCGCACGCGCCTCTTGGCGGGCACTACACTACACACCCGGCCGGAGAGTGCTACCGCCGAGGACGCGGATCCGCTCGCGGAACTCCGGGATGCTCCGGAGGAAGACCCAGCCCTGACGGCTGCCGTTACGACCAGACCCAAGGCCGCATGCTTTTTCTGTGGGGGGCCACGCCATGCCCGGCTCGTGTGTCCGGCACGAGACGCTATATGCCATTTGTGCTCGCAAAAGGGACATTACACAAGAGTGTGCAGGAAAACGGCACGCGGCTCACGGCTCATTGAATCGCGCGGTCGCGGTCGCGGTTGCGCGGTCGCGGCGACCTTGAATGGGCTCATTGCGGAGCCCGCGAGCCGAGCCCGAAACCCGGCGCCTTACCCGACTTCGAAGGGGAGGGCCCCTCTCTGCGGGCCCCTGGGCGCTCAGACGTCCTTGGCGGGCGTCACCGGACAGCCACCACCGTCTCATCCTCCATCGGGCACGAAGTACGTGTCCTTGACCAAACTCCGGGCCACGCAAGGGGCTTTGAAGCCTCGCCAAGCCCCAGCGGAACGTTCTCCTCATGTCGTCCACGAGCTAACGGTGGCCCACGCCCCGACAAAGGCGATTTCGAATACTACGGAGGCCTTTTGCTGCCAAAAGTGTCAAAAGGCGATTTCGAATACTACGGAGGCCTTTTTCTGCCAAAAGTGTCAAAAGGCGATTTCGAATACTACGGAGGCCTTTTCCCGTCAGAATTGTCAGATTTTGAATCGCGAAACACCGGAATGCTTGGGAAAGCCCTCTGATGGCGTTACTGGATTCCCCATGGTCAACGCAGACTCCGGCCACGACCGCAAAACTGCTGCTGGCGTAGGATCCACCCGCGAGGCTTGTCCGACCCATTTGGGGGGGCTCAGTCCCGCTCCCAGCAGCCTCGTCTGGCCTGGCTCAAGCCCTTATTCCCCTCATGGTCGAAGGCCATTGTGTTCGGGCCTTGGTGGATACAGGGTCTATGGATAGTTCTATCGACCAGCGACTTGTGCTCAGGCATGGATGGCGGATCTGGAGGTCTACGAGACGGATCTTCATGGCTTCCCAGGGGCTTCGACTCAGCACGAAGGGGGAATGCCGATTGAAACTCGTGCTAAAGGGACGGGTTTTCCCTGATGTACACCTTATGGTTTTACCCGCATTATGTGCTGATATTCTGTTAGGACATGATTTTCTTAAGCTGCATGGACGTCTGGTAATGGAGTTTGGTGGGCCTGACACGCTTGTTGTGGGGGCGGACGACGCGCTTGCGGTGTGCGCCCTAGCGCAAATGGACATCCAGCCGCTTTCGCTGTTCCCCAATCTAACCTCCGACTGCACCCCTGTCGCGGTGAAATCACGGCGCTACTCTCGCGCAGACATGCAATTCATTGCGGACGAAACGGCTCAGCTCTTGAAAGACGGCATCATAGAACCTAGTAGGTCGCCGTGGCGTGCCCAGGTCTTGGTGGTGCGCAGCGAGGCCCATCGCAGACGCATGGTAATCGACTATTCCCAAACGATTAACCGCTTTACACAGCTGGATGCCTACCCCCTTCCGGGGATGGACGCGCTAGTGCAACAGGTGTCCCAGTATTCGGTCTATAGCACTCTCGATCTCCGTAGTGCGTACCACCAGATCCCTATCTCTAGGGCGGATCGTATCTATACCGCATTTGAGTCGGGGCAGCGGTTGTACCAATTTATGCGATTGCCTTTTGGGGTAACGAACGGGGTCGCTTGTTTCCAGAGGGCCATGGATGACCTCGTTGCGCGGGAGCACTTAACCGATGTTTTCGTCTACCTCGATAATCTTACGGTTTGTGGATATGACCAAGGGCACCATGATGCTAATCTGAAGCGCTTCCTTGAGGTCGCGCAGAGGTATCACTTAACTATGAATGAGGATAAGTGCCAATACTCCCTACGCATGATAGATCTTCTGGGGTACACCGTGACCCATGGCTCTGTCGCTCCGGATAAGGAGCGTCTGCGACCTTTGCTCGACATGGCCCCTCCCTGTGATCGGGCGTCCCTGAAGCGCGCCCTTGGGCTGTTCGCCCATTACTCCAAATGGGTTCAAAGTTTCTCCGCGAAACTTTGCCCCCTCGTGGCCTGCGACACCTTCCCCCTGAGTCCGGCCGCATTGGCGGCCTTTGAAGGCCTTAAGGCCGACATCGCCCGAGCCGCCGTGGCGACCATCGACGAGAGCGGCTCGTTCGTCCTCGAAAGTGACGCCTCGGATCAGGCCATCGCGGCGACCCTCTCCCAAGGGGGGCGTCCCGTGGCTTTCTTTTCACGGACTCTTACCACCGCTGAGCGGAAACACTCGTCCGTTGAAAAGGAAGCGTATGCGATCGTCGAGTCTATTCGGCGATGGCGCCCGTACTTACTCGGGCGGAGCTTCCAAATCATCACGGACCAGCAAAGCGTTGCGTTCATGTACGACACCTTACACACCCAGCGCATTAAGAATGAGAAAATCACTCGCTGGCGTATCGAACTCGCCGACTTCTGTTACACCATCAAATATCACCCGGGGAAGGATAACCGGGCCGCCGATGCCTTATCACGACCGGCTACATGCACGGGTATCACCTCTTTGGAGGGCCTACGGGTGCTGCATGCCACTGCGGGCCATCCCGGCGTAACGCGTTTCGCTCATTTTGTGCAGTGTGGAAATCTCCCATACTCGATTGACGATATCCGCCGTATCTGTCGTGACTGCGCTATCTGCGCGGAAATCAAACCGCGTTTCTATAACCCTCCCATGGGGACTCTGGTGAAGGCTACGCGCCCGTGGGAACGCTTGGCGATGGATTTCAAGGGCCCATTGCCGGTGTCGAGCGGCTCTCGCTACCTGCTCACTATCGTTGATGAGTACTCGCGATTCCCCTTTGCTTATACGTGCACGGACATGACTGCTGCCACGGTGATGCGATGCTTACAGAACTTGTTCTCAATGTTCGGTTACCCGGCCTATGTCCATACCGACCGGGGTGCGGTCTTCTTGTCTCAGGAGGTGCGCGGCTATCTGCTCCAAAATAACATTGCTTCTAGTTACACCACGCCGTACAGACCCCAGGCTAATGGGCAGATCGAACGCTTCAACGGGATTATCTGGAGGGCCGTCATGCTCAACCTCCGGACCCTCGGCCGGGGCCTCGATAAATGGGCTTGGTCGCTACCTGCGGCGTTGAACTCGATCAGGGCTCTCCTGAGTACGGCAACCAACCAAACTCCCCACGAGCGACTTTTCCACCACCCCAGGAGCTCGGGGTGTATACGGTCTTTGCCCAGTTGGCTCGCTGGGCCCGGGCCGGCCTACCTTAAACGGGCGGTTCGCGCGAGCAAGTACGACCCCCTAGTGGACAAAGTGCAGATTCTCCAGGCTAATCCTGAGCATGCTCGTGTGATGACGACTGATGGCCGTGAGACTACTGTCTCCGTCCGTCACCTTGCTCCTTGCGGGGTCGCCGACCTAAGTAGGGAATCGGACGAACCGATCGAACCCATCTATGAGACTATGGCTTCTCCCGACGCTCCCATCGCCGAAAGTCTACCGACCCTCCCCTCGCCGAGACTACCTGGGCCCGACGACTTGGAGTTACCCCCTTCGTCACCCGACCCTGTTGGCGCCTCCGACGCCGGGGACACAGGGATACGTGATGCCATACCCGGGGAATTTCGGACGCGTGCTGGCAGAGAAATTCGCCGCCCGGCCCGATACGGTTGGGTCGACTGATGTTCCGCACCCTGTTCGTGCTGACGCTCACTCGCTTTTAGCCGCGCTGCCGTATAATTCTGACGGGGGGAGAATGTAGTGAAATCGTATTCGTACTGAACCCGGGGTGATGCTCGCTGCTCGTTGACACCACTAGGGGCGTGACTATAAGACCCACTGCTGCGGACGGAGCTCCGAGACTTCTCCTGTGACACGTTACATCTGGTAGACTCGCTAACGGTACGCCTGCATAGAATATCCAGCTTGCTTGCATTGAATGTTATGAATGGTCCCATGTGATGTCACATCGTATACTTATTGTATTTCCTACTTTACAGGATGATGTCATGATCTAAATGCAATTAAACCACCCGTTGGACTAAAGTTGTGTGGACCTGATTGGTTTTCCACAACATGGGTCATCAATGGGCTTTGTTCTCTCCACAAGACATTCTTTTGTGAATGCTTGAAACTGCTGTTGACCAATTCTCTGTGCCTTTTTAACAGTCTCCACTGCCGATGGTTCAGCAATGTCTTTGCTGTCAAGGACAAGCAGGTCTTTGCTCTCCTCTTCAAATGGATTGCCCAGTTCTTCCAATACATTGATGAGGGAGCAGACGTCTTTCTTTAATGCTTTCTGCACACTTGCTGTCTGGTCATGGTGGAGCACATCATCTCCTCTTCCCATTAGCTGGTGTGCATCTTCAAAGTCCTCAATCACTGCGGCAACCACAGGGCCAGCTACCATCCACCGCCAAAGGGCACTAGGGTTGTCTGTAAGACCTACTGCCTCTCCATCACTCCATGACAAACAGCATTGTCGAGTTGACGGACCATCTCCTGAGGAAGCGGCAATAACTTTTGGAGACGTGCAGCAGTTGTTTTCCACTAATACAGAACGCAGCAACCCTTGTATACCCGACTGTGAAGCCAATCATCAAATGCACCTGTCCGTACATTTTGCCACGCCACCTGTGATATTATCCTGTTGTTGACTTCTTGCTGCGACAGACAATCAGTGACATGGTTCTTTTAACAAATAAATCAACAAAGTGTAAAAGAAACTCACCAGATTGATATACTGAGTTAAGAAAGTAAACCCAAGTCAAGAAAAAAAAAAAATTCCATATTAAATGCCAAGTCTGTATATATATATATATATATATATATATATATATATATATATATATATATATATATATATATATATATATATATATATATATATATATGTCTCTACTTTTCCTTTTAAATCTACATCACTGCTTATCTCTATTTCTCTGCTTTTCTTTTTCTTTTTCTTTCTCTCCTCTCTCTCCTCTCTTCTCTCTTATTTTCTCTCTCCTCTCTCTCCTCTCTCTCCTCTCTCTCCTCTCTCTCCTCTCTCTCCTCTCTCTCCTCTCTCCATTATTTTTGAGGCTTCAGCAGGTGTATCCCTGTTTTCTACCTCACTTTTTGAAATAACTATAACCCCCACTCTCTATTCATACACCCCTCCCATAATCCCTGAGCTGCTCAATCCCAGTTCCCCCTGTGCAGGAAAAGCGCCTAAGACAGGACTACTCTGATCTGCGTGCAATAAGCATGCAACATTATAAAGATGGACGTTAAAGATCCCACATTGTCCTTCTGGAAGAGTTGGGAGTTATCACTGGCACCCTGAACAAATTGCACATCAGCTGGATTAAAATGTCATCCCTTGCATCCTGGTTTGTGAAAGACTTGGGCTTATTTAGACGACCCCATAAAGTTATTGTGATTAATTGGAGCTGTTAAAGTCGTAGTTGTACCTCATTCTAACAAACGGTATCTTTCAACTACGAAATGCAATTATTGGCTTGGTCCAAAAGCTCGACATGGTTTGCTTGTTGTACGTTTAAATGCAAAGTTCTTGAAAACTTTTGATCAGGGGCATCTTGTGTGCATGTCTGTGTGTTTTTCAGCGGATAAAGGAGCTGATGAAACCAAAGATAGATGACTTGGTGGCCTGGCGCAGGAAACGGCTTGGTTTACCAGAGGAGTCACATTTGTTGCAATGCACTAACGCTTAATGTTGCTTTAGTTGGTGCTACTGTCAATGCCTACTGATGAAACTAAAGGTAGAGGATAACTTAACTGCAGAGCTTATCATTTTACATTTTTTTTGTTTCAAAATAATAATGGGCCATCTGTTAATGTTGCCATATTTGGGGGATGGTAGGGGAGAAGGGAGGGGGATGGTAGGGAATAAGGGATGATAAGAGAGGGAATTATGGGGAGGGAGAGGGAAAGCTTTTGGGACGTGATTGGAGTCAGGCAAAGGGAGGGGAAAATATGAAAAAAGGCAGAGGGGGTTGGGGGCGGGGGGGGGGGTGGGGGGAGGTGCAAGAAAATCTGCCATAATTTTTATCCATTAATAAATAAATTGATTTCCATGACGTGAATCTAACTGACTTCTATTTCACTTATTGCTTTTTCTTCATTCCAATAGGCCAATGCAACAAGACACATTATTCTTCTTCTCTCAGTCCAGCCAATTGGAAAATTGTTAAAAGCTTATCCTCCTTCGTGATATGAGATGAGGATGTTTTAAATAGTGAATTCAAATAAAATCTTGATGCAAGTCTTCAAATGGTGATCGTGGGGTTTGTATATTTATTGTCCCCCGTCGCACCGCGGAGCGAAAGGGGGACTATGGTTTTCCCCTCCGTCCGTCCGTGCGGGCGTCCATGCGTGCTTACGTGCATGCGTGCGTGCGTAAGCGAAGGACCGAATTCTAATTTGGTGTGTGGGTGCAACCCACGTCAAAATCCAAGATCGCCGCCGGCATGTATGTCTGACGCCATGAATGTCTGAACCTTGTGAGCAGAATATCTTGAAAAATAAGCGAAGTACCAACTTCTAATCTGGTGTGTGGGTGTATCTCGGCAAAAGGAAGAAGGCATAAGGAAGAACGCTTTTGAAATTGGGTCACCACTTCAAAATCCAAGATGGCCGCCACTATATATATATGTCTGAAACTTGTGAGCGAAATATCTTTAAAAAATTAACGAACTACTAACTTCTAATCTGGTGTGTGGGTGTATCTATGCATAAGGGAGAACGCTATTGAAAATTGGGTCGCCACGTCCAAATCCAAGATGGCTGCCGCCATGTATGTCTGAACCTTGTGAGCGAAATATCTTGAAAAATAAACGAACTACTAACTTATAATCTGGTGTGTGGGTGTATCTATGCATAAGGGAGAACGCTATTGAAAATTGGGTCGCCACGTCCAAATCCAAGATGGCTGCCGCCATGTATGTCTGAACCTTGTGAGCGAAATATCTTGAAAAATAAACGAACTACTAACTTCTAATCTGGCGTGTGGGTGTATCTATGCATAAGGAAGAACGCGATTGAATATTGTGTCACCACGTCAAAATCCAAGATGGCCGCCGCCATGTACAGTATGTCTGAACCTTGTGAGCGGAATATCTTGAAAAATAAGCGAAGTACCAACTTCTAATCGGGTGTGTGGGTGTATCTACGCATAAGGAAGAACGCTATTGAAAATTGGGTCGCCAGGTCAAAATCCAAGATGGCCGCCACCATATATATGTCTGAACCTTGTGAGTGAAATATCTTGAAAACTAAAGGAACTACTAACTTATAATCTGGTGTGTGGGTGTATCTATGCATAAGGGAGAACGCTATTGAAAATTGGGTCGCCATGTCAAAATCCAAGATAGCCGCCTTGCGTCTTCCACTTTGTCAACTCACATCACTTCACCGGCGGGGGGCCTAGGCGTAACGCTTGTTACACTACACGCTGGACTAGTTCATGATTAGACACGAATGCACTGTCGTAGGAATCAAGGGAGGTGCAAAGCATCCCTCCCTTTATATGGGATGGTTTCTCTGTGTGCAGCTTCAACAAACGGACTGAAAATTCGTTTCTCCTTCTGTTTTTCTCCTTATATTACCATCCCAGGGGCATAGAAAATTCGCTTCTACTGGTCGAAATCGGCTGCAAATATCAGAAGTAAATGCTTTGTATGTCGAGGTAATATGTTCCAAATTTCAACAACGTTCATTTCCGCATTCTTGAGTTTTATTAAGAAAACCCTCAAATTCACGTTGGTGTCTGTGCGTCCGTCTGCCCAAAATGTGTTGGCTCTCATATCTCAAAGGCTATACATTGAAACTAGCTGAAACTTGGAATATGCATCGGCCAATACGCCAAATTAATGGCTTTCAAAACAAATTCAAAATCTGTGCAGTGTGATATGACCCGTGAGGTCGCTCCGTACTTTGGCTGCTCGTCATGATAATTCATTCCATGCCCAATCTAGAAGACTTCTTCTTCACGCAATAACAACGTCTAGCTTCCAGACCGTACATCCAATCATCTTGACATCTGGCACACTTGTTACACTTCATTACCTCTACTATAATTTAAAGTTTCACGTCCATCAATGAAGCTGTTCAAGAGTTATCATTAAAAAAAAAATATTTTCGTTTAATTATATATATCTGCCAAACCACATGACCTATCGCAAATTCCAAAAGGTCATTTTAGGAGACTGATATGCTGAACACATCTGTGAAGTTTCCCCTCGATAGATTCAAAAATAAGGGAGGAGTTTGGTTTTAAAACATTATGCTTAAAAACGTCATAACTCCGAAACCATGTGAGGCATGATGTCAAGCTTGCTGACTTTTTTTGTTCGTCATGGGTATGCGATTTTGCCTGCAAAGTTTGGCCTCAATCTGTTCAGTTGTTTAGGAGAAAATTGTATTTTAGTAGTTTTTCAGGCTTTTCACTCAAAACAATATGGCGCCCGAACCACGTGACCTACGACGTCATTATAATTTTATTTTTGCATAAATTTATACCGAGAAGATACTCTAGAAATTTCATCCTGATTGGATAACGTTTTTTTACTTGTCGAATTATGACGTTGTAAAGGCGGCACCTATGACGTCATCATTACCCTGCGCTCGCGAAGCGAAAGGCAGGGTTAAGCATTTGGGTGCGTGCGTACGTACGTTCGTACATACCTGCCTGTCTGCATTTTAAAAATTCATTTTCTCGGCAACCGTTGGTTCGATTGACATTAAATTTCCACCATGGGAGGGCCTCCTCCTGTAGAATATTTTAATGAATATGATGACGTCACAGGTCATGTGGTATGGGCACCACCTTGGAAAAAAAAACTTTGCACCTCTATATCTCAAAAACCGCTGCACAGAAATAATTGAGACAGGTCGCATTGCAAAGAACTCTCCATGCAGAATAACATATCTGAATGATGACGTCACAGGTACCGCCGTTGTGACGTCATAATTCGACAAGTAAAAAACTTTATCCGATCAGGATGAAATTTCTTGAGCATCTTCTCGGTATAAATTGATGCAGAAATAGACCTAGATTGTATTCATAGAATACTTACCCTGCGCAGTCAACTTGGTGTGAGCCACCTCTTCTATTTTTGAATGTTTCTTTTTTTTTGATCCAATATGGCGGCCAGACCACGTGAGCGATGACATCATAAATTTATATTCTCTAAATAATTGTTGCATAGATCATGCTCAATAAATTTCAAACTGATCAGACTAAGCGTTGTCCCTGTCGAATTATGACGTCATAGTTATGGCACCTGTGGAAGTGTAAAATTTATCTATGAATCAAGTGATTTTTATGAGCCACAACCTGTCAAAATCGTGTGTTTAGAACCTACTTATCTTGTGTATAAGTTTTTTATGGTACATAGAAGTTTATACATTCTTATATCCTACACAATATATCCAGATGTTATATATAATAAATCCTTGATTTATGGTCAAATAGCGAGTTTTATATGGCAAACTAATAGGGTCTGCAGTTTGCACAACCTGGACAGGACGCAGGGCACCCTAGGTCATGAAATGCAAATGCTGTGTGCATTTTATATGAGATTGAGACTGAACGTGTGATCCATGAAGTTGACGATTATTTTAACATTGTTCATAACAGACAATACATATATATCAATACATATTGATCTTTTCACTTATGAGGGAAAAGATGAGTTTGCAGGTTGACAAGGAATGTGGTTGTCATGGCTACCGAGTGATTTCCCTGAGGCAACAAAGTTCCGCCTGCAACAAATTGTTCTGAGTTTTAAATCTTGACAAAACTATGTATGGGTTTTTAAGTATGACAAATTGTGAAGTAAATACCTATTTATTAAATAAGGACTTTATTATTTAATTGCATGCCTGTTTGAAGTTTTAACATGACTTATTAAGTTATCATGTTATTATTGTGTCAATTTGCAATATGGTATGATAACCCTTGCATCAACTGGCAGAATACTCAGGTCCTGTGGAAACAATGATGTTAGCAATAAATGAATTACAGATAAAACCACAGAATGGTAAATAATTTGGAATAGTTTTAATAATAAAGGCACTGTAATTATTTAATTATGACTAAGGGTAATATACTGTAGTTAAAGATATGGTGCTTTGAAATAAAGTAAGTAATCTTTGTCCTTGTAGTGTCGAAATGAGTAAAAGATATATCCACTTATTTCTTATTTATGCTTCACTGAGATAGTCAATGAATGACCTTCAAATGTTCTTGAAGTCTCCAAGCAGAATTAAAAGGATGATGGCTCCGAAATGTCTGGCAGGAGACAATGGGAAACAGATGTGCCTCATTAAAAAGATTTGATATGCAGACCTACTCGGCGGGGAGCCTCCCCATCCCAATATTTCACTCGACCAATCACATTGTATCCCTCGATCCTTGCTCCCTCCCACTCCAATATTTCATTCGACCAATCCCCATTGCCCTCATCCCTCCCATCTACCAATCCTAATGTTCCCCTCCCATTTTTCTATTGCAACCAATCCCATCTTCGCTCCTCCCTCTCCACTTTCTCTTCCCACTTTCAACTTGTATAAAGGTCAGGACTGATGTCCAAATAGTAGGATTCTCACTTGGTTTGTAAATGTTGGTATGTTGTACTTATGATTTTCACTTATGTTGTAAATGTTGTACTTCGGATTTTACTTGGCTTGTCTGCACTGTATGTTGACTGTATACTGTGCATGCTACTGTTATTTGGTGTATCCTTATGATGTTTCCTTTGATGTACATCTCTACTGTACCAGGATTTTCACTTGGGACTTTTTGTGAATCTTGCAATGTGCTTTCATGAATTGTAGTATGCTCTTCTTGGTTTGATGAAGGTTATTGTTCCTTGCTGTGTATTCCCTTGTAAACAAAAGTGTTGTCCTCCTCCTGAATTAAAATTTGTGATTCTTCCTCTGACAAAAGTGTATGGACATTGAATTCTTGATTCAACTATTACATGAATGAATGAATGAATGATAGTTTTTAAGGCCATTTTCCCCGCTAGAGCGGGGGTTAGCCTTATTACATACTATTTAGCCTTATTACTTATTACATTTCCCCGCTAGATTCAACTATTACATACTGTCTAAAAATATATATTCAACAAATGGCGACCGTGACACTTTTGCTAACTCTGAGACGACCTTGAAAACGGAGACTAGAGCACAAACTGTACTCTCCTCTAGCTCCTGGTAGCTTGGTAACGTATCTAACAAACTGATTACAGATTTTGATTCCCGAGTATTATGGTCACAGGGTGTTGTATTGTGTTAACTATTCGTATCATCTGTCTGTCTGTTCTTGCATAAATTAGCTGCAGGTTGAAATCTCGGTTGGATGTTCCAGTGATTTGTGATTTCTTGATCAGATTCGGTTTTGGAATCAAACGGTGTGATCTGGTGTGTGGTTTTGTGTGTGATTTGGTGTGTGAGTTGGTTGCTTATTTGGTTGGTGGGTATACCGGACGGTTGATCGCGTGAAATACCCCAGGTGTGTTTCGTCAAACTGGTTTGGTTTTGTCAAATCTGGTTTTGACCGGTTAAACACAGGTGTCCACAATTTGTAGCGGTGGTTCTCACTGTTTCACTCACTTACTCTTGCTGCAGAAGAAGGGGTGGTGAACAGTTATTTGATGTTGTGTGAAGTGAGTTGGTTGCTTCTTGCTGCAGCCCTAGCATGAGTGTGTAGGGTGCAGTGGTTTGACATTTGGTCAAGTGTATTGTACATTGAAAGGGAAGACTGTATTTTATTTGTGTTTTCCCTGTATTTTGTCATGAGCTCAAGTGATTGTGTGCATGTCTTGAAGTATCAAGAGTGAGTTTTGGTGTGTGGCAGGGTGTGTGCTTTGCAATGGTGTGTCAGAGATATGGGTGAAAATATTGTGTTTGCAGGTGTGCGTGAAATGCATGCAGTGTGATAAAAAAATTTAGCAACAGGTGCACCTGTTAAAGTTAGGCTGTGTGCAACTTGGGTGTGAATGTAAAATGCTTTGTTGGTGTTTTACAGACAGGCTGAGAACTAACATTCACTCGAATGGTGGTTGAAGCTGACTTTCATATGAATGAATATATTTATGACAAAAGGATGCACATGTGTGATTTCACTTACAGAAATGGGCGAGTATTTTTGATCTAGCAGACGTTCTGAGTGACGATTCAGAGATGTTTTGATTTATGATCAATGTTAAAGATGCAAGCCTTTCTGTGTGATTTGCATGTGGACCTTTTGTTCAATTAAATATAGATATCTAGGATTATTGCATGACAAAATGATGGAAATTTAATGAACAGGCTAAAATTGCGTACATAATTTGTGAATGGGAGAAATAACACAAAATTACGATGTTGTTCTTGTAAATTTCTGCATGTTTTATGTGCCTTGAAGGAACAGGTGGATTCAACAATGCAGGTCCAGGCATATATTTCAGGAAAACAGATTTGGTTGGTACATATATTTTTTATTGAAAGGTGAAAAGTATATATTTACATCTATATTATAATAGGCTACGGTGATTCTGTCCTGTCTGTCTGTCTGTCTGTCTGTCTGTCCGGGGGTGTGGCTTACTCCGTTTGCAGAGTAGCTCCACCCATTCTTGGAGAGGCTTCATGTAAACAAATATCCACCATTTTATTATCTCGAATAGCTTTGAGGCCTGTTTAGTTAGGCCCGTGCTGTCTTTCTCTCTCACACAGGTTTATTTCAACTCAAATTCGATATATCATTTCATTTTTAACAGTCGCTAACATAGTTTTAGACTTGGTTGAAAAAAAAACGGGAAGAGAATCCCATGAAAGTTTCTGTTTATAGAACGAAATGAATTCTCAAAGGCCTGTAAAATAAAGCTCATTCATTGAGTCACCCTCACGATTTTATCTCGAATTCACCATCTGATTTAATTTTTATCGATGGTTTTAGACTCGGTGTCAGAAATAATTGAGAACATTCACGCACACACGGGAAAATGCAGAGATATATTTTTTTAAATCACGCCACGATGATACACAAAAATACACCGCCGAAAATAACAGTCGGGGAAAATGTCGACATATATTTAAAAATTCGCTTTTTCTTTTCCGTTAAGATATATTACTTTTACTTTTGATGACATTCGTCACAAAAACGACATATATTTCTTCGTTCTTATTTCATTCAACATTATTATCCGGAAGTAAAATATGTTTCAGGAAATTACCGAGAGATATTTCTTCGTTTTTTTTTTATTAGTTATGTGCGCATACACTTTAAATAGGTTTATTTGAAATCTTTAATTTTCACAATGTAATTTACTTGCCATTTGTCATTTGATGATTATGAGACACTTCTTCTTGAGGATCGTGACAATTCATGCGTTGCGTGGAAACTTCTATTTCCAAAATGAATGAGACGGTCGATGAAGAATGCAGACTTGAACAGGATGCAGCAAGAAAACGAATGAGATGAGCGAATGAGTCCGTCGACGAACGTCAATGCAGACATGAACATGATGCAGCGAGAAAAAGAACGAGACGGGAGAACCGCACAGGATGCTGCTGCAACAACGATGAGGAGGGTTGGAGAGGACTGAGGAGCGAGGGGTTGGAGAGGAGTTAGGGGTTGGAGAGTGAGGACCTAGGGGTTGGAGAGTGAGGAGCTAGGGGTTGGGGAGTGAGGAGCTAGGGGTTGGAGAGGAGCAAGGAATTGGAGAGAAGTGATTAGTGAGGGGTTGGAGAGTGAGGAGCGAGGAGTTGGAGAGTGAAGAGCGAGGGGTTGGGGGGTGAGGAGCGAGGGGTTGGAGAGCGAGGAGCTAGGGGCTGGGGAGCGAGGAGCTAGGGGCTGGAGAGCGAGGAGCTGGGGGTTGGAGAGCGAGGAGCTAGAGGTTGGAAAGCGAGGAGCTAGGGGTTGTTGAGCGAGGAGCGAGGGGTTGGAGAGCTAGTTGTTGGAGAGTGAGGAGCTAGGGGTTGGAGAGCGAGGAGCTAGGGGTTGGAGAGCGAAGAGCTAGGGGTTGGAGAGCGAGGAGCTAGGGGTTGGAGAGCGAGGAGCGAGGGGTTGGAGAGCGAGGGGTGGGAGAGTGAGGAGCGAGGGGTTGGAGAGTGAGGGGTTGGAGAGCGAGGAGCGAGGGGTTGGAGAGCTAGGAGCGAGGGGTTGGAGAGAAAGGGGTTGGAGAGCGAGGAGCAAGGAATTGGAGAGTGAGGGCCGATTGGAGCAGAGAGTGAGGGCTGATTGGAATAGAGAGTGAGGAGCTATTGGAGAGGAGAGTGAGGAGCGATTGGAGAGGAGATTGAGGAGCGATTGGAGAGGAGAGTGAGGAGCGATTGGAGAGGAGTGTGAGGGGTTGGAGAGGAGTGTGAGGGGTTGGAGAGGAGTGTGAGGGGTTGGAGAGGAGTGTGAGGGATTGGAGAGGAGTGTGAGCGATTTGAGAGGAGTGTGAGGAAGTATTGGAGAGGAGTGTGAGGAAGTATTGGAGAGGAGTGTGAGGAGGTATTGGAGGGGAGTGTGAGGAGGAGTGGGATTGGAGAGGCATGAGGATGAAGAGAGGAGAGTGTCAGGTGAAGAGGAGTGAGGGGTCACATATTATGTGAAATAAAGAAATTGTGTTCATTACACCATTTCTGGATCTGATGAATTGCCAGTAACCATTTTGTAAAATTTAATGTGCAGCATCTAAATCAAGATGTCCAAATGTCACACACGTCCATGCCCGTGGGATTCCCACGGGTGACCCCACAAGACTGCAGCAAGAAAAAGAACGAGACGGGAGAATGAGACCCTCGACGAACGTGATCACAGACTCGCACAGGATGCTGCTGCAACAACGATGAGGAGGGTTGAAGAGGAGCGAGGGGTTGGAGAGGAGTTGGGGGTTGGAGAGTGAGGAGCTAGGGTTTGAAGAGTGAGGAGCTAGGGGTTGGGAGTGAGGAGCTAGGGGTTGGAGAGTGAGGGGCTAGGGGTTGGAGAGGAGCGAGAAATTGGAGATGAGTGAGGGATTGGAGAGTGAGGAGCGAGGGGTTGGAGAGCGAGGAGCTAGGTGTTGGAGAGTGAGGAGCAAGGAGTTGGAGAGTGAAGAGCGAGGGGTTGGAGAGTGATGAGCGAGGGGATGGAGAGTGAGGAGCAAGGAGTTGGAGAGTGAGCAGCGATTGGAGTGGAGAGTGAGGACCGATTGGAGAGGAGAGTGAGGAGCGATTGGAAAGGAGTGAGGAGCGATTGGAGAGGAGTGTGAGGAGGTATTGGAGGGGAGTGTGAGGAGGTATTGGAGGGAAGTGTGAGGAGGTATTGGAGGGGAGTGTGAGGAGGTATTGGAGGGGAGTGCGAGGAGGTTTTGGAGGGGAGTGTGAGGAGATATTGGAGGGGAGTGTGTGGAGGAGTGGGATTGGAGAGGCGTGAGGGTGGAGAGAGGAGAATGTCAGGTGGAGAGGAGTGAGGGGCACATATTATGTGAAATAAATAAATTGTGTTCATTACACCATTTCTGGATCTGGTGAATTGCCAGTAACCATATTGTAAAATTTAATGTGCAGCATCTAAATCAAGATGTACAAATGTCACACACATCCATGCCCGTGGGATTCCCACGGGTGACCCCACTAGTATAATAATAAATCTGGATGAACTTGGGAAAATACAACATTTAGATATGAAATATTTGTCTACCATTAAGCTTCAAAATATAAAAATTGATAAACAATGGCATCCATTGTAAAACGTCTGCATAACGTTATCTGCTGGTTGCAAAGTGCAGTTTCTATTGTAAAACGTCTGCATAACGTTACCTGTTGGTCTGATTTCCAGGTTTGGAATGCTGTCAAAATGATGGGCTGAACTGATTGGATCTGCTGGGTGTTAATTTAAGGGCTGTTGCGATTAAGCATGTCATTTAATGCTACCAAAATTCAAATTGATTTATCTCAGTTGAGCACCAAATCTGTCTATCAATTTTGTCCGTGTCCATCAGTAAGCTTTTGAGACATGCTTCACGTTTAATGAAAGACAATAATTAAGCGCTTTGTGGAAAGGCAATGGCAAACCACCCAATGTCGTACACGATATTTCCAGCACGATCGTGGTGTGGGAATGCAAGTAACTGCTAATCTTGCCTGTCCTGTGTGCACAATGTCGGACAGTGTTGAACAAATTAATACAGTAAAGATTATTATGGCGTTTTTTAAATCCCAAAGTCATAATGACAGGGTTGATGGATTGAAGCGGTGTGTGTTTCATGAACTAATGATGTTGTTCGTTGTTAATGGAACAGCAAGCGACGAGTGTTTGTGAGTGACAACCACCCTCTGGTAGAGGCTCATATAAAGGGGATACTTATTTATGCGGCACCCTTACAATAACTATTTAATGGCGAGGGTTGTGGTTTGACTCGATTTTGCGAAATTTACATTATTTGTACAAGTTAAATGGTAAAATAATGAAGGAATACATTGGAGTTGTGACATGGTGTAGACAGAAGGGAGGTTGCGATGTTGGTGCCGTGGATGCAGTGCCCCATTCTGGTAAATTGGTATTTACACATCACTGGAATTGGTGGTGGTACAAAGATTGGTGCATGTTCTGGAACACTGATGTGATGTGTCAAGGGTCATTTTGAGCAAGTGAAACGGTGAACATTTTGCTCGAAATTTGAGTTACTAGTTTAATTGGTGACCAAATTATGTTACCGCATTGTATGACGATTGTTTGAAGATTGTAAATTCTATGAGACAAACTGTAGGCAAATCTTTTTGTTTCACTTCTAAAAAAACAAAAAGACTGTGGACATGTACCTGGGTTGTTTTTTTTGTTGTTTTGGTTTTTAAAAAAATTGTGGACCAAAGTTGGTGTGTGATTCAACCTTTTGGTAAGGATGTAAGGTAAAATTGAGTTATGGAATTAATTGCTTAAATGAGTAATCTTTCAGCATGCAAAGGGTGACAAGACATGGGATTTTAATGGGATTTGTAATTGAATTTGGATGAGTTAAATATAAAAGATATTTGTTTTTTGTCAAGAAAAAGTGACAATTAGCTGAGGAGTTGTGGTTTGACTCGTGGTTGTGGTGGTTGTTTGTTGTGGTTTGAAGTCTCCCTCCGTCTTTCCGCACTAGTCTCCCTCCGTCTCTTCTTAATTTCACCTACCCCCTCTTCCACTTCCTCTAATTTTTGTTTCACCTCCTTTATTTCCCGGTGCGCCCCTTCAATTTCTCCCTCTAAGGCCACCTTGGTCGTTTCTATATGCGTCCTGACTTCCCGTTCCTTCATCTCCATTGTCTCCACCATATCCTCTAACCTCTTTGTCAGTCCCTCATGTACCGTCTGACATTCCTTCTTTGTCGCTATTAGTTCTTTCTTGATCTCTTTTTGCGTCGCTTTCAACCCCCCTATTACAGCCGTGTTCTTTTCCACCTGCTCCCCTAACTCCTTTTGTCCCACTGTCAGCTGCTCTACTCCCCGCTTCAGGTCTTCTATGCCCCCCTGTAACCTAGCCGTACTGTTCCTCACCTTTTTCTCCATGCGCTACTCACCCCGCTTTACCTCCTCGCGTACCCCCGCGACCTCTTCACCCACTCCACGCCTTATATCCTCCCCAATCTCTCCCATCTCTTTGGTAGATGCCGCCCTCATCTGCTCCAAATCATTCCTTTGGGCATCCAATTTACTTTCCAACCTGTTTTTTACCTCCTCTATCTGGTTCCCCATCTGTTTAATTTCCCAGGCGGATTGCTCCCCTATTTCCCTCAATTTGCCTTCCATATTGTTTTCTAACCCCGTTAACCCATTCTTCACCTCTTCCATCTGGTTCTCCTGGGCGGCCATTCTATTTTCCAACCCCGCTAACCAATCCTTAATTTCCCCGATTTGGTTACCCACGTCCTCCAGTTGGCCCCCCAATTTACCTTCCAGCCCTTCCAACCTGTTGTCTAACCCCTCAAATTTGTTGTCTAAACTCTCAAATTTGTTGTCTAAACCCTCAAATTTGTTGTCTAAACCCTCAAATTTGGCTTCTAGCCCCCTGATTTGATTTCCCAATCCTCCAATTTGGTTTCCCAATTGCTCGATTTGGCTTCCCAGCCCCCTGTTCTTTTCCATTTCCTCACCCGACTTGACTATGAAGGCCTGCATTTGCACCATGAATAGGTTCCAGTTCATCGGTGCCGCGGGCGTGGCTGCCGCAGCCACGTTCGAGGCGCCATTTTGTGCGCCTCTAACCTCGTGCGAAGCGCCGCCATCTCGTGCGCCTGACACCCCCTCTACCACATCCTCGTCGCTCTCCTATCTCTCTCCCAATTCCTCCCTGGGGTCCTGGGTTGCCTCTAACTCCTCTTCTAACTCCCCTACCGGCATCCGGTTGCCTTGATCATCCATGGCACAATTTTAATTTCGGATGTTTAAACAAAATTTCGGCCGCTCGTAATTTCGACCAAATTTTCAGACGTTTTTAATAATTTGGTTCGGGCCTCAAATCCCACTCCCCGACACCAATTGTTACGGCCAATAGCACAATTGGTGTCCAAAATTTGGGCTAAATAAATTTAGACCCAGGTTCCAGATCCCAACTCCTGACTACCAATTGTTACGGAACCGGAGGACGGCACTCCCGTTAGCAAGGGGGGGGGTCAATCCCCTCGTCCTGTTAAGCTGGCCATCTCCATTCCTGGAACTACCCCACTCCTTTGTGGGATGGGATTGGCCAAGGTGATTGGTCAAGGGATTCCCGGACACCTCCGCCAATCCCTCTACAAAGCAGGTGGATGGCCCCGCTCGAATCCCGGACAAGATGGAGTTTGCCGAGCAGTTTAGCAATCCGGAATCCGAGCTGTTAGCGATGGACTAAACCCGATTATAAAGCATTGGCCGAATCGTGCCACAGGTATTCAATCAGGAAAAGACTAAAGCGATCGGGAAAGAATGAAACCAAAAGTAAGAAATAACAGACATTTATTAATTATTTACAACAAATCAAAGAAACCGAAGAAGAAACGAAAGTAATTTACAGAAGAAGAAGAAGACACAGAGCAAACTTATCTACACAGGCTTAACTTATCCCCAGGACAATACAGACAGCACAAACTCACGTACACAAATGGGAATTGCAGGCAGGAATGGCTGGACGAAGGATGAGAGGGGCAGACGGTCCACAGAGCTGGCGGGCAGGGAGGTCCGGGGATCGTGGCACGCCGTTGGTGTCTCGCGTGCACGCCCTCACCCAGAATCAGGTTCAGCGGCGAAAACCCGGTCATCAGCGCTGGTTCTTCCTCCTCGGTCATCAGCCTCCTTACACGTCTCTTCGTAAGCAGTCCCTCGCAGTTCCTTTTATTGCTGACGGCCGTATCAAGCCGCCAGCTCTGATGACACGCCTACTGGTTGGCTCACCTCGGCGCTGGTTGGTTGGTAAGGGCTCTCTGACTCCACCTTTGATGACGAGTTGGTGCCACGCCCGTGATCCGGCGGCTCCTCCCCCCCTTCTTCTCCGTTCTTGGTCTCATGCGTAATGGAGTTTTGGCGGTGTGGTGCCAACAAAACAGCCCAATGCAACGCCGCATTCCTGGCACTTTAAAGAGACGTTTGGGGAAGTTGAAGGGGGCCTATCTTATTTGATTGATGCAACGTAGAGTCAACAATTGGAAACACAGCCTGGAACCTTACCTTACCTGGAACACATAATAACGAAATAACTATGAAAAGGGCCTATGGTTCGCTACGTGTTGCAATGTGGACTAACTAGGGGACGACCTCTGACCTTTACAATGAATGGAGGTATTTACAAAAATAATTATTTACAAAGGGGTATATTTACAACAAGTTACAAAGTGCAGGGTTCTCAAAACCCCAACAATATATATATATACATATATATATATATATATATATATATATATATATATATATATATATATATATATATATATATATATATATATATATATATATATATATATATATATATACAGTGCGTTCAGAAAGTATTCAGGCCCCTTCACTTTTTCACATTTTGTTATGTTGCAGCGTTATGCTGAAATCGATTAAATTCATTTTTTCCCTCATCAATCTACACTCAATACCCCATAATGACAAAGAGAAAACAGGATTTTAGAAAGTTTTACAAATTTATTAAAAATAAAAACCTGAAATATCACATTGACAAAAGTATTCATACCCTTTACTATGACACTTGAAATTTAGCTCAGGTGCCTCCCATTTTCTTGATCATCTTAGAGATGTTTCTACACCTTGATTGGAGTCCATCTGTGGTAAATTCAATTGATTGGACATGATTTGGAAAGGCACACACCTGTCTATATAAGGTCTCACAGCTGACAATGCATATCAGAGCAAAAACCCAGCCATGAGGTCGAATGAACTGCCTGCAGAGCTCAGAGACAGGATTGTGTCGAGGCTCAGATCTGGGGAAGCCTACAAAAAAAATCTCTGCTGCATTGAAGGTTCCCAAGAGCACAGTGGCCTCCATAATTCTTAAATGGAAGAAGTTTGGAACAACCAGGGCTCTTCCTAGAGCTGGCCGCCCGGCCAAACTGAGCAATCGGGGGAGAAGGGCCTTGGTAAGAGAGGTGACCAAGAACCCGATGGTCACTCTGGCTGAGCTCCAGAGATCCTGTGTGGAGATGGGAGAAACTTCCAGAAGGACAACCATCACTGCAACACTCCACCGATCTGGGCTTTATTACAGAGTGGCCAGACGGAAGCCAAACAGTTCAATCTCGGTTTCGTCAGACCACAGAATCTTGTTTCTCTCAGTCTGCGAGTCCTTTAGGTGCTTTTTTGCAAACTCCAAGCAGGCTTTCATGTGTCTTTCACTGAGGAGAGGCTTCCGTCTGGCCACTCTGCCATAAAGCCCAGATCGGTGGAGTGTTGCAGTGATGGTTGTCCTTCTGGAAGTTTCTCCCATCTCCACACAGGATCTCTGGAGCTCAGCCAGAGTGACCATCGGGTTCTTGGTCACCTCTCTTACCAAGGCCCTTCTTCGCCGATTGCTCAGTTTGGCCGGGTGGCCAGCTCTAGGAAGAGTCCTGGTTGTTCCAAACTTCTTCCATTTAAGAATTATGGAGGCCACTGTGCTCTTCGGAACCTTCAATGCAGCAGAGATTTTTTTGTGGGCTTACCCAGATCTGAGCATCGGCACAATCCTGTCTCTGAGCTCTGTAGGCAGTTTCTTCGACCTCATGGCTTGGTTTTTGCTCTGATATGTATTGTCAACTGTGAGACCTTATATAGCCAGGTGTGTGCCTTTCAAAATCATGTTCAATCAATTGAATTTACCACAGGTGGACTCCAATCAAGGTGTAGAAACATCTCAAAGATGATCAAGAGAAATGGGAGGCACCTGAGATAAATTTCAAGTGTCATAGCAAAAGGGTCTGAATACTTATGTCAATGTGATATTTCAGTTTTTTCTTTTTAATAAATTTGCAAAACTTTCTAAAATCCTGTTTTCTCTTTGTCATTATGGGGTATTGAGTGTAGATTGATGAGGGGAAAAATGAATTTAAACGATTTCAGCATAAGGCTGCAACATAACAAAATGTGAAAAAAGTGAAGGGGTCTGAATACTTTCTGAATGCAGTCTATATATATATATATATATATATATATATATATATATATATATATATATATATATATATATATATATATATATATATATATATATATATATATATATATATATATATATTGTTACGGTTTTTAGAACCTTCACTTGTAAATTTTAGTCAATGTTTCCCTTATAAATGATCCCCTGTAAATATCCCCATCAATTGGCTTTGTTAAAGATCGCACCCTAGTTAGTCCATGTACAACACGTAGCGAACCATAGGACCTCTATGTAGTTATTTCATTATTGTGTGTTTCAGTTAAGGATCTGTTCCCAATAGTTGAATCTGCATTGCATTAATCAAATAAGATAGGCCCCTTTCAATTTCCCCAATCGTCTCACCGTCTCTTCAAAGTAGCAGTAGGGCGACGTTCGCTGCTCCTTGCCTTGATGCGATTGTTTGCCTTAAGCCACCATAAGCCATGCGGTCAAGCCAAGGAAGAAGGGGGCAGAGCCACCAGAACAAGGTGTGGCACGTCGACGCATCATCAGAGGTGGAGTCAGCGAGCCCTTTGCCGGCCAACCAGCACCGTGGTGAGCCAACCGGTAGGCGTGTCATCAGAGCCGGCGGCTTGATTCCGAGATGGACAATAAAAGCGGCTGCGGGGGACTGCTTAAAGCAGCAGTGAGGGAGACGAGAGATGAGGTACAAGAGACGAGTGAGAGAGGAGGTACAAGGGAGTTGAGTGAGAAGGTTCATGAGCAGTTGAGGAAGAAGACGTGATCCGGCAGATGAGTGAGGTACCCGACGAGTATACGGAGCATTGAAAGGAGGAACGTTGGTCCGTTTGACGGCGACAATCCCGCGCTTCATTCGCATTGTCCGACCGTGTGAGATACGAGACCAGAAGCTGCCACTGGCTGTTCATTGCCAGCCCGGAGCGTTGAACTGGAGCGGACCCCAATGCTGTGCCTCTGCCCGAACCTTCCAGCCCTGCTGTCACACCTGGACCTTCTCCCTCTTCCAGTCATTCCTGCCTGCTATTCACCTTTCGTGTAAGTCTGTGTGTTTGTCCTGGGGTATAAAATAAGACTGTTTAAGGCTGCCCTGTGTGCTTCTTCTTCTTCGTTCTGTATATTACTTTCGTACTTCTCCTTTGGTTTTGGTGTACATAATTAATAAATGTCTGTTATTTCTTACCTTTGGTTTCTTCTTTCCCCCGATCGTTTTCGTCCTGTCTCCAATTGAGTACCTGTGGCACGATTCGGCCAACTGCTTTAAATCGGGTTAGTCAATCGCTAACGGCTCGAATCGCGGATTGCTAAACCGCTCGGCAAATACCATCTTGTCCGTGGTTCGAGCGGTACTTGTCTCCCTGCTTTGCAGAGGGATTGGTAAAGTTATTCGGGAGAACACCTTGACCAATAACCCTGACCAATTTCACCCCGCAAAGGAGCGTTATAAGTACCAGGACTAGAGACGGCCAGCTTAACAGGACAAGGGGATTAACCCCCTCTTGTTAAGGGGAGTGCCGTCTCTGAGATCCGTAACAATATATATATATACATATATATATATATATATATATATATATATATATATATATATATATATACACATATATATATATATATATATACATATATATATATGCTGTATATGTATTGTTGCGGCTTTCCTCATCGGCCTTTCCCCTTACCAAGGGGGGATTAGTCCCCTTGTCTTTTACGAGCCGAGGCGATCCGGGGCTATGACGTTCCTTCCGGAAGACGTTGAATGGAGTGGTCGGCCGAATTCCTATTACCTAAGTACCAACGCCGCCCAGGAAGCAAGGAAATAAACCCCGCCCGAATCACGGTTGTAGGTGGAAACGCCGAGCGATAGCGAACTGTGATATGAGCCGTTAACAAGGACTAAACACATTCTGAGCGGTTCCGAATCGTACCACGCTTACCTAATGGAGGAAAACACTGATACGGTCGAATCAGAAAGAACAAGGAAGAACAGATTGGTTTATTCACAATTTGTACAGGAAGGAGAAGAAGAACACACAGTGCAGCCTTATTACAGTCTTAACTTATCCCAGGACATGGGCCCGTTTCACACTCAGACACACTCACACGTGGATGTAGATGGTCAGGTTGATGGTCCAGGGATGATGGCGTCCAGGCAGTCCACTCCGGTCCTCGACTCGCACCGCGAAGAAGATGGTCAGGGCGGCAGAAGCTCCCCGCGGGTTGTTGGTGCAGATGGGACAATTACGGGGTTAAATGCGGGGCGAAAGGTAGGGCTGGCTGGGTGGTTACTTGCGACCACGGCCACGTACGTAATAGATGATCCGGGCTTGGCGGTTATACTTGCGGTCACGGCCACGTACGTAATAGAAGACCCAGTGCTATATGCGCTCCCAATACAGTTCAATGGCAAAGCGCCTCTCCCGCAGAAGTCCTTTTAGCACCGTCCTCATACAAAGCGCATATCCTCTGCAAGAGGCCTTATGCTCACACATACTATGACATAACTAATGTTCTAAGGGGCCTACATGTTGCTTGTGGAATAACTATGGGGGCAAACCTTTAACCTTTATGTACCTTTATGTTATATGTACACTTTCAAAACCGCAACAGTATATACAGTCAGACCCCGATATTCGTGCTTGATAAAATGCTACCTGTCTCTATTCACAGAAAATCTGTTTCTGGTGTTTGTTCCCCCTCCATCCCCTCCCTCACCTCAATCGGCCACACGGCTGATTCCGCACGTGATAAAGCTGAATGCCTCAACTCTGTGTTTGCCTCTAAATTTTGTGTCCCAAACCCATCCCTCTCTGTACCCACCGTACCCAGTCGTACCCAGCTGCTCCTGGACTCTGTGTCCTTTCCTCCTGACAAGGTGGAAAAGTTTCTGTCAACCCTCGACTCTGATTCTGCAACTGGACCTGACGGCATCAGCCCACGGGTCCTAACATCCTGTTCTTCCGCTCTTTCACTCCCTCTCTCTGTTCTCTTCACCCTCTCTTTTGCTCAAGGTCATCTGCCATCTGCTTGGAAATCTGCCAACATCACCGCTTTGCATAAAAAGGTGCAAAAACAGATCCCAGCAACTACAGACTAATCAGCCTTCTCCCAATTATCAGCAAAGTCATGGAATCCATCATTGCTTCAGATATGAAATCTTTCCTCTTCCCCAATGGCTTGATCTCTGATCATCAATTTGGTTTAAGACCTGGTCACTCTACTCTGGACATGCTGCTTCTGCTTTCTCAACAATGGATGGAGGTCCTCAATGCCAAACAGGAAATTAGAGCTGTCTCCCTTGACATATCACGTGCCTTCGATACGGTCTGGCACCCCGCTCTGCTCACCAAACTCTCCTCTTTTGGTATCCATGGAAATCTCCGCGCATGGCTGGCGGACTTCCTCTCTAGTCGTAGTCAACGTGTGGCCCTGAATGGCTTTCTCTCATCTCCTCTTCCTGTTCAGGCTGGAGTCCCCCAAGGCAGTGTTCTGGGCCCTGTGCTTTTTCTGGTCTTCATAAATGATCTCACTGACTCTCTTGAAAATCCTCTCTATCTCTTTGCTGATGACTCTACTCTCTGTCGCTCCATTCTTCATCCCTCAGATCGGCAGTCTGCAGCCTCCTCACTCTCTGCAGACCTGGACAAAATCACAGACTGGGCATACAAGTGGAACATGTCTTTCAATCCTGACAAATCTCACACTCTTACAATGTCTCTCCGAAAAGACCGACTGGACAACGCTCCCATCCACTTTCTGAATAATCCTCTCCAAGAAGTTCTGTCACTCAAGCTTTTGGGTCTCACTATCTGCCATGATCTTTCCTGGGAAAACCACATTTCAAATCTGGCCTCCAAAGCCAGTCGCCAACTGGGCATCCTCCGTCGTGCGAAGTCCTTCCTTGGCACACCTGAGCTCCTCACCACATACAAGGCTTTCATCCGCAGCTCAATGGAATACTGCTCTCCTCTCTGGGCTGGTGCACCTGCCTCACACCTAGCTCGTCTTCACGCTGTTGAAACCAAAGCATTCAGAATCATTGGAATCTCCCGCGATGAAGCTAACTCCAAGGGCCTCTCACTCACTCACCGCAGGCAGGTTGGTGGTCTTTCCGTCTTCTACCGACTCCTCTCTGGCCTTGCCCCCCCCAGCTCTCTCTGGGCTCTGTCAAGGAAATATTCCTACAGGTCGCACAAGATCTGCCTGCAACCCTCTTATGGTTAAACTGCCAAAATCAAGACTCTCTGCTCACCTTCACTCCTTCATTCCTCTTTTCTCCCGCCTCTGGAACAAACTCCCTCACTCTCTTCAATCCCACTCCACCCTCCAGGTCTTTAAAACAGCTGTTCACCACCATCTCTTATCTTCCCCCATCCAAAACATTGATCTTTTCTATCCCCGCTAATTTCACCCCAATTCCACTTTTTTGAAATACCAACTTCTGTCCTGGAAGTCCTTGGTGTCCTTGTTTGATACTTCTGCCACCCCTCTCCCCCCAAGCCCTCTCCCTCCCACACATCTCCCTGCCCTTAAATGTTGTGTGCCCTCAAGTGTTTGTGTGCTTCCCCTTCTCTTGTCTTCCACTCCCTCTTTTTATATATTTTGTTTGTCTGGTTGATTTGTTTGTGAAGTTAATGTCAGCTCTTTCACGAGCCTCGATTCAGTATACAAAAAAAAAAAGAAAAAAAAAAGTTCTCTTTCAACGAATCCTTTATCATGCGCATGCCCATACATGTGAGTCCTCGACAGTCCTCTCACCAAGCCCTCTCCCAACGAGTCCTCTTTAGCATGCCCTTTCCTCACGAGTCCTTTTTAGCACGCCCTTTCCTCACGAGTCCTCTTTAGCACGCCCTTTCCTCGCGAGTCCTCCCAAGGGCTTTGTGCGCGTGCTTATATAGCCATTTCAGCTAACCTTGCAGCACTTGCTAGATGCGCACTCTCAAGCCATGCCCACCGAACCCTGGTTGGTTGTTGCCCTTACCGTCATCGCCTTCTGACATGCTGCTTGATGCGGCCACACCTCGTCCTCGTGCTCCTCCCTCTTTCCAGGCCTACCTCGTGGCATTTGACTGGTTTCGAGTAAAACCCAAGGGCAGCGAACGCTGCTGGCGGCCAAAGTGTAACAAACTGCCGTGGGTAGCCCAAAGCGTAACAAATTGAGGGATGCCCAATGGAGCGTGGGATCGATTATGCCCATGATGGAGATTGGAGGGTGGCCGCAAAATGAACGGGACCTAAGCTTATTATTTCTTTACACAACGCAGGGATCACTAGTGGAAATGGCCTTATCCTCACACATACTATGACATAACTAATGTTATAAGGGGCCTACGTGTTGCTTGTGGAATAACTATGGGGGCAAACCTTTAACCTTTAATGATGTTATATGTACACTTTCAAAACCGCAACAGTATATACAGTCAGATCCCGATATTCGCGCTTGATAAAATGCTACCTGTCTCTATCCACAGAAAAGTGGAAAAGTGTCCCGCGAATTCGCGGTTTTTCCGGGGCGCAACTTCTTTTTTTTTTCACAAGCCGCTAGCTTGACACATTTATAAAACTTATCTTTCACCAGCCATGCACAAAGCAGCTGGAAATAAGTAAAAAAACATCTGTGAGCTACAAGCATAACCTGCTTCTTCATTTGCTGCTGGGTGCTTCACATTTGCATCGCTTTCGCAGCCGCAAATTTTAGCTGCACTATAATCGAGAGTTTCGCGGGATGATCCACCAGCTGCGTAAACAAGTCAAACCCACGAGTTATAGAATGAAAACGCTTCATTAAATATATTACAGTTCACAATTGACGGCAAAGCATCATAAGAGATGTTACACAATGAAAACGCTTCGGGAGATGTTCCACCAGCTGCGTAAACAAGTCAACCCCGCGAGTTATAGAATGAAAACGCTTCATTAAATCTATTATTGAAATTAGCAGCTAGGCTCAATATGGCATCATCCGATAACATCCCCAACAAACAATGTCCGGAGTGCTCAGCCCTCCCGCAGCTACCCACAATGCTCGCATTCCTACATATACCACTGTCTTGGGTCTCAATCATTCTTCTCATCCCGTTGCTTTGATCTGCGTTTTCGACTCTCGCTCTGCTCATCATTCAATCATGGCTCCCAAGCGCAAGACCAGTACCGGAGATCCATCGACTACCAAGAGGCAGAAGAAAGTTATGAGTATGAGCCAGAAAGTGGAGCTGCTGGGACCAGCTTTCGAGAAGAGAGAGTGCAGCCTCTGTGGGCAGGCATTATGGCATCAACGAATCCAGCGTTCGCTACATACGGAAGAATGAGAAGGTGATTCGTGATTGTTTCAGCAAGTGCTGCATTGAGTACGAAGGTGGTCACCCATGTCCAGGATGTCCACATAGAAAGGATGGAGAAGGCTCTCAACATATGGATCGAGGACAACACGCAGAAGAATATGCCTTTGAGTGGATGTCTCGTTCGCGAAAAGGCCAAACAAATTTAAGACCATCTATCTTGCGCGGGTGGTGCCTGCACGAGAGATGCGCCAACACTAGAGAGGATGGTACATTGGTACAAGCAGTGTGAGTTCATTCACTGCAAGCAGGAGATGGTTCCATCGTTACAAGGAGCGGTATGGTCTCAAAAATGTGAACCTCACAGGGGAGCATGCATCCGGGGACCACAAGGCGGCAAAAGCGTTCCCTGCTCAGCTCGCGAGGCTGATCGAAAATAAGGGATACCTCCCAGAGTAGGTGTTCAATGCTGAAGAGACTGGCTTTTTCGGGAAAAATATGCCCCCGAGAACTTTCACCTCGATGCGCGAGGAGACAGCATCAGGATTCAAGGCTACCAAGGACCGGGTGTCTCTTGTCCTCTGCGCAAACGCAAAAGGGATCTTCATGATGAAACCCATGGTGTACCGTTCCCTAAACCACATGCTCTCAAGGGCAAGAACAAGCAAACTCTGCCCATGTTTTGGAGGTCCAACAGGAAAGCCTTGGTGATGGCAGCAATCTTCCTGGACTGGTTCCATAATTGTTTTGTTGCTCAGGTGGCGAGGTACTTGGTGGAAAAAAAACCTTGCGTTCAAGGTTTTCTTGCTCCTCGACAACTCTCCTGGCCACCCCGCAAACCTGGATATGGCTCACTCGAACATCGAGGTGATCTTCCTGCCGCCCAACACCACCTCCCTCATCCAGCCATTCGATCAAGGTGTAATTTCAATATTTAAAATGTATTACACCCGTTGCACCTTTAGCCACATTTTGATGCAATGGAGTCTGACCCAGGGACCACCGTCTGGCAGTGATGGAAGGATTGCAACATTGCCCACTGCATCAGCGCCATCAAAGAGTCACTGGATGAGGTGAGGGCCTCCACCATCAACATGTGCTGGCATAACCTGTGGCCACAGGCAGTGAAAAACTTTACTGGCTTTCCCGATAACACGGAGGAGAGGCATGTGATTGTTGGATTGGCACAGCAGGTGGGAAGGGAAGGCTTTGATGGCATGCAGCCTGCGGAGTTAGAGATCTAATTTCCTCGCATGGCGACGACCTCACCAAGGAGGAGTTGGAGACCATAATAATGGTGCCTAAGGCTTATACGTACTGTGTCGTTGGAAGATCCGTAACGTCAATGCTTTCGATATTTGATGGTCATTTTAACAATCGGTTTGTTTGTGTTTCACACTGAATGAAAAACGTTAAGGTAGAGCATGGCGATTGTGAGATATGACAGATTCGACGATATGCTCAGCATGAACGGCATAGGAATCAAAATGGCCGTGTGTGGAGTCAGCCGTTGTGCGCCGTAATGACATCAGACATAATCACATCACCCTGTCATGTGACTAGATCCTCAGCTCTGATTGGTATACGTTTGAGGTGACATACGTACATATGGACGGACAAACACTGTTCTCGACGGCTTTGCTCCATGAGCTACGCTGTAAAAATGTGAAACGGTACATGATGTTGTTTTTTTAGTTTCACGGTGCGGTTTGGTTAAGCACTTTTGATAAACTGTAAGCGCATTCCTGGTGTTCTCGTTTTATTATAGGTAATATAAATCACATGGACATTGCTAGGACTTCTAGGAAAGAAGTCGGTATTTCAAAAAAGTGGATCTGGGGTGAACTAACAGGGGTAGAAAAGATCAACGTTTTGGATGGGGGAAGATAAGAGATGGTGATGAACAGCTGTTTTAAAGACCTGGAGGGATGAGTGGGATTGAAGAGTGAGGGAGGCAGGAGAAAAGAGGAATGAAAGAGTGAAGGTGTGCAGAGAGTCTTGATTTTGGCAATTTCACCAGAAGAGGGTTGCAGGCAGATCTTGTGTGACCTGCAGGAGGTCATTTCCGGGACTTTCATAAACATTTGCGGATTATCATCGACATTCACGGGATTTGCCTCAACATTTGTGGATTTTGCCTTGCCATTCACGGTTTGTCCCTCGACATTCGTGGATTTTCGCAATTCGGGAACCAATTCCCCCTTTTCCATTGAAACAATGCCCCCCCCCTCACCCCCCCATTCACGGTTTCACAATTCGTGGCATTTTCCAGGAACGTATCCCCTGCCAACTGTATACCACTTTTTAGATTTAGAAAAGAGCAAGAACTAATAGGATGATCCTTTTCAGGAAGTCAAGAAGATTTGAACACCCATGCTGTCAGGCTGAGTAAAAGTTATGGTATTAAGGTTAAGCAAAGAGGTTCTCCACATTTCCAGTGGAGAAGTTCATGTTTGAAAGGATGCTTGTGAAGGAAGTGCGAGGTTAGGGAAGTATCTTGGGGACGTGGTGGCTTTTTGTGTTGGAGATTGAATTTGTTGATGTCATGTGTGTGAAATGCAATCAATTATATGGAAAACTTTACCTATAAAGTTTTAAAATTTTGGGACACCTCCTTTAGGGTGGGCATTTTTAATGTTCTGGTCTCTATGTACTTTATGAACTTCATAGAAGCCCATACTCACCACCGCCATTCTTGTAGCAGAGGTAAGGGAATCGCCACACATTCCCAAGTCCCACAAAAGTACCAACCATTGAAAGAATGAACTCCAGCCGATTGCTCCAATTTCCTCGTGAGGCAGTAGATTTTGAACAAATGTTTTGTGGGGCAGTAGACTTTGAACATTCACAAATGATCTCTTGAAGGCAATCACAGACTATGTGGGGTACCTCACCAATTGTTGGCCCACCATATCCAAGTGTTTGCAGCTCCTCTTCATTAGCATTCATCATAGTTACCAATTTCCCTCGTTTGCCTCTTCTTAGCTTGTTAGCTTTTTGCCTGCAACTGAAAAGATTGCAGTAAGTTCAGGATTTTTACAAGACTTGATCCCAATGGTTATTGATAATTATATTGAAAGAAATCGGATACTGTATTGTTCATAAGCCATTGGTCACTAAATCCATCCAAACATTCATCACACATACAGCATTAATGTTGTTACGGGTCTCGCATCTGGTCCAATCGCATTCCCGACGTCAAATGTTACATTCTGCACAAAACTGTTCGAGCTCAATCAAGTTGTGTGGGGAGCGTTGATGGACAGCAATCTTCAAGACATGCCACAGATTTTCAATTGGATTTAGGTCGGAGCTCAAACCTGGCTACTCAAGAACATTTATCTTCTTGTTCCTTAGCCACTCCATTGTAGTTTTGGCTGTGTGCTTTGGGTCGTTGTCATGCTGAAAGGTGAACTTCTGTCCCAATGTCAGCTTTCTTGCAGAGGGAAGCAGGTTTTCCTGAAGGATTTTTCTGTATTTTGCTCCATCTATTTTCCCTTCTATCCTGACAAGTGCCACAGTCCCTACTGATGTGAAACATCCCCATAAGATGATTCTGCCATCACCATGCTTCACAGTAGGGATGAAGTTCTTTGGGTGATGTGCTGTGTTGTATTTGCGCCAAATGCAACGTATTGTTTTTACCGGGGTACACACAAATGCAACGTGTGTACCCCGGTTTAGAATAGGTACACCGTATTCCTGCGCATCGTAAGAGGCGACCAAGGGTTGGCGGCAGGAAGGGCATCCGGCCATAAAAACATTGCCTCAAACAGGGAACCATGATTGTCATGGGGCCCGCAAGGCTAACCCCCGCTCTAGCAGGGAAAATGGCCTTAAAACGATCATTGATTGATAATGATTGTTGCGGTTTTGGGAAACCACTAAAAAGTAATGGCAACCACCATACAGGTCCCTTACAATAGTTATTTCATAGCAGACCATTATCTTAGTCCCTTCCCCTCATTTCGGATTAGTATGTCTTTATGCGTTGGGGGGTAAGGAAAGACAGGTCCTCCTCTCATAAGGGATCATTTGCCAGCCAATGTACACCATGGTGTCCAGGCTCAAAAACCCACCAATGAGGGCCTGAGTCATTTTGGGGGAGCTTGTGGGGTGGAGTAACGGGCTCCACCAATTGTAAGCCAGGACACCCTCCAAGATCTCCCCCCCCCCCCTCCCTCGATGAGGGTGAACAAAGGGAGATTCAAGACATTGATTCTCTCTCTGGCCGCTCTCTCTAGGCCCACTCAGGACGTGGACATTTTGCTCTTGGCTGGTCTTCCTCTCACAGGCCTCTACACCTGCATTATTTGAGTCTGGGCCTGTCTCTTGTGCACTCACCACGTGTCTGCAAAATTGCTCTACTCTGGGCCTGTCTCTTGTGCACTCGCCACGTGCCTGCAAGATTACTATACTCTGGGCCTGTCTCTTTGTCGTCTCTGGGCCTGTCTCTCTCTGCTGGGTTCACTGAGCATGTGTGCTCCTCTCTTGGGGCCTGGATTGTTCGCATAGCACGTGCCTGCATTATTGACACTCTTGGTTTTTAGACATTGTGTACCTAACACGTGATTGTTTGGTCTCTCTCTCTCTGCCGTTTTCACTGAGCACGTGTGCTCCACTCTTGGGCCTGGATTGTTGACTTAGCATGTGCCTGTATGACTCACTTTCACGCTGGACCTTGTGGCTGAACACGTTTTATTGACACTCCTCTTAGCTTTGGACTTTGTTCATTCAGCACGTGTTCATTGTTCTCTGCTGGCTGCCACACTCCCTCTTGGTGCACGTGTGCACGACCTCACCTGCCCTTGTTCGAGCTGATGATCAACCTTCACCTGCCTGTTCATGCTGGGATCGCCATTATCTGTTCGTGCTGCTCAGTGGCGACACCGGGATGGGGGCGTCGCGAGGAGAGGCATCTGGAACATCGGGGCCTTTGTGCGAACAGTAACAGGTTTCCAAAGCTTGTTCGTTCCCCTCCCCCTACCCCGTCAAAGTGTACTGGGCCCATGTGGTGTTTATTTGTAGTGATCGTAATAAGGTGTAGAATAAGCTACATTCCTGGTTCTCGTCCGTTTTTCTTTCCTATTGAAATAATTACATTGTAAATATTTGTAATTAAATCAAATTGTTAAACGTTTCCTTTCCCTCTATCCATGAAAGTCTTTTCCTCCATTGATCCGCCATTGCTCACACCCAGTTTAACATCCGCCGTAACAGAATTAGCATTACCCTGGCAATTACAAATGGTTTTTGCTTGGCCATCTGAAGTGGTATACCGCCTGAGGGTACGGTGAGTTCCCCAATTGGGACCGTCACGTGGTACAGGTAAGCTATTACGTGATGGATCAATTTGCATTTGTAGTTGCTGATTCGCAACCTGCTAAGCAAAAAGTTATTCATACATGGCAGCCGCAGGTCCGGTAAGTTCAGGAGGGAACGGAGGCTTACCCCCTCGTAGTAAACCCGAACTCCGTGCCGTAACATATTCGGTGTTCAGGAGCGGGATTCCTGTCCGAGCACTGTAATACATTGGTGCCGGCAGCTGGATTCTGGTCTGAGCACCATAACACATTGGTGGCAGGAGCGGGATTCCGGTCCGAGCACCTTAACGCATTGGTGCCGGGAGTGGGATTCCGCTCTGGCCACGGAAACAGTTTTTAATTTCGGACAAAAAGTTCCATCTTGGGTTTGTCAGACCACAAAACGTTTAGCCACATGGCTTCAGCATCTACGGAGTGGTTTTTTGCATACCTCAAACCCCAACTATAACTCTAGGTGGGCTTTTTTGAGCAATGGCTTCCTTCTTGCCACCCTACCGTACAGGCCAGACATGTGGAGTGCTTGGGATATTGTTGCCACATGCACACAGTGACCAGTCTTTGCCATAAAGGCCTGTAGCTCTTTCAAAGTTGCTATTGGCCTCTTGATGGCCTCTCTGATAGGTCTCCTCCTTGTTAGGTCATCCAGTTTGGAGGGATGGCCTGATCAAGACAGGGTTGTGGTGGGACCATACACCTTCCACTTAATGATTGTCTTGACTGTGCTCCAAGCGATATTCAAGATCTTTGAAACATTTTTATACCCATCCTCTGGTCTGTGCCTTTCCACAATTTTATCCCAAAGGTCTTTTGAAAGCTCCTTGGTGCTCATGGTTTAGTCCTTGCTGTGAAATGCACTACCCAGGAGAGAAAACATATAGGAACAGCTGATTTTATTGTGAAAGCCTCGTGCCCTACAGATGCATATAGTGTCAACTACTCGATGAACTGCATCATTTGTAACAAGAAGTCACACAAACGGGACTTCACGAAATATCGTATATCTGAGTCGAACTGTGCGACTTCACTTTTACAAGCAGCAAACTTCTTCCAGGATGACATTTTCAGTCGAATGTGTGACCTCCAGGATGAGCATGCAGTTTTTGGAGCTGACTTGTATTTTCACAAACAGTGCATGACATCATACATCCAAAAGTTTGAGAATGCTCAACGTTCAACCTGCGATACATCAGAGCTGAACCCCAAGCAGCGTGCATGGAGTGATATCGTTTCTGAGTTAGAAGAGGGACTGAAAAGTGGCAATGGCTATGAACTAAGTATAATCAGAGATCGATTGAATAGACTTGTGGAGGACGAGCATCAATTTCGCAATGGAGATGTGAAGATTTTTTTTTTGAGACACTTTGGTATTAGCATTGATTTTACATATCCTGACCAGTTCCGAAAGTCTTTAATGGTTTCTAGTGTGCCATGTAATAGAGCAGATGTTTTGGCAGAGCGTATTCGCTCCATTGATCCTGTACAGGTTTGCGCCAGTGTTCTACGGCAAAGTCTTGATAGACATGATTTTAACCTAGTGCCCTCAGCCTCGTCTCGCGAACGTCAACAGCGTGACACGGCGCGTGCTTTCCGGAGAGGCGGAGCCAAGCCGAGCAACATATATATATATACACATCGATCATTGATCGTGAACCAGAAAATATAATAAACAAGCATTCTGAGTATTGCGCTGCAATACATGTCCCCTACCGGCAGTCTGTCGTCCGGAAAACTGTTGGGGAAATTACCAAGGGTTATTTATCCACAGGTTCTGAATCGTTCCCAATCGTTAATTACCTCAGGACGGGCTCACCTGTGATTCGCACTCGGGACTTCGATTTATACACCTTGCAGACAGGTCAGCAGAAGCACGAGAAAACAAGTTGTTGATATAGAACCTTTCGAGTCGCTAAATATCAGTAATTTATTATATTTTCCGGTTCACGATCAATGATCGATGTGTATATATATGTTGTTTGGCTTGGCTCCGCCCCTCCGGAAAGCGCGCGCTGTGTCGCGCTTTTGACGTTCGCGAGACGAGGCTGAGGGCGCGCGGTGCGGCTTGAGAACTCCAGAATAAACAAGAGATATCAATTTTTAAAAAATATTTTCATTTAATTAACGATATCTGCCAAACCACATGCCCTATCGCAAAATCCAAAAGGACATTTTAGTAGACTGACATGCTGAACGATCTCTGAAATTTCCCCTCGATTGGATCAAAAATGACGGAGGAGCTCTGTTTTAAAGGTTCATGCCTAAAAACGTCATAACTCTGAAACCATGTGATGCATGACGTCTTGCTCGCTGACGTTTTTTGTTCGTCATCGGTATGCGATTCTGCCTGCAAAGTTTGGCCTGGATCTGTTCAGCCGTTGCAGAGAAAAAGGGGTTTTCGTGTTTCACGAAAAACAATATGGCGGCCGAACCACGTGACCTGTGACGTCATAATTACCATTAAAATATTCTACACACCGAGTCCCTCCTATGGTGAAAATTTGATCTCAATTGGTCCTATTATTGCAGAGAAAATATTTTTTTAAAGAAATTAAAATATAAAATGGCACTGAGATCATCAGAATTATCAGAATTCCCAAAGTTCAAAGTGCCATAACTTTGTCAAAAATGATCGAAAGGTCGTGAAATTCGAACTCGATCTGTAACTTATCATGAGGAAACAATGTGCCAAGTTTGAAATAATTAGCATTACGAGTTTAGAAAAAAAGTCCGGAAAACTGTTCTTTGCGTGACGTACTGACGGACTGTCGGACTGTCGGACTGTCGGACTGACGGACTGACGGACTGACGGACTGACGGACTGACAGACGGAGGGACGGCGTGCAAACCTATAGTCCCCTCCGGTGTACACTAGTAGGGGACTAATAAGGGGGGGTGGACACTATCCAACCAAGATATGCTAGTTTTGTATTTTTAATTTTTTTTTTTTAATTTGTCGAATTTATTTTTTACTTGGAAGTTGTGAGTTCCAATGTAAATTGTAAATAAAGGTGCAAAAAGTCTGATTTCATGCAATTTAATTCCAGGCTATAAGGCAACAATAGGTGAAAAATTTGCAAAGGGGTGTAGACTTTCTATAGGCCTTGCAAGTTTACGAGCAAAACTAGCAATGGGTGATATGCATGCCTTGGATGCTATGTATTGTCTGCCGTGTTCAGTGAATGCATATAACTGGGGAAGAGAACAGGAACAGCACATTGACACAAATGAATAAAACCTTGCGTGCAATAGCATCAACCAAACATAATAGTGTAAGCTCTAGGGGGGAGTTCGTGGCCATCGCAAAAGTACAAAGTCACCCATGATTTTATTGTTGTACATACCAAGACCTTTCCAAAAAATTTGGGTGACAAGCCCAAATATTTATAGATTTTGCAACAGAGGGCGCTTTTCAAAATGGCCTCCATAAGTATTACTTTTGACCATATCTTGGTCTGTGAGATTCATAGAGACATGATATTGGTGCCTAAACCTATGTTTTCAGAGTCAAGGAACTCAATAAGACCAATAATAATTACATTGGCTCCTTCCTTTGCGGTAGCCATCTTGAATTTCAAAATGGCCGCCTTTCAAAATCGAAGTTGTCCATATATCAGTCATCAAAACACATCGACGCTTGATGTTGGTGGCTATACTCATGCATTTAAGGCCAAGGAATCCAATGATAAGAGTATAATAATACAGTGATATAATAATACAGTGGTTCACTGAGACCAGCAAAAATCTTCTTGAGTATATTCAGGCAACCTATAAATCCAATATGGCGCCCATAACTATTATCACCCAAATCATGGGTGACTTTGTACTTTTGCGATGGCCACGAACTCCCCCTAGAGCCAGGAGTATATGGTATCAATCACAAAATTGAAGATTTTCTGCTTTCTGTAATCATGACGTTTAAAGATCTTCATTTAACAAATCAACTCACTCTAATCCACTTCTCTTTTATTTCAGATAAATTCTGAAGACAAGCCCTAATACAAGACCTTGTAGCGGTTACCGCTGGATGTACATAATCGCCTTGCACCGGCCAGAACACGGCCAGACGCGCCTCTCCCGGGCATGCCCGGACTCACTGTTCCCGGGCACGCCCGAACCTCCCGGGCATGCCCGCTATCGCCTTTCCAGGGCTCGCCCAGAGCGTCCGGGCATGCCCGCTATCGCCTTTCCAGGGCTCGCCCAGAGCGTCCGGGCATGCCCGCTATCGCCTTTCCAGGGCTCGCCCAGAGCGTCCGGGCATGCCCGCTATCGCCTTTCCAGTGCTCGCCCAGAGCGCCCGGGCACGCCCAGGCTCGACTTGCCAGGCCGCAGCCAAACACGCCCGGGCAGGCCCAGACTCGCCTTTCCAAGGCTCGCCCTTGATACCCGGGCATGCCCGGTATAGCTTTTGCCGGGCAAACTTCCCGACATAAATGTGTATATATATTGTTGCCCGAAAAACGGGCTTGTCAGAATACCTGAGCTGTTTTGTTTCAATAAAGCAACTCGGACGAATTCCGTCTTTGGTCGCGTCAATTCTTTCGACTCGCGTTGGAGCGCAGTTCCTTCATTGGTGACCTACCGACATGGATACGGCAGTGACGCTTAAACTGCCTACCTTCTGGGAGGCTCACGCGGCTGTTTGGTTCGCCCAGGCGGACTCCCAGTTCACCCTGCGAGGCATCACCGCGGACGACACCCGCTTCCACCATGTTGTGGCGGCGCTCGGTTCCGCCACCGCGGCCCGTGCCTTGAGCCTCCTCCAGCACCCGCCGGCTGCTGACAAATACGACGCGCTGAAGACGCTCCTCCTCGGCGCTTTCACCCTCTCACCGGCAGCACGCGCACGGCGCCTGCTTGACCTGCCCGAGCTCGGCGACACGCGCCCGTCCGAGCGCATGGACTATATGCTCTCGTTGCTCGGCGAGCACTCTCCGGCATTCCTGTTCCGGGAGCTGTTCCTCCGTCAGCTGCCTCACCCGGTACGCCTCGCCCTGGCTGGCACGTTGATCACGGATTCCCGCGCCCTCGCCAGGGAAGCCGATAAGATCTCCTCGGCGGGCCAGCACATCGGCGCGGTTACCTGGAGCCCGCCGCCGTCTGAGGCGACGCCCACGACGCCCGAGCGCCCTGCGCGGTTGGAGGCCGAACTGCCGGTGCAACTGGCGGCCGCCACGCCGCACCGCCCGCTTCCGACACGACGGCCGGGGCCTCCACCTGACCGGGCGTGGTGTTATTACCACGCCAGGTTCGGACACAAGGCTCGGACGTGCCGGTCCCCGTGCACTTTCGGCAGGTCGGGAAACGGCCGGGCCGGCGTTCATTCCCAGCCATGAGCGCCGGCCACTCGGGCAACTTGCTGTTTATTCGGGACAAAGCGTCTGGACGGCGTTTCCTGTGCGACACCGGCGCCAACTGAGCGTCATACCTGCCTCCGAGCAGGACAGGCTGGACGCAGTTTGCGGCCCCTCTTTGGTCGCTGCTAATGGCTCGGCCATACGCACTTACGGCCCACGCGTCGTCACCCTCTGCTTCGGCAGCCAGCGCTTTCAATGGACTTTTGTTACCGCCAGCGTCCCCGTGGCTTTGCTGGGCGCCGACTTCCTCTGTGCGCACGGGCTGCTGGTCGACGTCAAACGACGTCGCCTTGTCCACGCCGAGACCTTCAGCTCCCTGGCGTGCACAATGAGCAGCTCCGCGCTGACCGAACTGGCGTGCGCCCTCCTGGCAACGAACGAGTTCGCTCGCCTGCTCATGGAATTCCCGGCCCTCACGAGGCCGACGTTTTCGGCCGTCGCGGTGCGGCATGGGATCGAGCACCACATACCCACTACGGGCCCGCCGGTCTACGCCAGGGCCCGCCGCCTCGACCCAGCCAAGCTCGCCGTGGCAAAGGCCGAATTCGACGCGTTGGAGCACCTCGGCATCGTGCGGCGCTCCGATAGCGCGTGGGCCTCGCCACTGCACATCGTGCCAAAGCCGGGGGGTGAATGGCGCCCGTGTGGCAACTACCGCCGTCTCAATGACGCTACCACCCCCGACAGGTACCCGATCCCGCATATTCAGGACTTTTCCGCCCGTTTGGTGGGACGGGTCATCTTTTCGAAAATTGACCTGATACGGGGCTACCACCAGGTACCTGTCCGGGCGGCCGACGTCCCGAAGACGGCCGTCATCACGCCGTTCGGCCTGTTCGAATTTTTGCGGATGCCGTTTGGCCTCAAGAACGCGGCCCAGGCGTTCCAGCGCTTGATGGACGGCGTGCTGCGCGACCTGCCGTTTCTTTTCGTCTATCTGGACGACATCCTCGTCGCCAGCACGTCCCGCGCCGAGCACCTCCTCCACCTCCGAACACTGTTCGGTCGCCTCAGCGAGCACGGCTTAATTGTCAACCCGGTCAAATGCCACTTCGGCGCGACGACCGTTGACCTTTTGGGCCACCGCATCACCAAGACCGGGGCCGTGCCGCTGCCGACCAAGGTCGAGGCCATCACCACGTTCCCGCGTCCCCGTTCCATCAAGGCCCTCCAAGAGTTCCTCGGCATGGTGAATTTTTATCACCGATTCGTGCCCCGCGCTGCTCAGCTCATGCGGCCCCTTTACGAGGCCCTCCGGGGCAAGCCGGCCAAGCATGACATTGTTTGGTCCGCGGCCATGGACGCGGCCTTCGCCAGTGCCAAACGGGCCCTCGCCGACGCAACGCTGCTGGCTCACCCGGTGCTCAACGCGCCCATCGCCCTCACTACGGACGCCTCCAACTACGCGGTGGGCGCCGTCCATGAGCAATGGGTGGACGGGCTTTGGCAGCCACTCGCTTTTTTCAGCCGGCAACTCTGGCCGAACGAGTTAAACTACAGCACGTTCGACCGCGAGCTGCTCGGGCTATTCCTGGCCGTTCGCCATTTCCGACACCTCCTGGAGGGCCGCCCGTTCACGGCTTTCGTCGACCACAAGCCGTTGGTCTACGCAATGGCTAAGGTCACGGAGCCGTGGTCGGCCCGCCAGCAGCGCCACCTCTCCGCCGTGTCGGAGTTCACCACGGACATCCAGCACGTCGCCGGCAAAGACAACGCCGTGGCCGACTGCCTTTCGTGGGCCAGCGCGAACGCGGTCCACCTCGGCGTGGACTTCACGCTCATGGCGGCCGACCAGACCACCGATGCCTCGGTGCAGGCACTCCGCGTGGCGGACACGGGCCTCCGCCTGGCCGACATCCCCTTCGCGGGCACCGTCCTGCTCTGCGACGTCTCCCAGGGCCAGCCTCGCCCCATCGTGCCCGTTTCCTGGCAGCGCCGCATCTTCGCCTCCATCCACGGCCTTTCTCACCCGGGCCGGAAAGCTTCTCAGAAGCTGGTGTCGGCGCGTTTCGTCTGGCACGGCCTTCGACGAAACATCCGCGACTGGGCCAACGCCTGCACGGCCTGCCAGCGAGCCAAGGTCCACCGCCACACCCAGGCCCCGCTGGCACCTTTCGCCGTGCCTGAACGGCGTTTCGACCACGTCCACGTGGACCTGGTGGGTCCCCTGCCCCCCTCGCGGGGGTTCACCCACCTGCTCACCATGGTGGACAGGACCACCAGGTGGCCGGAGGCCGTGCCCCTCACCTCCACCACCACCACCGACGTGGCGCAGGCGTTCATCGCCACCTGGGTCGCGCGCTTCGGCGCACCAGCGGACATCTCGTCCGACCGCGGCCCACAGTTCACGTCTGAGCTTTGGGGCGCGGTCGCCCGTTCGTTGGGGGTCACACTGCACCGCACCACGGCCTACCACCCCCAAGCCAATGGGTTGTGCGAGCGGTTTCACCGCTCCATGAAGGCCGCACTCATGGCCGGCCTTCAGGACGACGGTTCGGCCGACCGGCTGCCGTGGGTCCTTTTGGGCCTTCGCACGGCCCCCAAGGAAGACCTCCAGGCGTCCGCCGCCGAGCTCGTCTACGGCCAGCCACTCCGCGTCCCGGGCGAATTCGTGCCTGACGCTACCAGTCCCTGGTCCGCCGCTCGCCAGCGCTCGGACCTCCAGGAGGCCGCCCAATGATTTGCCCCCGTGCCGACGTCCCGCCACGGTGGCCCCCAGTCCTACGTCCCCCCGGCGCTTCGCACAGCGGAGTACGTCTTTGTGCGTCATGACGCGCACCGGGGGCCACTCCGGCCGCCGTACAACGGGCCCTTCCGGGTCCTGCGACGGGGCGACAAGTCTTTCATCGTCGACTTCGGCGGCCGGCCGGACCGGATTTCTGTGGACCGCCTCAAACCGGCGCACATGGACGTCGACCGACCACCACGGTTGGCCCTTCCTCCGCGGCGAGGCCGCCCCCCGTCCACAGTTCCCCCCGCTCGACCACCCACCACCACGTCAGACCCCTCCCCACGACCCTCCAGGGGTCGCTTCGGCCGGGTCATCCGGATCCCCCTTAAATTGACCCTGCCGGTGCAGGTCGATTCTGGAGGGGCATGTGTAGCGGTTACCGCTGGATGTACATAATCGCCTTGCACCGGCCAGAACACGGCCAGACGCGCCTCTCCCGGGCATGCCCGGACTCACTGTTCCCGGGCACGCCCGGTCTCGTCTTTCCCGGGCATGCCCGCTCTCGCCTTTCCAGGGCTCACCCAGAGCGTCCGGGCATGCCCGCTATCGCCTTTCCAGGGCTCGCCCAGAGCGTCCGGGCATGCCCGCTATCGCCTTTCCAGGGTTCGCCCAGAGCGTCCGGGCATGCCCGCTATCGCCTTTCCAGTGCTCGCCCAGAGCGCCCGGGCACGCCCAGCCTCGACTTGCCAGGCCGCAGCCAAACACGCCCGGGCAGGCCCAGACTCGCCTTTCCAAGGCTCGCCCTTGATACCCGGGCATGCCCGGTATAGCTTTTGCCGGGCAAACTTCCCGACATAAATGTGTATGTATATTGTTTCCCGAAAAACGGGCTTGTCAGAATACCTGAGCTGTTTTGTTTCAATAAAGCAACTCGGCCGAATTCCGTCTTTGGTCGCGTCAATTCTTTCGACTCGCGTTGGAGCGCAGTTCCTTCATTGGTGACCTACCGACATGGATACGGCAGTGATGCTTAAACTGCCTACCTTCTGGGAGGCTCACGCGGCTGTTTGGTTCGCCCAGGCGGACTCCCAGTTCACCCTGCGAGGCATCACCGCGGACGACACCCGCTTCCACCATGTTGTGGCGGCGCTCGGTTCCGCCACAGCGGCCCGTGCCTTGAGCCTCCTCCAGCACCCGCCGGCTGCTGACAAATACGACGCGCTGAAGACGCTCCTCCTCGGCGCTTTCGCCCTCTCACCGGCAGCACGCGCACGGCGCCTGCTTGACCTGCCCGAGCTCGGCGACACGCGCCCGTCCGAGCGCATGGACTATATGCTCTCGTTGCTCGGCGAGCACTCTCCGGCATTCCTGTTCCGGGAGCTGTTCCTCCGTCAGCTGCCTCACCCGGTACGCCTCGCCCTGGCTGGCACGTCGATCACGGATTCCCGCGCCCTCGCCAGGGAAGCCGATAAGATCTCCTCGGCGGGCCAGCACATCGGCGCGGTTACCTGGAGCCCGCCGCCGTCCGAGGCGACGCCCACGACGCCCGAGCGCCCTGCGCGGTTGGAGGCCGAACTGCCGGTGCAACTGGCGGCCGCCACGCCGCACCGCCCGCTTCCGACACGACGGCCGGGGCCTCCACCTGACCGGGCGTGGTGTTATTACCACGCCAGGTTCGGACACAAGGCTCGGACGTGCCGGTCCCCGTGCACTTTCGGCAGGTCGGGAAACGGCCGGGCCGGCGTTCATTCCCAGCCATGAGCGCCGGCCACTCGGGCAACTTGCTGTTTATTCGGGACAAAGCGTCTGGACGGCGTTTCCTGTGCGACACCGGTGCCAACTGAGCGTCATACCTGCCTCCGAGCAGGACAGGCTGGACGCAGTTTGCGGCCCCTCTTTGGTCGCTGCTAATGGCTCGGCCATACGCACTTTCGGCCCACGCGTCGTCACCCTCTGCTTCGGCAGCCAGCGCTTTCAATGGACTTTTGTTACCGCCAGCGTCCCCGTGGCTTTGCTGGGCGCCGACTTCCTCTGTGCGCACGGGCTGCTGGTCGACGTCAAACGACGTCGCCTTGTCCACGCCGAGACCTTCAGCTCCCTGGCGTGCACAATGAGCAGCTCCGCGCCGACCGAACTGGCGTGCGCCCTCCCGGCAACGAACGAGTTCGCTCGCCTGCTCGTGGAATTCCCGGCCCTCACGCGGCCGACGTTTTCGGCCGTCGCGGTGTGGCATGGGATCGAGCACCACATACCCACTACGGGCCCGCCGGTCTACGCCAGGGCCCGCCGCCTCGACCCAGCCAAGCTCGCCGTGGCAAAGGCCGAATTCGACGCGTTGGAGCACCTCGGCATCGTGCGGCGCTCCGATAGCGCGTGGGCCTCGCCACTGCACATCGTGCCAAAGCCGGGGGGTGAATGGCGCCCGTGTGGCGACTACCGCCGTCTCAATGACGCTACCACCCCCGACAGGTACCCGATCCCGCATATTCAGGACTTTTCCGCCCGTTTGGTGGGACGGGTCATCTTTTCGAAAATTGACCTGATACGGGGCTACCACCAGGTACCTGTCCGGGCGGCCGACGTCCCGAAGACGGCCGTCATCACGCCGTTCGGCCTGTTCGAATTTTTGCGGATGCCGTTTGGCCTCAAGAACGCGGCCCAGGCGTTCCAGCGCTTGATGGACGGCGTGCTGCGCGACCTGCCGTTTCTTTTCGTCTATCTGGACGACATCCTCGTCGCCAGCACGTCCCGCGCCGAGCACCTCCTCCACCTCCGAACACTGTTCGGTCGCCTCAGCGAGCACGGCTTAATTGTCAACCCGGTCAAATGCCACTTCGGCGCGACGACCGTTGACTTTTTGGGCCACCGCATCACCAAGACCGGGGCCGTGCCGCTGCCGACCAAGGTCGAGGCCATCACCACGTTCCCGCGTCCCCGTTCCATCAAGGCCCTCCAAGAGTTCCTCGGCATGGTGAATTTTTATCACCGATTCGTGCCCCGCGCTGCTCAGCTCATGCGGCCCCTTTACGAGGCCCTCCGGGGCAAGCCGGCCAAGCATGACATTGTTTGGTCCGCGGCCATGGACGCGGCCTTCGCCAGTGCCAAACGGGCCCTCGCCGACGCAACGCTGCTGGCTCACCCGGTGCTCAACGCGCCCATCGCCCTCACTACGGACGCCTCCAACTACGCGGTGGGCGCCGTCCATGAGCAATGGGTGGACGGGGTTTGGCAGCCACTCGCTTTTTTCAGCCGGCAACTCTGGCCGAACGAGTTAAACTACAGCACGTCCGACCGCGAGCTGCTCGGGCTATTCCTGGCCGTTCGCCATTTCCGACACCTCCTGGAGGGCCGCCCGTTCACGGCTTTCGTCGACCACAAGCCATTGGTCTACGCAATGGCTAAGGTCACGGAGCCGTGGTCGGCCCGCCAGCAGCGCCACCTCTCCGCCGTGTCGGAGTTCACCACGGACATCCAGCACGTCGCCGGCAAAGACAACGCCGTGGCCGACTGCCTTTCGTGGGCCAGCGTGAACGCGGTCCACCTCGGCGTGGACTTCACGCTCATGGCGGCCGACCAGACCACCGATGCCTCGGTGCAGGCACTCCGCGTGGCGGACACGGGCCTCCGCCTGGCCGACATCCCCTTCGCGGGCACCGTCCTGCTCTGCGACGTCTCCCAGGGCCAGCCTCGCCCCATCGTGCCCGTTTCCTGGCAGCGCCGCATCTTCGCCTCCATCCACGGCCTTTCTCACCCGGGCCGGAAAGCTTCTCAGAAGCTGGTGTCGGCGCGTTTCGTCTGGCACGGCCTTCGACGCAACATCCGCGACTGGGCCAACGCCTGCACGGCCTGCCAGCGAGCCAAGGTCCACCGCCACACCCAGGCCCCGCTGGCACCTTTCGCCGTGCCTGAACGGCGTTTCGACCACGTCCACGTGGACCTGGTGGGTCCCCTGCCCCCCTCGCGGGGGTTCACCCACCTGCTCACCATGGTGGACAGGACCACCAGGTGGCCGGAGGCCGTGCCCCTCACCTCCACCACCACCACCGACGTGGCGCAGGCGTTCATCGCCACCTGGGTCGCGCGCTTCGGCGCACCAGCGGACATCTCGTCCGACCGCGGCCCACAGTTCACCTCTGAGCTTTGGGGCGCGGTCGCCCGTTCGTTGGGGGTCACGCTGCACCGCACCACGGCCTACCACCCCCAAGCCAATGGGTTGTGCGAGCGGTTTCACCGCTCCATGAAGGCCGCACTCATGGCCGGCCTTCAGGACGACGGTTGGGCCGACCGGCTGCCGTGGGTCCTTTTGGGCCTTCGCACGGCCCCCAAGGAAGACCTCCAGGCATCCGCCGCCGAGCTCGTCTACGGCCAGCCACTCCGCGTCCCGGGCGAATTCGTGCCTGACGCTACCAGTCCCTGGTCCGCCGCTCGCCAGCGCTCGGACCTCCAGGAGGCCGCCCGACGATTTGCCCCCGTGCCGACGTCCCGCCACGGTGGCCCCCAGTCCTATGTCCCCCCGGCGCTTCGCACAGCGGAGTACGTCTTTGTGCGTCATGACGCGCACCGGGGGCCACTCCGGCCGCCGTACAACGGGCCCTTCCGGGTCCTGCGACGGGGCGACAAGTCTTTCATCGTCGACTTCGGCGGCCGGCCGGACCGGATTTCTGTGGACCGCCTCAAACCGGCGCACATGGACGTCGACCGACCACCACGGTTGGCCCTTCCTCCGCGGCGAGGCCGCCCCCCGTCCACAGTTCCCCCCGCTCGACCACCCACCACCACGTCAGACCCCTCCCCACGACCCTCCAGGGGTCGCTTCGGCCGGGTCATCCGGATCCCCCTTAAATTGACCCTGCCGGTGCAGGTCGATTCTGGAGGGGCATGTGTAGCGGTTACCGCTGGATGTACATAATCGCCTTGCACCGGCCAGAACACGGCCAGACGCGCCTCTCCCGGGCATGCCCGGACTCACTGTTCCCGGGCACGCCCGGTCTCGTCTTTCCCGGGCATGCCCGCTCTCGCCTTTCCAGGGCTCACCCAGAGCGTCCGGGCATGCCCGCTATCGCCTTTCCAGGGCTCGCCCAGAGCGTCCGGGCATGCCCGCTATCGCCTTTCCAGGGTTCGCCCAGAGCATCCGGGCATGCCCGCTATCGCCTTTCCAGTGCTCGCCCAGAGCGCCCGGGCACGCCCAGCCTCGACTTGCCAGGCCGCAGCCAAACACGCCCGGGCAGGCCCAGACTCGCCTTTCCAAGGCTCGCCCTTGATACCCGGGCATGCCCGGTATAGCTTTTGCCGGGCAAACTTCCCGACATAAATGTGTATGTATATTGTTTCCCGAAAAACGGGCTTGTCAGAATACCTGAGCTGTTTTGTTTCAATAAAGCAACTCGGCCGAATTCCGTCTTTGGTCGCGTCAATTCTTTCGACTCGCGTTGGAGCGCAGTTCCTTCATTGGTGACCTACCGACATGGATACGGCAGTGATGCTTAAACTGCCTACCTTCTTGGAGGCTCACGCGGCTGTTTGGTTCGCCCAGGCGGACTCCCAGTTCACCCTGCGAGGCATCACCGCGGACGACACCCGCTTCCACCATGTTGTGGCGGCGCTCGGTTCCGCCACCGCGGCCCGTGCCTTGAGCCTCCTCCAGCACCCGCCGGCTGCTGACAAATACGACGCGCTGAAGACGCTCCTCCTCGGCGCTTTCGCCCTCTCACCGGCAGCACGCGCACGGCGCCTGCTTGACCTGCCCGAGCTCGGCGACACGCGCCCGTCCGAGCGCATGGACTATATGCTCTCGTTGCTCGGCGAGCACTCTCCGGCATTCCTGTTCCGGGAGCTGTTCCTCCGTCAGCTGCCTCACCCGGTACGCCTCGCCCTGGCTGGCACGTCGATCACGGATTCCCGCGCCCTCGCCAGGGAAGCCGATAAGATCTCCTCGGCGGGCCAGCACATCGGCGCGGTTACCTGGAGCCCGCCGCCGTCCGAGGCGACGCCCACGACGCCCGAGCGCCCTGCGCGGTTGGAGGCCGAACTGCCGGTGCAACTGGCGGCCGCCACGCCGCACCGCCCGCTTCCGACATGACGGCCGGGGCCTCCACCTGACCGGGCGTGGTGTTATTACCACGCCAGGTTCGGACACAAGGCTCGGACGTGCCGGTCCCCGTGCACTTTCGGCAGGTCGGGAAACGGCCGGGCCGGCGTTCATTCCCAGCCATGAGCGCCGGCCACTCGGGCAACTTGCTGTTTATTCGGGACAAAGCGTCTGGACGGCGTTTCCTGTGCGACACCGGTGCCAACTGAGCGTCATACCTGCCTCCGAGCAGGACAGGCTGGACGCAGTTTGCGGCCCCTCTTTGGTCGCTGCTAATGGCTCGGCCATACGCACTTTCGGCCCACGCGTCGTCACCCTCTGCTTCGGCAGCCAGCGCTTTCAATGGACTTTTGTTACCGCCAGCGTCCCCGTGGCTTTGCTGGGCGCCGACTTCCTCTGTGCGCACGGGCTGCTGGTCGACGTCAAACGACGTCGCCTTGTCCACGCCGAGACCTTCAGCTCCCTGGCGTGCACAATGAGCAGCTCCGCGCCGACCGAACTGGCGTGCGCCCTCCCGGCAACGAACGAGTTCGCTCGCCTGCTCGTGGAATTCCCGGCCCTCACGCGGCCGACGTTTTCGGCCGTCGCGGTGTGGCATGGGATCGAGCACCACATACCCACTACGGGCCCGCCGGTCTACGCCAGGGCCCGCCGCCTCGACCCAGCCAAGCTCGCCGTGGCAAAGGCCGAATTCGACGCGTTGGAGCACCTCGGCATCGTGCGGCGCTCCGATAGCGCGTGGGCCTCGCCACTGCACATCGTGCCAAAGCCGGGGGGTGAATGGCGCCCGTGTGGCGACTACCGCCGTCTCAATGACGCTACCACCCCCGACAGGTACCCGATCCCGCATATTCAGGACTTTTCCGCCCGTTTGGTGGGACGGGTCATCTTTTCGAAAATTGACCTGATACGGGGCTACCACCAGGTACCTGTCCGGGCGGCCGACGTCCCGAAGACGGCCGTCATCACGCCGTTCGGCCTGTTCGAATTTTTGCGGATGCCGTTTGGCCTCAAGAACGCGGCCCAGGCGTTCCAGCGCTTGATGGACGGCGTGCTGCGCGACCTGCCGTTTCTTTTCGTCTATCTGGACCTCCTCCACCTCCTCCTCCTCCTCCACCTCCACCTCCTCCACCTCCGAACACTGTTCGGTCGCCTCAGCGAGCACGGCTTAATTGTCAACCCGGTCAAATGCCACTTCGGCGCGACGACCGTTGACTTTTTGGGCCACCGCATCACCAAGACCGGGGCCGTGCCGCTGCCGACCAAGGTCGAGGCCATCACCACGTTCCCGCGTCCCCGTTCCATCAAGGCCCTCCAAGAGTTCCTCGGCATGGTGAATTTTTATCACCGATTCGTGCCCCGCGCTGCTCAGCTCATGCGGCCCCTTTACGAGGCCCTCCGGGGCAAGCCGGCCAAGCATGACATTGTTTGGTCCGCGGCCATGGACGCGGCCTTCGCCAGTGCCAAACGGGCCCTCGCCGACGCAACGCTGCTGGCTCACCCGGTGCTCAACGCGCCCATCGCCCTCACTACGGACGCCTCCAACTACGCGGTGGGCGCCGTCCATGAGCAATGGGTGGACGGGGTTTGGCAGCCACTCGCTTTTTTCAGCCGGCAACTCTGGCCGAACGAGTTAAACTACAGCACGTCCGACCGCGAGCTGCTCGGGCTATTCCTGGCCGTTCGCCATTTCCGACACCTCCTGGAGGGCCGCCCGTTCACGGCTTTCGTCGACCACAAGCCATTGGTCTACGCAATGGCTAAGGTCACGGAGCCGTGGTCGGCCCGCCAGCAGCGCCACCTCTCCGCCGTGTCGGAGTTCACCACGGACATCCAGCACGTCGCCGGCAAAGACAACGCCGTGGCCGACTGCCTTTCGTGGGCCAGCGTGAACGCGGTCCACCTCGGCGTGGACTTCACGCTCATGGCGGCCGACCAGACCACCGATGCCTCGGTGCAGGCACTCCGCGTGGCGGACACGGGCCTCCGCCTGGCCGACATCCCCTTTGCGGGCACCGTCCTGCTCTGCGACGTCTCCCAGGGCCAGCCTCGCCCCATCGTGCCCGTTTCCTGGCAGCGCCGCATCTTCGCCTCCATCCACGGCCTTTCTCACCCGGGCCGGAAAGCTTCTCAGAAGCTGGTGTCGGCGCGTTTCGTCTGGCACGGCCTTCGACACAACATCCGCGACTGGGCCAACGCCTGCACGGCCTGCCAGCGAGCCAAGGTCCACCGCCACACCCAGGCCCCGCTGGCACCTTTCGCCGTGCCTGAACGGCGTTTCGACCACGTACACGTGGACCTGGTGGGTCCCCTGCCCCCCTCGCGGGGGTTCACCCACCTGCTCACCATGGTGGACAGGACCACCAGGTGGCCGGAGGCCGTGCCCCTCACCTCCACCACCACCACCGACGTGGCGCAGGCGTTCATCGCCACCTGGGTCGCGCGCTTCGGCGCACCAGCGGACATCTCGTCCGACCGCGGCCCACAGTTCACGTCTGAGCTTTGGGGCGCGGTCGCCCGTTCGTTGGGGGTCACGCTGCACCGCACCACGGCCTACCACCCCCAAGCCAATGGGTTGTGCGAGCGGTTTCACCGCTCCATGAAGGCCGCACTCATGGCCGGCCTTCAGGACGACGGTTGGGCCGACCGGCTGCCGTGGGTCCTTTTGGGCCTTCGCACGGCCCCCAAGGAAGACCTCCAGGCGTCCGCCGCCGAGCTCGTCTACGGCCAGCCACTCCGCGTCCCGGGCGAATTCGTGCCTGACGCTACCAGTCCCTGGTCCGCCGCTCGCCAGCGCTCGGACCTCCAGGAGGCCGCCCGACGATTTGCCCCCGTGCCGACGTCCCGCCACGGTGGCCCCCAGTCCTACGTCCCCCCGGCGCTTCGCACAGCGGAGTACGTCTTTGTGCGTCATGACGCGCACCGGGGGCCACTCCGGCCGCCGTACAACGGGCCCTTCCGGGTCCTGCGACGGGGCGACAAGTCTTTCATCGTCGACTTCGGCGGCCGGCCGGACCGGATTTCTGTGGACCGCCTCAAACCGGCGCACATGGACGTCGACCGACCACCACGGTTGGCCCTTCCTCCGCGGCGAGGCCGCCCCCCGTCCACAGTTCCCCCCGCTCGACCACCCACCACCACGTCAGACCCCTCCCCACGACCCTCCAGGGGTCGCTTCGGCCGGGTCATCCGGATCCCCCTTAAATTGACCCTGCCGGTGCAGGTCGATTCTGGAGGGGCATGTGTAGCGGTTACCGCTGGATGTACATAATCGCCTTGCACCGGCCAGAACACGGCCAGACGCGCCTCTCCCGGGCATGCCCGGACTCACTGTTCCCGGGCACGCCCGAACCTCCCGGGCACGCCCGGGCTCGTCTTTCCCGGGCATGCCCGCTCTCGCCTTTCCAGGGCTCGCCCAGAGCGTCCGGGCATGCCCGCTATCGCCTTTCCAGGGCTCGCCCAGAGCGTCCGGGCATGCCCGCTATCGCCTTTCCAGGGCTCGCCCAGAGCGTCCGGGCATGCCCGCTATCGCCTTTCCAGGGCTCGCCCAGAGCGTCCGGGCATGCCCGCTATCGCCTTTCCAGTGCTCGCCCAGAGCGCCCGGGCACGCCCAGCCTCGACTTGCCAGGCCGCAGCCAAACACGCCCGGGCAGGTCCAGACTCGCCTTTCCAAGGCTCGCCCTTGATACCCGGGCATGCCCGGTATAGCTTTTGCCGGGCAAACTTCCCGACATAAATGTGTATATATATTGTTGCCCGAAAAACGGGCTTGTCAGAATACCTGAGCTGTTTTGTTTCAATAAAGCAACTCGGACGAATTCCGTCTTTGGTCGCGTCAATTCTTTCGACTCGCGTTGGAGCGCAGTTCCTTCAACCTAATACAAGCCCTAATCCACAATCAGCAATGGAATTTGTACAGCTTTCGGGGACAGGAGTTGGTGATTTTGACCGGACAAAGTGTGTAATTTGTCAAGAGCCAACGCAGGGAAAACTGATCAGCACACCCAACGGGTGTAAACGAATACGGGAAGCTAGTGACATACGAAACAACTCTGTAACAAAATGCATAAAGTTGATGCCAGCCGAGAGTGACTTCTTCTATCATGTTTCCAACCAGTGCTACAAGAAGTACACCAATGCGAATCTCCTCAGACACATCCAGGAAAGAGGGACATCACAGAAAGCATCGCTATCCTCAGAAGAATTTGGCAGTCCACATGGGGTTGCCACTCGTGCTCACTCCGCTGTACGTTCACCTCCAAATCCTACAGATGCATATAGTGTCAACTACTCGATGAACTGCATCATTTGTAACAAGAAGTCACACAACCGGGACTTCACGAAATATCGTATATCTGAGTCGAACTGTGCTACTTCACTTTTACAAGCAGAAAACTTCTTCCAGGATAACATTTTCAGTCGAATGTGTGACCTCCAGGATGAGCATGCAGTTTTTGGAGCTGACTTGTATTTTCACAAACAGTGCATGACATCATACATCCAAAAGTTTGAGAATGCTCAACGTTCAACCTGCGATACATCAGAGCTGAACCCCAAGCAGCGTGCATGGAGTGATATCGTTTCTGAGTTAGAAGAGGGACTGAAAAGTGGCAATGGCTATGAACTAAGTATAATCAGAGACCGATTGAATAGACTTGTGGAGGACGAGCATCAATTTCGCAATAGAGATGTGAAGATTTTTTTTTTGAGACACTTTGGTATTAGCATTGATTTTACATATCCTGACCAGTTCCGAAAGTCTTTGATGGTTTATAGTGTGCCATGTAATAGAGCAGATGTTTTGGCAGAGCGTATTCGCTCCATTGATCCTGTACAGGTTTGCGCCAGTGTTCTACGGCAAAGTCTTGATAGACATGATTTTAACCTAGATGATAGATTATGTGATGCTCAAGATCTAAAACATGCATGCTCCAGTTTGAGAATGCCAGAACCGATACTTAGGTTTTTAGGATATTTATACAATTTCAACCCCGAGACATACCCCAAGGCAGCTGAAGCTGTAATGACGGAAACAGATCCTACAGCAGAAGATGTAGATGATGAAGCGTTAGATGACGATGCATGTGAAACAGAGAATAGTGAGGGTCGGATTAACAGTGATTCCAAACAGACTGCTGATGGTTGCCTCTCTGCTCAACGTTGCAGGAAGATCCAAGCTCTGTTTCAGACTATGTACTAATGTACTATGTATGTCATTGTGGCAGAAGGAGAACGCCAATGCATGTAATGAATGCTGAATCAGCTCAAAGTCTCGGGCACGGAGGGAAAATCCTCACCATTATCTTGAATCGTCAAGGGCTTGCGCTAAGCTATGGAGAACTGCGACGATATCAATATGACATGCAACCTACACTGCACAGCAGAATAGGCAGGATGTTGCACCACCAGCTCATTTTGATCCTGGAGAATTCACATCAGCAGCCATTGACAACTGGGATCATGAAGGTGCTAATGTGTCTGAGCATGACACAGTCTGCGTTCTTTTCCAGGACAAACCTAGTTCCCAGAGATTTAAGCCCAAACGGTCCGATACACTGGTCGAACATTGCCCGCAGGCTTTTAAGGGAACATCATGCCAAATTCTTCAAGATTTCCATGCACCTGTGAAACGACCTGACATTCCAAGTTCCTTCAAGGGCAATGATGAACTCTACGAATCTGAGAACACAGAAGAAAAGAAGCTCACTGACATTGCGTGGTCAATTGGACGTCTTAATCTTGAGGTCAAAGACAACCAGGTTCCTTGCATCATCTACCCTCAATTGCAGACCATGCCTTCTTGGAGTGCTAGTAATGCCGTCTGGACAGATGAAAAAGTTCCACTCAAGCAAGTAGCATTCCTACCTGTTCTGCCATATCCCATCACATTGTATAGTGCTGTGTACACACAGATGAAGAATCTGGTAGCAATATGATCACAACTGGTCCAGGGCAAGCTTCCCGTTTATGCAGATGAAAAGGTGTACTGTATGGCTAAGGAGATCCAGCTGCTGCGACCAGCGGAATTCAAGAGTCTCGTACTATGTCTTGGGACATTGCACACAGTCAAGACTTTGCTTAAATGCACTGGAAAGAGTTTACAAGGAAGTGGTGCAGAAAATGTGTGGCTAGAAGCTGGAGTGTATGGGCCAACGGTGATCCAGAACTCTATTCTCAATGCAGGACATTACAGTCGTTCACTGGATGCGCAAAAACTCCTAGCTGAATCAATACAACGCCTGCTGTACAAGGAGTTATTTGCAGATAAAGGAGCCGAAAACTATTCTCATGAACTAGAAATTCTAGATCAGCTTAAGAAAAGCACAGCCAGTGGAAATGTATCAGAGAGTCAGAAGCTCTTGGAGCAGTTCCAAATGTCCTCTTCAAAGCTAATCGATGATCTGAAGACTTTCATCAAGACAAGATCATCCACAAATGAGAACTTACAATTCTGGTGTCAGTTCCTGAAACGACATGAAATAGCTCTTGATCTGTTGCGAGCTGACCGAGAAGGATTATGGGAGTTACATCTTGATGCAATGCAACATGCCCTCTATGAGGTTGCTGCTTGGGACTCAACTAATTACCTTCGCTGGGGCACAGTGTACCTAGAAGATGCAAGGAGTCTGCCTGAAACAGCACCATCTGTCTTCAGGAACTTCTCTGAGGGTCATTCCTTCTCAATTAAGGACAAGCCTGGTCGCTTCACAGTAGTTGGCGGTGATCAGAAGCTTGAGCAGACTATCAACCTCTCATCAAATCACAGTGATGGTAAATAATCATTGATTTAGAGTCATTTCAAGTTTAGCCGTTAGGTTTTGGTGGCCATTTTGGACGTCATTGTGGATTTTTAGGTTACATGATAATTGATAACTCAACCAAATGAACCACTGTATTATTATACTCTTATCATTGGATTCCTTGGCCTTAAATGCATGAGTACAACAACAAACATCAGGCGTCTATGTGTTTTGATGACTGATATATGGACAACTGCGATTTTGAATGGTGGCCATTTTGAAATTCAAGATGGCTGCCCCAAACGAAGGAGCCAATGTAATTGTTATTGGTCTTATTGAGTTCCTTGACCCTGAAAACATAGGTTTAGGCACCAATATCATGTCTCTATGATTCTCACAGACCAAGATATGGTCAAAAGTAATACTAATGGCGGCCATTTTGAAAAGCGCCCTCTGTAGCAAAATCTATACAGATTTGGGCTTGTCACCCAAATTTTTTTTGAAAGGTCTTGGTATGTACAACAATAAAATCATGCATGACTTTGTACTTTTGCGATGGCCACGAACTCCCCCCAAGAGCCAGGAGTATAAGGTCCCATTGCACTTTCACTTTTTTCTTTTATATACAAGATCAAGGCTCGTGTAAGAGCTAACATTAATCACAAATAAACATAAACAGACACGTAAAACATATAATAAAGGGCGTGGGAGACAAGATGGGGAGAGAGAGGGAAGCACACAAGTACAACATTTGAGAACAGCGACATCGGGATATCTGTAGGAGGGAGCGGGCATGGGGGTTAGGGGACAGGAAGGGGAGGAGGTGGGAGAAATAAAAACAAATTGACACTGCTAGGACTTCCAGGAAAGAAGTCGGTATTTCAAAAAAGTGGATCTGGGGTGAATTTATGGGTGTAAAAAAGATCAAGGTTTTGGATGGGGGGGGGGGGGGGGGGGGAGATAAGAGATGGTGGTGAACAGCTGTTTTAAAGACCTGGAGGGAGGAGTGGCATTGAAGAGAGTGAGGGAGTTTGTTACAGAGGTGGGAGAAAAGAGGAATTAAAGAGTGAAGGTGAGCAGAGAGTTTTGATTTTGGCAGTTTCACCAGTAGAGGGTTGCTGGCAGATCTTGTGTGACCTGAAGGAATAATTGGGGGACAGAGCACAGACAGAGCTGAGGGAGCTAGGCCGGAGAGGAATCGATATAAGACAGAAAGACCACCAAGCCTACTGCAGTGAGCGAGTGAGAGGCCCACAGAGTCAGCTTCATCACGGGAGATTCCAATGATTCTGAAAGGTTTGGTTTCAACAGCGTGAAGCCGAGCTAGGTGTGAGGCAGGAGCACCAGCCCAGAGGGGAGAGCATTATTCCATTCAGCTGTGGATGAAAGCTTTGTATGTGTTGAGGAGCTCAGGTGTGCCAAGGAAGGACTTCGCATGACGGAGGATGCCCAGTCGGTGTCTGGCTTAGTAGGCCAGCTTGGAAATGTGATTTTCCCAGGAAAGATCATAGCAGATAGTGAGACCCAAAAGGTTGAGTGACAGAACTTAATGGAAAGGATTGTTGAGAAAGTAATAATAATAATAATTCATTTATTTTGTATAGCGCTTTTCCAGAAGCCCAAAGGCGCTTTGACAGAGTGGCAAACATAATGCATAACAATACATGAAAACAACAATTGCAAAAAGACAAGAATCAATAGGGAAATATTTAAAGCAAAAGGAGGGAGAAGGAGAAGAGATAGTCAGGGGTTAAATGCTGTGGGTTGAATGTTGAATGCAGTGTTGAACAGGTGGGTCTTTAGTGATGTTTTGAATGTGGTGAGTGAGGAGGAGTCTCTGATGGTGTGAGGTAGTGAGTTCCAGAGGGTGGGAGCAGCGATGGAGAAGGCCCTGTCCCCCCAGGATCTGAATTTGGTCCGGATGGAGGGGGTCAGGAGGTTGGTACCAGCAGAGCGGAGGTTGCGGGTGGGAGTGTGTCTGGAGAGGAGGTCAGCCAGGTAGGATGGGGCCAGGTTATGGAGGGCTTTGTATGTCAAGAGGAGGATTTTGTACTGGATTCTCTGGGGGATGGGGAGCCAGTGAAGCTTGTAAAGGACGGGGGTGATGTGGTCACGGGTCCGGGAATGGGTGAGTAGACGGGCAGCGGAGTTCTGAATGTATTGGAGTTTATTGGTGATTTTTGAGGGTGAACCACAGAGGAGGCTATTGCAGTAGTCCAGACGGGAGGTGATGAAGGCGTGGATGAGGGTTTCTGCAGCCGTGGAGGAGAGGGATGAGCGGAGACGGGCAATGTTTTTCAGGTGAAAGAAGGCTGACTTTGTGATCTGTTTAGTGTATTTGTCGAAGGAAAGGGTTTGGTCAAAGATGACGCCAAGATTCCGGATGTGAGGGGAGGTGGATACTGGGATACCGTCGATGTTGAGGGCAAAGTTATGGGTGGATTTTGTGAGCGTTTTTGGGCCAATGATGATTATTTCAGATTTATCACAGTTAAGCTTGAGGAAGTTGATTTGAAGCCAGGATTTTATTTCAGTGATGCAGTTTGTCAGGATAGAGTGGGTGTCGGTGGAGACGGACTTGGTGGAGATGAAAAGCTGGATGTCATCGGCGAAGCAGTGGAATTGGAGACCATGACGGCGGATTAAGTGACCGAGCGGGGACAGGTAAAGGATGAAGAGGAGGGGGCCAAGAACTGAACCTTGGGGGACACCTTGGGGGAGGGGAGCAGTGGGGGATTTGCAGTTATTGATGGAGATGAACTGGCATCTGTCAGAGAGGTATGATTTAATCCAAGAGAGGGCAGTGCCGGTAACGTTAAAGGTGGATTCAAGTCGGGTGAGGAGGATAGTGTGATCGATGGTGTCAAAGGCAGCGCTGAGGTCGAGGAGGACGAGAATGTTGAGGTTGCCAGCGTCAGAGGAGAGGAGAAGGTCATTGGTGATTTTGAGGAGAGCAGTTTCAGTACTGTGGTTGGACCGGAATCCGGATTGGAATGTTTCATACAGGTTATTGGCAGAGAGATGATGTTTGAGTTGAGTGGCTACAGCGCGTTCCAAAACTTTTGACAGAAAGGGTAGGTTGGAGATGGGTCTGAAGTTGTTTAGGGTGTCAGGGTTTAGACCAGGTTTTTTTAGAATGGGGGTAACAGCAGCAATTTTGAGGGAAGGTGGGACGATGCCTGTAGACAGGGAGGAGTTTATTGTTGCAATGATCAGTGGAGAGAGAGCAGGGAGGGAGGCTTTGACAAAGCTGGAGGGGATGGGGTCAAGAGTGCAGGTGGCAGTTTTCATTCCTATGAGGAGTTCAGAGAGGTCAGTAGGGGAGATTGGGGAGAACCGAGACAGGGGATGGCAGGACAAGGGGGGGCAGGTGGTTGGAGGGGGAGCGGGTGCGGCGGTGGTCAAGCTGTTGTAGATGTTGTCAATTTTGCGTTGGAAGAAAGAGAGGAAGGAGATGCAGTTGTCTACTGTGAATGACTGGGTGGTGGTGTTCAGGGGGCGGAGGAGTTTGTTTATTGTCGAGAAGAGTGCTTTTGGGTTTCCGGAGCCAGAGTGGATAATTTGAGAGTAGTAGGCAGAGTGGGCGCGGGAGAGGGCATCTTTGTAGTGTTGTAGGTGGTCCTTGTAGGTTTGGGAGTGAACTGTGAGACCCGTTTTATTGCGGAGTCTTTCAAGTTGGCGAGCACGAGTTTTCATCAGGTGGAGTTCAGGGGTAAACCAGGGAGCAGAATGGGTGAAAGAAACTGTTTTGGTTTTTACAGGCGCAAGCTGGTCAAGGCAGGAGGAGAGAGTGTGGTTGTAGTAGTCAGTGAGGTCGGAAGGGGTGTGGAGGTCAATGAAGGGAGAAGTGGACATTTTTTCAGAGAGGGTGGATGAGAATGAGGTAGGTGAAAGAGCGTTTAGCTTACGGAAGTTGATTGTGCGATAATGCCTTGGTGTTGGGGCGGGGATGTTGATGGTCAGAGTGATGGCTAAGTGGTCAGAGAGGGTGAGGTCGGAGCCATAGAGATGGTGCAAATTTAATCCAGTGGAGCAGACAAGGTCCAAAATGTGACCACGGATATGGGTAGTAAAGTCGACATGTTGAGTGAGGTTAAAGCAGGTGAGTAAATCAGTGAAGTCAGTGGTTATTGTGGAGTCAGTGGAGTCCATGTGGATATTGAAATCACCAAGGAGGAGGATTGAGGGGGAGAGGGAACATAGCTGGGTCAGAAAGTAGGAGAAGTCAGACAGGAATGATGGGTGTGGTTTGGGAGGGCGGTAGACGACAGCCATGACTGACTGCGTGCGACCAGAGAGTTTTAAAGCCAGGTGTTCAAATGATGGAGCAGATGAGATGGAGATGAGGTTGGTCTTGATGTCTTGACGGTGGATAACGGCAATTCAACCACCTCGGCCCTCCGAGCGTGGTTTATTGACGTAGGAATATCCATTGGGTGTGGTGAGGTTAAGTGTGTAGTAGTCCAGAGGTTGTTGCCAGGTTTCGGTGAGACAGAGAAAGTCCAGTTTGTTATCCAGGATGTATTCGTTCAGGATGAGGCATTTGTTGTTGAGGGACCGGGTGTTGAACAGGGTGAGCTTGATGTTGTTTTGAACAGCAGGGATGAATTCAGGTGATTTAGCCAGGGTTCGTAGGCAGGAGGTGCGATCGTGTGCGTTGCTGTGACCAGGTGCGCTGGGACGAAGAGTGAGAGTGCGCTGAGCCGACCAGAGGACGGGGATGGAGTGACCTGATTGCAAATAAACAAACTTACGACCGGAGCCACGGTGAATGTACCTGGGTCGTCGGAGGAGTCCATTTGATTTAATGGCAGAGATGCATGATGGGGTGGAGCGGGTACCGAGCAGAAGAAGCCCTGCGGCGGAGTACCTCAGAGCCATGCCAGGCAGGAGCGAAGGGACGAGTACGAGGCCAAGGTCGAGGAGGCAAAGCGGCAAACGCAGCGGCAAACGACTGCAGCCGCTAATCAAGACCACAGCGGCAAACAGCCACCGCCGCAAACAACGGGAGCGGGCCTGAGGAAACAGTGGAGGAGCCGGGCAGGCGAAGACAGGAGCAGAGCCGTGACCGAGCAGAGGGCAGACCCAACGGTCAAAAATCCGCCATGACCACCAGAAAAGCAAACTATGTACAATGGCCCAGTCGGAGAAGCGGCGAACAAGTAACGCCAGCGTCCTCTCCAGACCGGACCGGAAGCGGAAGAGTAGATGGGTAGAAAGTAGATGGGAGGATGGTCCAGACGGTATTTTCGGATAGACACAGTGAGCGTGTGAGATTTGTTAGGATTGAAAGACATGTTGCACTTGTTTGACCAGTCTGTGATTTTGTCCAGGTCTGCAGAGAGTGAGGAGGCTGCTGCCTGCCGATCTGAGGGATGAGGTATGGAGCGGCAGAGAGTGGAGTCATCAGCAAAGAGATAGAGAAGATTTTCCAGATAGTTGGAGATATTATTAATGAAGACCAGAAAAAGCACATGGCCCAGAACACTGCCTTGAGGAACTCCAGCCTGAACAGGAAGGGCGAAATGAGAGAAATCCATTCAGGGCCACATGTTGACTGCAGCCAGAGAGGATGTCTGCAAGCAATGCATGGAGATTTCCATGGATACCATAGGAGGAGAGTTTGGTGAGCAGAGCGGGGTGCCAGACCGTATCAAAGGCATGTGATATGTCAAGGGAGACAGCTCTGATTTCCTGTTTGGCATTGAGGACCTCCGTCCATTGTTGAGACAGCAGAAGCAGCATGTCCAGAGTATAACGATCTTGTCTGAATCCAAATTGATGATGAGAGATCAAGCCATTGGAGAACAGGAAGGATTTGATATCCGAAGCAATAATGGATTCCATGACTTTGCTGATAATTGGGAGCAGGCTGATTGGCCTGTAGTTGCAAGGATCTGTTTTTGCACCTTTCTTATGTAAAGTGGTAATGTTTGCTGATTTCCAAGCTGATGGCAGATGAGCTAGAGCAAAAGAGAGGGTGAAGAAATCAGAGAGAGGATGTGAAAGAGCGGTAGGGCAGAATTATAGGACTCGTGGGCTGATGCCGTCTGGGCCAGTTGCAGAATCAGAGTCAAGGTTTGATAGAAACTTCTCCAACTTGTCAGGAGAGAAGGACACCGAGTCCAGGAGCAGCTGGGTATGACTGGGTAAGGTGGGTAACTGGGTAACTTTGTCGACTTCCAAGCAACCTTTGACTCAATGTGGATGAAGGCCCTGTGGAAAACGATGAAGAAAATTGGTGTTCATCCGAAAATTATTTCAACAATAAAAACATGTCTGAGTCTACACAATGTGCAGTCCTCATTGGAGGATAACTGGTAGAATGGTTTCAAGATGTTGGAGTTAGACATGGATGTATCATTTCCCCAACCCTGAAAAACATATTTCTTAAAATTGTCATGAAAGACCTGAAAAGTCTAGATTGAGGAATTCGGCTGACTGACAAAAATGTTGAAGGATATCAGATATCTGGATGATAGGGCAATTGTGTCTGCTGTATTCGACAAATTACAGTCGGCAAAGGAAGAGCTGGAGAAAGCCTGAAATAAGTGGAGATTGAGGATGAATTCTGAAAATGCAAATTGATGACCCCAGCCAACAACAGAAATATCATAATTGACGGCCATAATGTGGAACATGTAAGAAATTCTGAGCTTTTCGGGAGTAAAGCCCCAAACTGTGCAACGGATCTTCAGCATAGAGTGTCCCTGGCAGGACAGGCATTTGGTAGATTAGAGATAAAATTTGGAATTTGTCGTATGTGTCGAGAGGCTGAAAGTGAGATTGTACAAGGCCCTCATTTTGTTGACCTCCATCTATGGATCAGAAGCTTGGACTCTTAGAAAAGAAGAGAAGAGGATACTCCTCGTTTTCGAGATGAAGTGTTTGAGGTCCATTCTGGGAGTTACGAGACGGCAGAGGATAAGAAATCTAGATGTGCGCAACATACTCAATGTAGCAAAAACGAATGAAGATGTCATATTGTCAAGATGCTTGAGTTGGTTTGGTCACATGGTAACAAGTCAGGATGACTCAAACCTACAAAGGGTATACAAGACTGAATTCAGCAACCGGAGATTCAGGGGGAGGCCACTGAAAAGATGAACCGACGATATTATAAAACTATCGATATTACAACTATCGATATTACAATTACCTGCTGCCCAGATTGTCAGGAAAGCACAGTCACGATCAGAGTGCCAATCGGCCCCCATGGACTGGCCCCTTCCCTCTTGTCTCTGTTCTCTCTCTCTCTCTTTCTTTTTCTCACTCTCTCACTCTCTCTCTCTCTCTCTGTCAGGAAAGCACAGTCTCTTAATAATATCTTTCTTATCCGTGATACCATTCGGTTTTGTAACAATTTTAATATGAATGTTGGTCTGTTTTTCATTGACCAAGGAAAAGCCTTTGACTGTATTGACCACATGTACCTTTTTAGAGAATTTTGGGTTTGGACCTATTTTTATCTCGTACGTTAAACTTTTGTATTGTAATATATCCAGTGTTCTTAAAATGAATCAAGTATTGTGTAGCCCCATTGCTGTACAACGGGGAGTACAGCAAGGTTGCCCGCTATCTGGACTTTTATACTCTCTTGCCATCGAACCTCTTCTGCTCCAATTACGTATGCACATTTCTGGCTTCACTGGATCAATTCTTACCACACCGCTAAAAGTCTCTGCCTATGCAGATGATGTCTGTATTTATATAACAAATAGTGCTGACGTCACTGCGGTGGCTCAGGCACTAAAGACATATTGTCAGGCTTGTTCAGGCCAGGTAAACTGGAAGAAGAGTGAAGCCCTTTGGATAGGACCTGGAGATTGCCCGCCAATTGTCCTACCAGGAGGAGTGAACTGGCAGAAAAGTGGCATTAAATACCTCGGTATTTTCCTAGGAGACAACACCTTTGAGCAGCAGAACTGGGTGGGATTACCGGACAAGGTAATGGCAAAACTGGCCCGCTGGAAAGGACTTCTTTCTCAACTTTCGTACCGCGGAAGAACTCTCGTCATTAACAATCTTGTCGCCTCTATGCTATGGCATAAGATGATATGCCTACAACCACCCGAGAGCCTTCTTATTACACTGCAAAAGAGCATTGTCGACTTTTTCTGGAGCGGGAAACACTGGCTCCAACCCCCTGTGGCATACTTACCACTCACTGAAGGTGGCCAAGGTCTTATTGTTATCCGCAGCCAGATTATGGTCTTCCGGCTTCATATCGTGCGCCAACTTGTATATGGAGATGAAGCTCTACTCTGGAGGCCTCTGGCTAACTGCATATTGCAACTTACATGCAAGCTGGGTTACGACCGAGAACTTTTCTTGATGAACCCTCATCAAATCGATTCATCCTTGCTGCCCACCTTTTACCAAGGGGTGATGAACGCCTGGCAAGCCCTGTCCTTTTCCCGTGAAATGGCAACATACAACATGGAAATGTTGTTGAATGAGCCCCTATGCTACAACCCCTTCCTGGAAAACAGCTTGAATAATAGGGGACTCGTTCAACGTTTTGTTGATGCCAAGCTGCTGCGAGTGAAAGACCTCATGACAGAGTCTGGGAGCTGCCGGCTGAGTGCTGCCGCTGTGGCACAAAAAACCGGAATAAAATCTGTCAGGATCATCTCTCGGTTCCTTCAAGGGATATCCACAACGTATCGTAATACCTGCGAGGAACTTGGCCCTTCCCCCGAGGAAACAGCGGGTGACTTCCCCAAACTCCTAGTCTTCAGCCCGCCACTTAATCTGTCCCCTGGCCTGAACAGCCCTGATGATACTGCATTATCCCTTCCCGCCTTTCCAAAGAAAACTCTGTACAACGCGTACGTTAAAATTTTATACGCAAAAACATTTTCTGGGCACCCGAGGCTTCGATGGCGGGATGTTTTACCCCCAATACCCCCCAAATGCCCCAATTGGCGAAGTTTTTATCTCTTGCCTACTCCAAAGTATGTTGGAGATATTCAATGGAAACTTGTACACTGGATTTTACCTTATAATGTTTTACTGAACCGGTTTTCTACTGCTAACTCTAATCTATGCCCTTTCTGTGCATCCATTGAAACCCTACCGCATATATACCTGGAGTGTGAACGATTGCAACCTCTTTTTACATTCCTTCAGGAACGCTTTGTGAAGCTTGGTTCCCTCTTCAATCACAATGTTTTTATTTATGGTGTTTTAGGACCGTCTTCCCTTAGGAATGTGGTTTTAATGAATTTTTTAATTGGCCAGGCCAAGTTTGCAATTTATAAATCCAGGAAGAAAAAAATGGGAAACGCTTCTGACTCGTCATGTGATGTACTGCTCACCCTTAAGGCTCTTGTAAATGCAAGACTAAAGCTAGAGTACCGGTTTTTTTAAATGAACAAGAATTTAACATGTTTTAAAGAAAAGTGGGTTTTTAATGTCATATGCACACTTGATGATGATGATTTGATAACTTTTCCTTGAGACCATTTTTATTGTGTTTTGTTTCTTTATGACTGAACATAACTGATTTTTTGTACTCTTGTAATAAAAGGAAGAAACAGTCAGTCTCTCTTTCTTTCAGGCCACCACGCTTTCTGCACGGTTAAGTTCTCAACATTTATTTTTTCACTTTCCTTGCTCATATCATTGAATGTCTGATCTTCATAAGTACGGATCGCTGTCTCCATCGCTTTTGTATTAATTGCGTGTTATGAATTTGTGGAGAATTTCCTTCGGTGAAAATGTAGTTTTTCTTCCCGATGGCCTCTCATACCCTCATTCAACTCCAATTCAATTTCTGTTTTCACTTATGGTTGTCGCTAAATTAGATTGAGGCTCGGTGAAAAAAAAAATATTCGGTTCAAATCCGTTTCGTTTTTAGTAATTTACGACGCGGAGTGAGTGATCTTACATGGTACATGTTATTGACCTGTGTTCTGCTCATAAAGGTGTCTAAATAAAAATTTGTTTGAAGTTGAGCATATCATCACATACCTGAAGTTATAAGCTGTTGGATGATATAAGAATTGTAGAAATCGCATTTTATGATTTTGTCAAGGATTTTCTTTGTTGAAAACGTGTTTTTTGCTTTGAGCAGCCTCACACATTCATTTATCTCTGATTTGAATTCTGTTTTCATTTTTGGTAACCCAACAGTCTTCTTCGGATAGATAAACCCTCGGTGAAAACAAATTGTGTGAAAATCTGTTCACTTTTGATTGATTTACCACATTGAGTGACTTTTCATGGTGCAATGCTTAAATGTTCCTCGTGCTCTTCATATAGGCCCTGCCTCTTACCCTCCCTCCTTCCCCATCCCTCTTTCCCCCACCCGTCGTCCCCTATCGCTCTGCCTCCTCTCTCCTTCCCCTCCCTCTCACGATCCCCTTTTCTCTCCCCCTCCCCACTCCTTTCACTCCCCAACCCCTCTCGCCTCCCCACCTCATTCCTCCTCTCTTCTCCCCTTCTCCCTCACCTTTCCCCCCCCCCCCCCCATCCCGCCCCTCGTAAATCTGGCCGGTTAAGCGCTGTACGAAATCAGTGAAAAGAAGTATTAAAGCTAAAATATGCAATCGTCATCAATCATCTGATCCATCCCTCAGGTCCTTTACATTCTGTTCAGGTGTCATGTGTTGTCCCATTTATTCCTTCCTTGTGAAACCCCAAAAATTCCAGCATTTGAAGAGTTTCATAAGGTTGGGTTAGGCTTTCTGCATCACCCACAAAATCCAAGCTTACTGCTCACCTCCACTCCTCTGTTCTTCTCTTTTGCTTGCAGGACCTTCTTCCTCAGTTTGTACAATCTCTCCACTCTCCCCAAGGCTTCAGTTACCTGTAGTGCACTACCAGCGTACTTATATCGCTGTACTTCATCCCAACCCATGATGTTTTTCTCCACCCTCATTTTACCCTCCCCTTCAAATTTTAATTTTCTGTTTTATTATTTTCTCTCTGACTTCTATTCGCTCATCCTTGTCTTGTCATACTCCTCTGGAGTCAGTGCATCGCCTTGTCAGTGGGACAAGAACCCTGAGTGAGATATGTAGGCTAAACAGATATTCAGGAATATTTTATGTAGAACGCCATGATGGCAAAATATTTTTGGGAGTCGATGTAATTTGAAAAGCAAGCCTTGCATTTCATGTAATAAAACAAACGCAGCTCAACACGGGTTTTTCATTGCTGTGTTCAAAGCATGGGGAGGCATCGCGTAGTCCAACGAATGGTACACAAGATGCATGTTGCAAAACGTACTGAATAAACTGACTTCAAACTTGTTCAAAACGGGTAGCACATGTTTGAGAAAGGAATGAAGGGATAATTTGACTAAAGCTAGCCCCAATCTATCATAAATGGATGAGGTGTGTGTGTGTGTGTGTGTGTGTGTGTGTGTGTGTGTGTGTGTGTGTGTGTCACACTTTTTGTGTCTATTAATTACGTGCTATTGAAATGTACCTTTTAACCCTTCAGATTGATGAGACCCCTAAGACCTTGGAAGACCCTTCAGCACTTGAGACACAAAAGACCCCAAGGACCCAAAAAGTCCTTGATAACCCAAAATACCGTATAGCCCCCCCAAGGACACAAAAGACCCAGATGGGCCAAAAGTCCCCGATGACCCAAAAGACCCAGAGGACCTAAAAGACCCCCTGAGTCCGGCAGGCAGGTATGCTACAAGGCTGCGAAGTGCAATGAAAATTTGGTACAATGGACCAACCAGTAACATAAAATCCTGGTAACATAAAATAACAGGTGTTGGAAAATAATGGTTTTGGAAACCGCCCCCGTGTGTGTGCACATCCAAGCAAGTCGGTTCCCAAGTCAGTTTATGTCATTACTTCCGCCACCGAAAGAGGATGGAGGTTATATTTTTTTTACCCCTCTCTGTTTGTTTTTTACGTGTAAAATGGAAGATTTTTCAAGTATATTGGTCGGTTGCGTGTTATTACCCTGCGCTCACGAAGCGAAATGCAGGGTTAAGCATTCGGTTACGTACGTACGTGCATGCGTGCATTTTAAAAATTCCTTTTCTTGGCAACCGTTGGTCCGATTGACATGAAATTCTCACCATAGGAGGGCCTCCTCCTGTAGAATATTTAAGTGAATATTATGACGTCACAGGCCACGTGGTATGGGCGCTATCTTGGAAAAAACAAAAAACCTTGCACCTCCACATCTCAAAAGCCGCTGCACAGAAATAATGGAGACAGGTCTCATTGCAAAGAACTCTCCATGCGGAATAACATATGTGAACTCGATGGTATTCATAGAATACTTACTCTACACAGTCAACTTGGTGTGAGCCAACTCTTCTATTTTTGAACGTTTCTTTTTTTTTGATCAAATATGGCTGCTAAACCACGTGAGCGATGACAACATAAATTTATATTCTCTAAATAATTGTTGCATAGATCATGCTCAATAAATTTCAAACTGATCAGACTAAGCGTTGTCCCTGTGGAATTATGACGTCATAATTATGGCACTAATGACGTCATCGTTAACAACACCTATTCCCCATATGGAGTTATTTAAAATGAGCCACGTTTCAATTTTTAAAATGCTGACATGGCACACACTTTACTTCACTGAAATGCAGACGCAAATGTGATATTCCCATCCAAAATCGTCGGATTTTTGCCAAATCTGTTTTGGCCGTGTTAAGATACCGCAGTGATTGACAAATCTGAAATCAGAATTTTATTTGAGGTCAAAATGACCGCGTGAGGTCACTTCGTACTTTGCCTGCTCGTGATGTGCAATGCGCTAATTTTTTTTAATTTTTTTTAATTTTGTTTTTTTTGTGTACAGAGTCGAGGCTCGTGAAAGAGCTAACATTTATCAAACAAACAAATCAAACAAACAAGCAAACAAAGTATATAAAAAGGGGAGCGGTCGACAAGATGGGGAGAGAAGGGGAGGAAGCACACAAACACAACATTTGAGAGCAGGGACATTAGGAGATGTTTTTGGAAGAAGAGGGCCTGGGGGGAGGCAGGATAGGTATAAAACGCAAGGACACCAAGGACTTCCAGGAAAGAAGTCAAAAGTCACCTCAAAAAAGTGGATTTGGGGTGAAATTAGCGGGGGTAGAAAAGATCAAGGTTTTGGATTGGGGAAGATAAGAGATGGTGGTTAACAGCCGTTTTAAAGACCTGGAGGGAGGAGTGGGATTGAAGAGAGTGAGAACGTTTGTTCCAGAGGCGGGAGAAAAGAGGAATGAAGGAGTGAAGGTGAGCAGAGAGTCTTGATTTTGGCAGTTTAACCATAAGAGGGTTGCAGGCAGATCTTGTGCGACCTGCAGGAATATTTCGGGGACAGAGCCCAGAGAGAGCTGGGGGAGCAAGGCCGGAGAGGAGTCGGTAGAAGACGGAAAGACCACCAACCTGCCTGCGGTGATTTAGTGAAAGGCCCTCGGAGATAGCATCATCGTGGGAGATTCCAATGATTCTGAACGCTTTGGTTTCAACAGCGTGAAGACGAGCTAGGTGTGAGGCAGGAGCACCAACCCAGAGGGGAGAGCAGTACTCCATTGAGCTGCGGATGAAAGCCTTGTATGTGGTGAGGAGCTCAGGTGTGCCAAGGAAGGACTTCGCACGACGGAGGATGCCCAGTCGGCGACTGGCTTTGGAGGCCAGCTTGGAAATGTGGTTTTCCCAGGAAAGATCATGGCAGATAGTGAGACCCAAAAGCTTGAGTGACGCTTGAATTACTTGAGTGAGTAATTAATTCCATGCCCACTCTTGAGGACTCTTCTTCTTCATGCAATAACAACTTCTAGCTTCCAGACCGTATATCCAATCATCTGGAAATTTGGCACATGTGTTACACTTCATGACCTCTACTATAATATGAAGTTTCACGTCGATCAATGAAGCGGTTCAAGAGATATAAAAAACAATTTTCGTTTAATTACTCATATCTGCCAAACCACGTGACCTATCACAAATTCCAAAATGACGTTTTACTGGACTGATATGCTGAACACATCTGAAGTTTCCCCTCGATAGGATCAAAAATGAGGGAGGAGCTATGTTTTAAATGTTTATGCTTAAAAACATCATAACTCCGAAACCATGTGATGCATGACGTCATGCTCGCTGACTTTTTTGTTCGACATGGGTATGCGATTCTGCCTGCAACGTTTGGCCTCGATCTGTTCAGTCGTTTAGGAGAAAATTGGATTTTCGTGGTTTTTCACTCAGAACAATATGGCGTCCGAACCACGTGACCTACAACGTCATTATAATTTTATTTCTGCATCAATTTATACCGAGAAGATGCTCAAGAAATTTCATCCTGATTGGATAACGTTTTTTACTTGTCGAATTATAACGTCATAATGGCGGCACCTGTGACGCCATCATTCACATATGTTATTCCGCCTGGAGAGTTCTTTGCAATGAGACCTGTCTCACTTATTTCTGTGCAGTGGTTTTTGAGATATAGAGGTGCAATTTTTTTGGGGGGTTTTCAAGATGGCGCCCGGAACCACGTTACCTGTGACGTCATAATATTCACTAAAATATTCTGCAGGAGGAGGCCCTCCTATGGTGAAAATTTCCTGTCAATCAGACCAACAGTTGCTGAGAAAATGATTTTTTTTAAAATGCAGACACGCACGTACATATGTACGACGTACGCACATACGACCTATAGACGGACCCGAATGCTTAACCCTGCCTTTTGCTTTGAGTGCAGGGTAATTATGATGACGTCGTAGGTCACGTGGTTCGGACGCCATATTGTTTTGAGTGAAAAGCCTGAAAAACCACTAAAATCCAATTTTCTCCTAAACGACTGAACAGATCGAGACCAAACTTTGCAGGCAGAATTGCATACCCATGACGAACAAAAAAAGTCAGCGAGCATGACGTCATGCATCACATGGTTTCAGAGTTATGACCTTTTTAAGCATAAACCTTTAAAACCAAGCTCCTCCCTCATTTTTGATTTTATCGAGGGGAAACTTCACAGTTGTATTCACCATATCAGTCGACTAAAATGTCCTTTTGGAGTTTTCGATAGGTAAAGCAGTTTAGCAGATATAAATAATTAAACGAAAATATTTTTTTAAATTATAACTCTTGAACCGCTTCATTGATCGACGTGAAACTTTACATTATAGTACAAGTAATGAATTGTACCAAGTGTGCAAAATTTCAAGATGATTGGATGTACGTTCTGGAAGCTAGAAGTTGTTATTGCGTGAAGAAGAAGAGTCCTCTAGCTTAGGCATGGAATTAATTATCACACTGCACATGACGAGCAGGCAAAGTACGGAGCCGGCAAAGTACCCTCCTAGTACCGCAGTGTTCTTTTGAACCTGCTCCACTAGTTCTTTTTGTCCCTCCGTCAGCTGTTCCACCTCCTCCGTCAGATCTTCTATTCCCCCCTGTAACCTAGCCGTATTATTTCTCACCTCTTTCTCCATACGCTTCTCACCTCGCTTTACCTCCTCGCGTGGCCCCGAGACCTCCTCACCCACACCTCGTCGTATCTCCTCTTTCATCTCCTCCATCTCCTTTGTAGATGCCACCCTCATCTGTCCCAATTCATCCCTCTGAGCATCCAATTTGGTTTCTACCCCGATTTTTACCTCCTCTATCTGCTCTCCCATTTGTTTAATTTCTCGGGCGGATTGCTCCCCTATCTCCCGCAATTTGCCTTCCATCCTATTTTCTAACCCCATTAACCCATTTTTTACCCCCTCTAACTGATTCTCCTGGGCAGCCATTCTATTTTCCACCTCTGTTAACCCATTCTTTACCTCTTTTATCCCGTTGTCTAACCCCTCAAAATTATTGTCTAACTTCCCAAATTTCTTGTCTAACTCCTCACCGGTACCCCTCGCTTCGTCCCTCATTACCCCCATCATTTTGCTTTCCATTTTCTCACTATCAGCCCTCCTTCTGTCTTCCAATCGCTCACTATCAGCCCTTGCTTCGTCCCTCATTGCCCCCATTTGCCCCATAATGGCCCCCATCATTCTGCTTTCCATTTCCCCACTATCGTTTTTTTTCTGCATTTCCACCATGAATTGGGTCATGAAGGCTTGCATTTGGGCCGCGCTCATTGGTTCCGCGGCCGTGGCCCCCTCAACCACGTGCGCGAGAGCGCCATTTTGTGCATCTGATACCTCGTGCGCGAGGACGCCATTTTGTGCGTCTGATACCTCCTCAACCGCCTCCTCATTGCTCTCCTCCTCCCTTTCTTCCCCTAAGTCCTGGGTTACCCCTAACCCGTCTATCTCCCCCACCGACATCCGATCGCCTTGATTGTCCATGGCGCGATCTCAAAATTCGGGTTTTATAAAACGACAAAATTTCGGCAGCTCGTAATTTTGACCAAATTTTTTCTAGACGTTTTAAAAATTTGGTTCGGGCCTCGAATCCCACTCCCAGACACCAATTGTTACAGATAACACAATTGGTGTTCCAAAATTTGGGCCTAACAAATTTAGTCCCAGGTCCGAATCCCACTCCTGACACCAATTGTTACAGATCGCGGTTTAGATGTTATGATGGGCCGAGCGGATGGTCCAACCGCGACCTAACAGGATCCCCAATTGGCCCGATTCCACCCGACATTGACCCGATCGCACCGCAGATATTCAATCGGGAAACCTCTAAAGCGACCGAAAGAGAAGGAAAAGAGAAAAAGACAGAGTACGGAGGAAGAACAGATTTATTATACACACACAAGCAAAAAGAAAGAGCGACCAAAATTATTTACAGCAATGGATGGAAGAAGCAGTCACACAGTGCATCGTTAGCTTATCCTATTCAATTTACTTAACCCCAGGACAACGAGTAGGACAGACGACGTTCACACTTACACGGGGGATATTGCAGGCAGGTAGGCTTGAGGTGGATTGCTGGAGAGGGAGGCAGGGTCGGAGGCAGCAGCTCTCAATTCCTCGCGTTTTTGGCGGGAAAACCCTCCGTCGCGTATCCGCTGCCGATGCTGTAGACGTCACGCGCTGGCTCGGTCACACCTGCTCCTCTCCTTCTGGTGGAGCCGTCTCCCTCCTCTCAGTGCGTCTCTCCAAAGCTGGTTTCCTCTCCGAGTACCTCTCCTCTTTGGCTTGGAGCGTCTCGCATCTCACCGCTCACAGCTCAGCTCACAGCTCCTCTCGTATGTCGCCTCTTCGCTCATCTCTCATCTCCCGAAGCAGTCCCTCCAGTCCGTTTTATTACTCCGGGCGGAATCAAGCCACCGGCTGCGAGGGCACGCCTACCGGGTCGCTAACCGCGGTGCTGGTTGGCCAAGTGGGGTTGGCTCACTCCTCCCCTCTATGACGAGGTGGAGACACGCCTTTCTTCTCTGAGATTAGCACATGGGCAATGGCGGCTTGCGGGATTGAACACCACTCGCACCCCTTTTGAAAGGAACTTTGGAGAGCGGAGATGTTTGGGGAAATTGAAAGGGCCTACGCTTATTTTGTTTGATACAATGCAAAGTCAATCTAGTGGGAAACACATATTTAGCCCACATAGAATAAGGAAATAAACTATTTAAAAAGATATATCGTGGCCTGTGTGTAAGTTTCATGGAATTAACTAGGAGGACGGCTGCGACCATTATTTACATTACGAGGGTGTTACACACAACAAAACCATACTTTTCACATTCGTTACACTTCCTCCAAAATTGTTACACTTCTCAAAAACCGTTACACTTCTCAAATTCGTTACACTTCTCAAAACCGTTACACTATACACACACACCCACACACCCACACACACACAAACACCCCCACACCACCCCCCCCCCCCCCACACACACACATCCCTCCCCCCCCCCCCACACCCACACCCACACACACATCCACAGATGTCAATCCATGCACTGATTGCAGAAAAAGCCATTTTAAAAAGAAAATTAACCTGAAATTGCAGAGACCGATTTATTTATTTTATCTGAGAAGCCAAACGATTCTTCTTCTTCTTTAGGGCCCAAAACTTTGTGTGAAATGCGATCGTGTTAAAAAAAGTCAGAATTTGACCAAATCTGTTTCATTCGTTTGTTAATGTGCCTCACCTAATAGTAGGGCAACTTAGCATAACAATTGTGCATTTTGTGAGGAAAGCACCAATTTTGGCACACTAGTGGACTATCATATTATGAAAAGATCTGGATATTGGGCCATCTCAGATTCAGAGATTTGATTTTTGCAAGATTTTGATTCGATTGGGATCGAAGAGAACACCTTCTTCATCTTCTGTATAGTGGAGTTGCCAGCCCTGAATTCTCTGGCTACATCTGGGTGCTTCATTGGGAGTGCAACCATGTCCCTCAGGTGAACAGGGACCCACCTGGCATAGTGTGTGTGGTCTAAGGCATGGAACCATGGGATCAGTTCCGTCAGGGCATCAAGGTACATCGTGAATGAAGCCTGCCGCAGAGAACGCATGTAACTAGTACCAACATCTCTAGTTCCAGCACAGTTGCCCAGTACTGAAAGTTGGGAATGTCTTCTCCTCTCTGGTGACACCAGTCTTCGAACTCAGGCAGGTCTTCTGCATCATCAGCATATGTCATACAGTGGCGTTCATACGCACGGTGTTGCAGGATGTGCAGTGCCGCTGCAGTGATTTGATGAGCTCTTCTTGTGCGGTGTCGTGGGCAGCTCGCAGGAAGGAGTCGGCCATCCCTGGCGTTGCAATCTCAGCTTGCAAATCTGCAAAATCTGCAAATCTTGCAAAAATCAAATCTCTGAATCTGAGATGGCCCAATATCCAGTTCTTTTCATAATATGATAGTCAACTAGTGCGCCAAATTTGGTGCTTTCCTCACAAAATGCACAATTGTTCTGCTATATTTAGCTTAGCTGCTGGACTATATTGACAAATCTGCAATTGGAATTTCATTTGAGGTTGAAATGACCGCGGGAGATCGCGTTATCGTGATCACGTTCTGGAAGGACAAATCGGTGTGTTTCTTCTTCTTTCAACAATAAAAACTTATAGCTTCGGGACCGTACATCCAATCATCTTGATATTTTGCACACTTGTTCCGCTTGATGAGAGCTACATTGCATTAAAAAATCAAGTCGATCCATGCAGTGGTTCAAGAGTTACAAGCTTTTTAAAATTTAACTTCCATTATTTATTGCGGCCAAACCATGTGACTTATCAAAACGTCTCAAGTAACATTGAAACATCCCCCCATGAGGAACATTTGTGTAAAGTTTCCACTCGATATCTACACAAATTATGGAGGTGATACCATTTCTAGTTTGAGCTTTAAAACGTCATAACTCTGAAACCATGTGTCTGGTGATGTCGTGCTCACTACCTTTTTGTTCGTCATGGGTATGCGAATACGCATGTCAAGTTTGGGCTCGATCCGTTCAGCCGTTGCGGAGAAAAGGGGTTTTTTGTGTTTTTTTCAGGAAAAACAAGATGGCGTCCGAACCATGTGACGTATGACTTCGAAATTTTTTGCAATCTGTTTTTTTTGACGAAGCATCTGGGAAAAAAATCCCATTTTCGGGGGAGAAAATTTTTGTTTGACGAATTCTAACCTCTTAACGTTAGCATTTTTAATATACTCGATACACATGTCTTTTGTTCCCATTGAAGAGTTCTTTAAAATGAGCCATTCCTCAAATTTTTCCATTGAACCGTTTCGGAGATACAGAGGGGAAAAGTTGAATTTGTTTTACAAGATAGCGCCCACACCACGTGACCTATGACGTCATAATTAGCATTAAAAAATTCTAGGAGCCGAGACGATCATTTGTTGAAAATTTCCTGTCAATCCGACCAGCTTTTGCTGAGAACATTAATTATGAAGTTTTTGGAGGTGCAAAATAGGGTGGAAGAATAATTATAATAAGAAAAACTCTCGCAGTAATAATAGGTTACTCTCCATTTCATGGAGAGTAAACCTAATAAGAAAAACTCTAGCAGTAATAATAGGTTACTCTCCATTTCATGGAGAGTAAACCTAATAATAAGAAAAACTCTAGCAGTAATAAATAGGTTACTCTCCATTTCATGGAGAGTAAACCTAATAAGAAAAACTCTAGCAGTAATAATAGGTTACTCTCCATTTAATGGAGAGTAAACCTAATAAAGGGGGAGTATACAGTAAAAGGATGTTCAAGTGAACTTTGTGCTGTGAAAAGAATGTCGAATTCGTGGAACTGTTTTGTTTGATCAATTTTGTTCAATTGTGTTCAAATGATCAGTTTTATCACAATTCATGATAAAAAAGATGAAGGGATGCTCCAATTAATGGAATGAAATGTGAATCTTGAACAAGAAGGAAAACATGGCCTCACTGAAGGAAGAGTGGAATTATGTGATTTATAGTATTTTTAATGAGTGGTGTGGATATTTTATAAGGTGGATAAAAAGGGAAGGAAACATTGCCCCTGGGGACATACACCTGTTACATATTCATACACCTTTTACATAGGTATACACATAGGAAACTGCTATCTGTCCTTTGAATGTGTGGGTGGTTACGGATGAGAAGTACAATAATATGGTAATCATTGTTGAAATGTCACGAAATGATTTCTCGGGTTATAGGTTATTTGAGGTCTAATGGGATTAATGTGTATGTCAGGAACATTCTTAAAATAAATATGGATATATGGCATTACCAAAAAACCAAGCAATTGAGAGTTCTTGCGTTAATGGGACATAAATATATGCATCTACAAGTTGATGGGTGAATAAAATTTTAGTTCTGGATGATACCTAAAGCCTAGGTCACACATAGGCGGATTTGTCGGCGACTACTGGCGACTGAAAAAATCGCCACCACCCGCCGACAATCGTAATGAAACCGTAATGGACGGTCGCCTGTAGTCGTGGTTACCTGCCGACGACGCAACCACGGTCGGCTGCAGTCGGCAAGAGCCGCAAAGAGGTCTTCTTTTTCGAAGCTGGTCCATGCGCTCACGCTTTCGAAGCTAAGTGATCTTTCACATTTGTATTTTTGTCGTATCTTTATCTTTCTTTCGGTGCATGTACCTATTGGGATGACTTTAATAGGTTTCTCGGTGTTGGTTTTTTATACCTGTGTACAGAATCGTCGGTTTTTTCGTATCGTATATTCTGTGGCCTAGTGTAGTACTAGTCGGCTACCGTGTCCTCAGACCTTGGCTTGAGGCTTTTGTTTTTTGTCTCAGCGGTTCTTCGATCGCGCTGCAGCTACTTTCGGTCTCTGTTTTTCACGGTCTTTTCACCCATACTCCCTTGTTTTAAAATCTCAAAAAAAAAAAAAAAAATTTTTTTCCTTCCCTGTTCTTATCCGCTTGTGCGTTCTTATTTGTTCTTTCGTTCTTCGTTCTTTTGCTCTTCGTAATTTTTTCTTTCGTTCTTCGACCACGTTGTTCGAGATCATGTGATCAAGTTGTTAATACATGTTTCATCTGTCCCCTGAAGAACTTTATTATTATGTCATATTCTATAACACTTTTTTCTACTTCTTGTATAAAAGGATGCTTTCGACTTGCTCACCAATTCTATTCATTCAAAAAAAATATTCCATCTCTTACAGTGCATCTTTCATTCATTCCCTAAACTCTCCAGAACTCCTCCACCACTCCAGAACTCCACTTCAGCGTCCTCAAACGTATTTTTGACTCGAATGTCTCAAGAAACTCATTTTGCAATAAATGTTCGTTTCCCATAAACCGTACACTTTTCAAAATCCAATCTCACCCCTCCCCTCCAAATCTTCCCGATCACCCATCTCTGTCAAATCTTCCCCCTTGCCCCTCCCCCCCAAATCTTCCCAAACACCCATCCCTTTCAAATCTCCCCCGCTGCCCCTTCCCTCCTAAACTCCCCCCACACCCCTCCCCTCCGAGACTCTCCCTCACTCCTCTCCTCCTAGACTCCCCTCTCACCCCTCCTCCTCAAAGCGTCCTCCCCGCTTCTTCCCCCTTCCAACTTTCACCTTCATATTCCTCAACCTTCTGCCTCACTCTTCCCCCTCCTCAAATAACACCTCACTCAAACACCATCAAACCTTTTGTCCGCCCCATTCTTCCCTTTCTCCAAGCTATTCTGTAATCCCTGACACACCTGCAACAGCTCTCTCTACCTCTTCCTCCTCTTCCACATCCTGCCCTACCGCTCCCCCCCCCCCCCTGTTCTGTATCCGATGCTCCCCCTTCCTCTTCCTTAACAGTATGGACCTCAAACATCCGGGGCCTTCGCTCAAACTTAACTGATCTCTCCATACAGGTTGCTTCTGACAAACCAGACATGATCTGCTTAACAGAAACCTTCCTCCTTCATGATGTCTCTGATTCCTTGGTATCTCTCCCAGGTTACTCCCTCCTCCGGTATGATAGACCTGAGCCTCGTCCTGGAGGTGGGGTTGCTATCTTTATAAAAAACTCTTCCTCACTCGCCCTGCACTGCCCTCTCTCCACCTCACCCCCAGGAATACCTTTGGCTACGGCTTCCCCTTCGCTCCCACCTTTTGTTCATATGCGTGTTGTACCGTCCACCAAACAGTGATGACTCCATCTATACATCCCGCTGTCTGATAATATGGACCAACTTCTATCTACCCATCCCAACTCTCTCTTCCTCATATGTGGTGATTTCAACTGTCACCATGCCAGTTGGCTGGGGGTGGGTACCTCTCTCACCAGCCATGGCTCTTCAGCAAAGGACTTCTGTGACTCACTGGGACTGACACAATCTGTCAATTTCCCAACCCGGATCTCAGTCAACGGAGAATCTTCTCTTCTGGACTTGGTTGTGACTAACCTCCCTGAAAATGTCTGCTGCTCTTCTTCTGCTCCAATCGGCTCTTCTGATCATGTGCTTGTTAAAGTGGACATCTCTCTGACCATTTTCAGAGAGCCTCCTCAGCGTCGACGAGTCTGGCATTTCACTCAGGCCAACTGGCACGGTCTTCAAGCAGCCATCAATCATCTGGACTGGTCTCCCATCTCTACTGCCTCTGACATCAACTCATCCTGGGAATTCTTCCAAAGTAAATTGCTCTCTCATGCACAGATTTATCCCTTCTCGTCTTCAGTTGTCATACCCTTCCTCCCGTCCATGGTACACGGAATCTTGTGGTGAGGCTATTGCCCAGAAACAACTTGCTTTCGTCTCCTGGAAAGCAAATCCAACGGAAGGAAATCTCATTTCCTTTCACAAAGCCCGAAACAAGTGTGTGTCCACCCTCAGGAGAGCCAGGAAACAATATCTCTCCGTCCTCAGGGCCGAACTCTCTTATATGTCTCCCTCTTCCAAATCGTGGTGGCGTCTGGTGAAATCTGTTTCTGGTGTTTGTTCCCCCTCCATCCCCTCCCTCACCTTAAATGGCCACACGGCTGACTCCGCACGTGAAAAAGCTGAATGCCTCAACTCTGTGTTTGCCTCTAAATCTTGTGTCCCAAACCCATCCCTCTCTGTACCCACCGTACCCAGTCGTACCCAGCTGCTCCTGGACTCTGTGTCCTTTCCTCCTGACAAGGTGGAAAAGTTTGTCAACCCTCGACTCTGATTCTGCAACTGGACCTGACGGCATCAGCCCACGGGTCCTAAAATCATGTTCTTCCGCTCTTTCACTCCCCCTCTCTGTTCTCTTCACCCTCTGTTTTGCTCAAGGTCATCTTGCATCTGCTTGGAAATCTGCCAACATCACCGCTTTGCACAAAAAAGGTGCAAAAACAGATCCCAGCAACTACAGACCAATCAGCCTTCTCCCAATTATCAGCAAAGTCATGGATTCCATCATTGCTTCAGATATGAAATCTTTCCTCTTCTCCAATGGCTTGATCTCTGATCATCAATTTGGTTTCAGACCTGGACACTCCACTCTGGACATGCTGCTTCTGCTTTCTCAACAATGGATGGAAGTCCTCAATGCCAAACAGGAAATTAGAGCAGTCTCCCTTGACATATCACATGCCTTCGATACAGTCTGGCACCCCGCTCTGCTCACCAAACTCTCCTCTTTTGGTATCCATGGAAATCTCCACGCATGGCTGGCGGACTTCCTCTCTAGTCGTAGTCAACGTGTGGCCCTGAATGGGTTTCTCTCATCTCCTCTTCCTGTTCAGGCTTGAGTTCCCCAAGGCAGTGTTCTGGGCCCTGTGCTTTTTCTGGTCTTCATCAATGATCTCTCTGACTCTCTTGAAAATCCTCTCTATCTCTTTGCTGACGACTCTACTCTCTGTCGCTCCATTCTTCATCCCTCAGATCGGCAGTCTGCAGCCTCCTCACTCTCTGCAGACCTTGACAAAATCACAGACTGGGCAAACAAGTGGAACATGTCTTTCAATCCTGACAAATCTCACACTCTTACGATGTCTCTCCGAAAAGACCGACTGGACAACCCTCCCATCCACTTTCTGAATAATCCTCTCCAAGAAGTTCTGTCACTCAAGCTTTTGGGTCTCACTATCTGCCATGATCTTTCCTGGAAAAACCACATTTCAAATCTGGCCTCCAAAGCCAGTCGCCGACTGGGCATCCTCCGTCGTGCGAAGTCCTTCCTCGGCACACCTGAGCTCCTCACCACATACAAGGCTTTCATCCGCAGCTCAATGGAATACTGCTCTCCCCTCTGGGCTGGTGCTCCTGCCTCACACCTAGCTCGCCTTCACGCTGTTGAAACCAAAGCATTCAGAATCATTGGAATCTCCCGCGATGAAGCTAACTCCAAGGGCCTCTCACTCACTCACCGCAGGCAGGTTGGTGGTCTTTCCGTCTTCTACCGACTCCTCTCTGGCCTTGCCCCCCCAGCTCTCTCTGGGCTCTGTCCCACAAATATTCCTAGAGGTCGCACAAGATCTGCCTGCAACCCTCTTATGGTTAAACTGCCAAAATCAAGACTCTGCTCACCTTCACTCCTTCATTCCTCTTTTCTCCCGCCTCTGGAACAAACTCCCTCACTCTCTTCAATCCCACTCCACCCTCCAAGTCTTTAAAACAGCTGTTCACCACCATCTCTTATCTTCCCCCATCCAAAACCTTGATCTTTTCTACCCCCGCTAATTTCACCCCAAATCCACTTTTTGAAATACCAACTTTTGTCCTGGAAGTCCTTGGTGTCCTTGTGCTTTATACTTCTCTCTGCCCCCCCCCCCCTTCCCACGCCTCCTCCCCCCAGGCCCTCTCCCTTCCACACATCTCCCTGCTCTCGGATGTTGTGTGTGTGTGCTGCCCCTTTTCTCCTCATCTTGTCTGCCGCTCCCTCTTTCTGTGTATTTTGTTTGTCTGGTCGAATTGTTTGTAAAGTTAATGTTAGCTCTTTCACGAGCCTCGATTCAGTATACAAAAAAAAAAAAAAGGGGCCAAATATTTTTTTAAATGTTTAAAAATGGCGCGCTCAGTCGCAATCAAAAAAAATCCGCCATGCTGTCGTGATGGAACCGCCATGCTGTCTTCGGTATCTGTAATAAGAGCGTAAAGTGGCCGCAACCCAGTCGCTCATAGTCTTCCGCAATCGCCCCAGCAGCTAGCACGGCAGAGATGCGAATGCCATACGGCCTTCCTGCGGCATCTTCCCGACTATGGGCCGACACTGTTGCGGTTGCATATCGAGTACAGAAGAACTGCCATGTCTCCCCTGCGGCTATGGGAGACCGACGACGACAGCAGTAGGACTAGTGGCGGCCGAGTTACGGCCATTGGCGACAGAGACATGACTGCCTGGCGACTGCATTACGACATACCACGATTCCATGGCAAGACAGGATGGTGTGAGGGTCTCCGTGGAGTGAGGTCCTGTGGTGCCGACAAGGATATGGCTTTATTGTTTGGACTTGGGACTTTTGGGAACTTTATTTTTGGGACTTTGGTCCTTTGGAAACTTTATTTATGGGACTTGGGACCAGTGGAAATAATTTGTTGGACTTTATTTCCATTCTCTCTCCCTGCAGAAAAGTTTGATTATTACATTACAATGATACATCTTTATTAACTTTGTTATTGTACATCAAACATCTTTATGCTTCATGTCATACATCATTGAAATGAATAAAGTGAAATGTAAAATAGAGAAATAAAGATTTTAAAAGTTGTGTGAATCGTCTCCAATCGCCGGCGGTCTTATTGCAGTCTTGCGGATGTCGGAGTAAACCGCCACCCGGCCCCAATGCAGTCGCCGCGATCTGCCATCGGTCGTAATCTAGCCGCCAGACTGTCGCCACGCTGCCGCCGTGCATCCGCAATGCAGTCGTCGTCGATCTTCAACAGTCGCCATCCCACTCGGGGCGTCGTCGCAATGCAGTCGCAATGTGGCCGCCTGCAGTCGCCATACTGCCGCCTGACCATATTTGACCACCCGAAATCGCCAGTAGTCGCCGAAAAATCTTGATCGCCGGCAGTCGCCAGTAGTCGCCAAAATATCTGCCTATGTGTGACCTAGGCTTAAATGATGAACAATGGTGGCAATATACAGGGAATGTGACTTATTGTTTTTGTAGCGAACATGTGGATTAAAATAATTGGCTAAGTTTAAAAGATAGAGATGTTTTACAGAACTCTTATGAATATTTATATGAATAATGGACTATTCCATGGCTCGAGAAAATGGTTGATTTTAATTTAAAAAAGGGAGAGAAGGAAAATACAGATCTTGGCAACAGATTTTGTAAAATAATGAATGTGAGAGATAATGAAAATAATGTGAAGGAAAATTGTTAAGGATGGGGAAAATGAGGCCTATTATAAACAAACATTCAGGTTGATAAGTTGAGGCCTATTATTTTTTGTTTGTTTTATTTGTTATAAAATAAAGAAAAAAAAGGGAGGTAATGATGATTTCAAGGAATTATGTGCTGAAAGTAATGCGAATCATTTACAGACAGTTTTTTTGGAACATTAATATGAAGGAGATCTGTGATAATTATGATAAGAATACATCCATGGTTAATTTTGGATTTTTGCTTTGATTTGATTTGCAAAAAGATTTGCTGATGCTTGGTTGAGCACCTGTGAATTACATGAGATATTTTGGAAGTAAGATATGAAAGTAAGGTTAATGAAAGAAGACGAATTATTTAAAAGTTACAGTAATGATTGATTTCCTTCTCACCTTGTGGTGAGAGGACCACATGATTGTGCAAATGTTGATGGAATACATGATAAGATTTGAGATTTCTGGGTGATAGAATTTTGGGTATTTTGTTTTGTGAGGTAAAGGGAAATACAATTCGGAAGATTTATTGAATACATTCATATGTACTTTGGTTATGCTCGAAACATGTACACCCCTGATTTAATATGTTTTGTTCGGGTGTTACACATGAAATTTAATCTTTCAAATGTTCTAGGGGAACTTGTGAACCAATGTAAATTGTTATAAGGTAGGACATAATCGGGATATTGATTACATTGTCAGTTATAATGTGTTAATTCTATGTTTTTAAAATGATGTTGCTTGATTCCGTGTGTTGGAAAACAGGCTATGGTGTGGTTAAATGCAAAAGGAGAATAACCCACTTGTAAGAATCAAAATGAGGCTTTGGAAGAGTTGCTGAAGATTATGATCAGTGAATTTGCCTGGCTCAAGATGAAATTATTATGACATGCACCTCCGAAACATGGAAAGACACCTTCCTTTGGAAAATGGAAAATTGTGGTTCACCTACGCTTGCAGGAGTTTCAAGATGACCATTTGCCTGAACCACATTGTTATATGTAGGTTGAAAGTGACCACCTGCTTCAGTGCAATGTCAGAAATATCTATCACGTCAGCACCTGTTTTGGAGCTCACATCAACAGCCAAAGTTTCTTCTTCCATTGGCATGGCAACCTACAGCTCCTGCCTGATGTTCCAACATGACATCACGACTCTGCTGATTGCCAAAGGAGGGCGAGTCCTGGATGGGACTGCTGGACTGTGCTGGACACTGGGCCTTCATGGCTCTGCTGGCTGTTCCTGGTGTGTATCATGGATCAATTGGACATCATGATCCTGGAGCCTTCATCGATGCACCCCCAGCTTTGGTCGTTACCTCACACAATTCTCCTGAATGAGCGGGATTTGTGCAGCTCTTCACACTCTCTGCTTGAGAGGGCAGGCCAGATGAAACTGGACAACAGCCTTGGTGAAGATCTGCTAATGCTTGTTGTAAGAATGGCAGTGATGCTGCCTGCTGTGCAGGGTCGTTTTGTGATCTTGCCCATCTACAACCATATTGGTGAATCAACGCGCAATGGCTTGTGTGCTGCTGACTTGTGCATTGCAAGCACAGAGAAGATTGTGACCTGTACCTGGTTCCTCAAGCACATGAAAGATAAGGGTCACTCTTTGATGACAGGAGCACAACGTTCCAGCGTTCAACCTGCTGCAGAGAATCACACATGAATAATTGCCAAATGTTAAAGGAAGTGGATCACCTGAATGAAAGACATATTCCTCGCACAAGATCTGCCTGCAACCCTCTTGTGGTTAAACTGCCAAAATCAAGACTCTCTGCTCACCTTCACTCCTTCATTCCTCTTTTCTCCCGCCTCTGGAACAAACTCCCTCACTCTATTCAATCCCACTCCTCCCCCAAGGTCTTTAAAACGGCTGTTCACCACCATCTCTTATCTTCCCCAATCCAAAACCTTGATCTTTTCTACCCCTTCTAATTTCACCCCAAAGCCACTTTTTTGAGGTGACTTTTGACTTCTTTCCTGGAAGTCCTTGGTGTCCTTGCGTTTTATACCTATCCTGCCTCCCCCCAGGCCCTCTCCCTCCCACACATCTCCCGATGTCCCTGCTCTCAAATGTTGTGTTTGTGTGCTTCCTCCCCTTCTCTCCCCATCTTGTCGACCACTCCCCTTTTTATATACTTTGTTTGCTTGTTTGTTTGGTTTGTTTGATAAATGTTAGCTCTTTCACAAGCCTCGACTCTGTATACAAAAAAAAAAGAAAAAAAAAAAAAAAAAAAAAGAGAGAGAGAGCTCTGCAACAAACTGAACTGTCAACTACGGAAGGATTCAACATGCAAGACGACGCCTAATAACAATCAAACTTTTCCCTCAGGATGGTGTATGCATGCCGTAGGTAGAGGTAAATGATTTGTGAAAGCAGGGTTAAAATTCTGAACGATTGTTCCTCAAAACCGGGTCAACCAGTGACTGAAATAATTAAAATGAACACCTCTATGTTATGGTCCTGGATACAGGACCAAAGGAGAGATTGAGGAAGTGTAAAATTTATCTATGAATCGATTGATTTCTACGAGCCACAACCTGTCAAAATCATGTGAGTAGTAGGAAAAGGGGGGTTCTGGGACGCCTTCAAATTTAACATTGGAGTCAATGGGGAAAAAGGGAAAAACGTATTGACTCACTACCCCATCTCCCATTAAATTACACCCTTTTTCTCCCTTTCAACTAAGCTCACTTACCAACTACTAAAACACATTAAATTTAACATTGAAGTCAATGGGAAAAATTAAGGAAACTGATTGACTCACCCTCCCTGCATTTAACTTATTAACTCCCCCCCATTTTTCATTACACTCAAATGGAGACCCAACAAATATTTGTTTCATTTTTAGGTAATAGCTTAATTTTCTTAAAAGAACAATCACCATCTTGGGCTAATATGAAATTATAAACTTCTCTTAATGACCTCATCCAACCTCATGCTAAGCCCCATCCACTTTTTGCTAAGCCCCACCCACTTTTTGCTAAGCCCACCCACTTTTTGCTAAGCCCCACCCACTTTTTACTAACCCCGCCCACTTTTTGTTAATCCCCACCCACTTTTGCTAAGCCCCACCCACTTTATAAACTCTCTCTACCATTACATCATTTTCAGGGAATTTCCATTGCATCATTTTCAGTTAAGGCTTGCCCAGGCTTGCCCAGGGAATTTCCACAGGAAATGACATGCACCAACCATTCTTATAAAAAGGATTCCAGCACAGGCTTTTTTTAAAAAACAGACTTCCTGCTTCTCTTGAGAATGGACTACTGTCCAGAGCTTGAGTGGGATGACTTTGCATTTCCTTGGAATTCTACCTGTATGGAACTCAACCCTCAAATTGATGGATTGGATTCAAACCTCTTATCAAAGGAGGTAAAAGTTTGTTTATTTATTTATTTAATTTATTTATTATTTAAATTTTTTTTTTTTTTTTTTACAAAGTTTGATTTATGCATATAATAATATTGTATTAAATTAATACATTGTTATTTTCTCTCACAGGAAATTGTATTTGAGATGCAATATGAAAATACCGCTTTTACCACATCTTGGGGTGAAATGATTGATTTGTTTGAAGACCTTTTGAGCAACCAAGACCCACAGAATGAGTTATACCTTGGAGACTCACTAAATTTGAGAAAAACGAGCTCTCCCTAGATGGTTTCAATACCTACCTTGGAGACTCACTAAATTTCAAAAAAACTATGTGGTCTGCCTATATGGTTCTAACTGTGGAGCCTACCTTGGAGACTCACTAAATTTGGAAAAAACATTATGAGGTCTGCCTATATGGTTCTAACTGTGGAGCCTACCTTGGAGACTCACTAAATTTGGAAAAAACATTATGTGGTCTGCCTATATGGTTCTAACTGTGGAGCCTACCTTGGAGACTCACTAAATTTGGAAAAAACATTATGAGGTCTGCCTATATGGTTCTAACTGTGGAGCCTACCTTGGAGACTCACTAAATTTGGAAAAAACATTATGAGGTCTGCCTATATGGTTCTAACTGTGGAGCCTACCTTGGAGACTCACTAAATTTGGGAAAAACATATTATGGGGTTTGCCTAGATGGTTTCAATACCTACCTTGGAGACTCACTAAATTTAATAAAATCAGGAAAAGAGTTTTGCCTTGGAGACTTTGAAAACTGGTTTCATTTTGGAGACTCTACTTGTGGGGTCCATCTTGGAGACTCTTTGGATTCTAAAGCAATGAACAATGTTCTTTGTTTAATGATGTCTGATTTAAGGTAAGTTCAGTTGATTGAAAATAAATGAAATTATATATATGTTATTTAATTCAATATTAGATAAGTAATATATTATATATATATATATATATATATATATATATATATATATATATATATATATATATATATATATATATATATATATATATATATATATATATATATATTTCAGCAATACCAAGAAAGTTTGAGGAAGAAAATGCTGGCAAATTCTTTCTCCCCATTTCTACTTCTTCAAACTTGAAAGCCTTGAAAGACAGAATTGGCAGAAGAGGAAAAAAATTATGTTGGGTTCGGGTTCTGGATGTGAGGTGAATTTTTGAATGAATGTCATACCTCAGACTCATTTATCTTGCATTATCATTGAATTGTTTAAAAAAGTTGAAAAAAGATGATAAGAATTGGAAGGTTATACAAAGAGATGGAGTTAATAACTTTTTTAAATTGTTGATGTAATGGATACAGTTGTTTAGACTTACAAATTTGGTGTTTTAATGTGGGGTTTAAGGGTTCCGTTTTCCTCACCCTAAAACCAAAGCATACACCACCTTTGATACACCCCGAACTTGGCCCTCGAGTGTCCACAGCGGTGTTTAGACAGTAGGGGATTGTTTAGACATTTAGACATGTTTAGACACAGACATTTAGTTTGGTTTGCTCTTTGTTGTTGAAGTGTGCAGCGTCACCATGCCTAGATCAAAAGAGCTCTCTGACGCCTTCAGAAAGAAGGCTATAGATGCCTACGAGACTGGGAAGTGATTTTTAAAAATCTCCAAACAATTTGAAATCAATCATTCGACTGTCCGGAAGATCATCTACAAGTGGAGAAGATTCCAAACAACTGCCAACTTGTTCAGGCCAGGCCGCCCCAGCAAGTTCAGCCTGAGAGCAGACCGCAAGATGCTGAAAGAAGTCTCTCAGAACCCCAGAATGTCATCACGGGACCCACAGGTAGCTCTTGCCACTGATGACGTCAAAGTGCACGAGTCTACCATTAGAAAGAGGCTGCACAAATTTGATCTACATGGGAGGTGTGCCAGGAGGAAACCTTTGCTGTCCAGAAAGAACATCAGGGCAAGACTAAAGTTTGCTAATGAACACCTAGGCAAAGACCAGCACTTCTGGAACAATGTGCGCTGGACAGATGAGTCAAAGATTGAGCTATTTGGCCACAGTACCAGAAGAGATGTTTGGTGAAAACCAAAGACAGCATATGACCACAAGAACCTGATACCAACTGTAAAGCATGGTGTTGGAAATATTATGGTTTGGGGCAGCTTTGCTGCATCAGGGCCTGGGCAGCTCACCATCATAGAATCCACTATGAATTCTTCATTGTACCAGAGGGTGCTTGAGGATAATGTGAGGCCATCTGTTGGAGAGTTGAAGCTCAACCGAAGGTGAACCTTGCAACATGACAATGACCCTAAACATACCAGTAAATCCACCAAGGAATGGCTGAAAAAAAAGAAATGGAGGGTTCTGGAATGGCCAAGTCAAAGCCTGGATCTAAATCCCATCGAGATGTTGTGGGGGGATTTCAAACAAGCTGTGCATGCAATAAACCCCTCAAACACCACACAGCTGAAAGAATTCTGCATGGAGGAGCAGGCAAAAATTTCTCCCAGTTGATGTCAGAGACTGGTAGACAGTTATAAGAAACACCTACTTGAGGTTGTTCCTGCCAAAGGGGGCAATACCACCTATTAGAGCCAAGGCTGTACTTACTTTTTCCACATGCAAAATTTGCATTTATGTTTATTTAAATTATACAATGGACTACAAAATGGAAATGTTTCATGATATTTGTTATATTATATCACCTTTATCTATCAATATTGTTGAAATGAAGATCAAATAGCTGTATGTTGAAATATGTTGAAAAAGTCAAAACATTACATGGGGTGTACTTACTTTTTCACATGACTGTATGTAGATTTAGACACACAGAATGGTTCTCATTGGGTTTGTATTCATAATAGTCAGGATAAATATTATTTTCATAGTTATGGTATACCACCACCTGTTGAAGTAATACAATTCTTACAGAATGGTGTTTATCAAACATTTCAAGTTAAAAAAATTAATTCTAAATGTTGTGGTCAATTATGTTTCTATGTATTATTTCAACAAAACAATAATGAAAATTTTTATGTCATTTTAAATCTGATATAAATGACTTGTGTTGGAAAAGATGGTTTTATCTTCGGAGTATCCCGAGAGTTGGATATTGATTTATGAAATTATTATATAAAGGCACAGGCTGAACGACAAAAATATAATATAACAAAAAATATTAATATGAAAAATACTTATAAATTAATCAATTATCCAAGCCCTACAGATGCGAATGACTTGGTGAGATTCAGTGATTTAACAAAATATTCCACAACACTTTTTCAAACAAGTAGAATTTACAACCACAACACCTGGACCTACAAACCATACACCTTTCTTTATTAACTTTAACAATCGACTTAAAATGGAATTATTTAAAGAAGGACGCTTCGTTAATATGAGAATAGAAAAATGGGGGTATGTTATGCCTGATTTGGGGTATAATTGGTCTTTTTCAATAAACCTACAAGACCCACACGATTTAAATAATTCTCGTATCGAAGAATATTACCCACTTGGTGTGGATAATGAGATATGTGGATGCATAAATAACAGACAACAAATACACGATTTCAAGAATAGAAAATAATATGATGGCGAAGTGATAGTTTATATAACAAAGAAGGAAGGAAATCGGATAAAGATAGAAAGCTGAGGAATACAAACCGATTTAACAATTGGAAGATGGGGTGGTATTACCTGTCATACTATTAATCTCACATATATTTCAGAAACATGAATTTTTTTATACATGAATGTCAGGGAGAAAACTACAAGACAATTATAATTTTTGTATTCAAGGATACTTACAAGAAAAGGGTGGTAGATATTACATTCCTTATTAATTATAACATAGACATGGGAATTTTGTAATTAAGGACTGGCCTTACAGTGATATTGATAAACCCTCAAATGGAGAATTGATTAAAATATGAAATAAAAATCGACTTCTAAAAGTTATGAAATATAAAACTCTTTTAGGAATCATCAACAAATCTTATTGGTATCCTATTATGAGAAAAATAATTACAGATACAAGAATATCTCAAAATCCAGATGAATATAGGTATGATATTGTTGCGGTTTTGTGGTTGTGCAATAAAAGGTTAATTTTCCCCCATAGTTCGTTGCACTACAACATGTAGCCTCGTTCAAAGCTCAGTTATTTCTTAGTAAATGTCAGCGTAGTCCTTTTCCTGTGTTAGTTTTGCGTTGAGTAGAATAATGAGAGTTAGGTCCTTCCAATGCTTTATGCCGCCTCGATGCTTTGGGTTTTGGAGCAAACTACCACGAGGCCGGCCTGACAAGTCGAGGCAGGCCGAAGGAAGGCGGGACGGGACAGTGGGAGTGACGATAAGCATGAGCCGCCAATCAGGGCTCAAGGGAGTGGCTTACCGCTGCGTCAGAAGGCGTGGCTTGGAACATTCGAGCGGGCTAAGGGCTTGGCAATATAACCCGTTTTGCGAAGCCCCCACCTCAGTTCTGAGGAGAGGTGAGCTGAACCAAGTTTTGAGGGGAGAGGCGCTTGAACAAGTTGAACGCTCGGTTGGGCTTGAGGCAGATCCTCTATTGAGTTACGCGAGTGAAATCGCGCTGAGGAACCGCCGAGCCGGGCGAGAGACGCACATATTCGTCAGCCTGCCTTTGGTTGAGATACGTGCCGCAAGGATCCCTCCCACCTGCCTGCCTGCCTTCGTCGAGGGACGTGCTGTGACCGCGGAGGGCCACGCCGGGCGAGCTGTTCCTGAACAACGGAGCCGGCGCGTTCAGCGCATGAACCATCCTTCTTTCATTCCCCCTGTGAGTGTGAACGAGCCCGTGTCTGGGGAATAAGCTAAGACTGCTTAAGTGACTGCTCTGTGTCTGTTCTTCTACCGATCCTTGTACATAATAATTATTAAACCTGTGTTCTTCCTTTGATTCTACCGCTTTTGTCATTTCCATCTATTGACTAAGCGTGGTATGAATAAAGCTGCTCGAATCGGGGTCCAATACCAGATAACTGCACGGACCACGTGGTACGCCATCTGCTCAGACGTACTCAAATTATGCGTGGTTCGTGCGAGGCTTGATCCCCGCCTCCGTGGCGGTGCGGGTACTTAGGTACATGCGAGAAATTGTCCCAAAACCCTGTCATGCGTCTGCCCGGGAGTGGCGACCCAAGTCTCGCGGTTGTGACGACCCGAAAAGAACAAGGGGCTTAATCTCCCCTTGGTAAGGGCAGGAGGGTTAGTCAGGCAGCTTAGCAGCATATTTATCGAAAATGGGGAACGGCTTGACAAAAGCGCCATTTTATTTTGGTGGTCCATTAGACCATATACAATAGATTTAGGACTGGAGGCAAGAAATATACAGTGTTCTTCACCTTTTTATTGGACAAAAACCAAGGACAAAAACCAATTATGTATATATATATACATATATATATATATATATATATATTTTTTTTTTGTATACAAGATCGAGGCTCGTGAAAGAGCGAACATTAATCACACAGAAAGACAAACAGACACACAAAACAAATAACATCGGGAGCGGTAGACAAGATGGGGAGAGAGGGGGAAGGACACAAACACAACATTTGAGAGCAGGGACCGAGAGGCATGGAGACATCGAGAGAACTGTGGGAGGGAGAGGGCTTTGGGGGGGAGGCATGGGAAGGGGAGGGGGTGGGAGAGGTATAAAACATATGGACACTGCCAAGACTTCCAGGAAAGAAGTTGGAATTTCAAACAAGGTGGATCTGGGGTGAATTAGTGGGGGTAGAAAAGATCAAGGTTTTGGATGGGGGAAGATAAGAGATGGTGGTGAACAGCTGTTTTGAAGACCTGGAGGGAGGAGTGTCATTGAAGTGAGTGTGGGAGTTTGTTCCAGAGGCGGGAGAAAAGAGGAATGAAAGAGTGAAGGTGAGCAGAGAGCCGAGATTTCGGCAGTTTAACCATCAGAGGGTGGCTGGCAGATCTTGTGCGACCTGTAGGAATATTTGGGGGACAGAGCACAGAGAGAGCTGGGGGAGCAAGGCCGGAGAGGAGTCGGTAGAAGACAGAAAGACCACCTACCTGCCTGCGGTGAGTGAGTGAAAGGCCCTCAGAGATAGCTTCATCGCGGGAGATTCCAATGATTCTGAAAGCTTTGGATTCAACAGCGTGAAGCCGAGCCAGGTGTGAGGCAGGAGCACCAGCCCATAGGGGAGAACAGTATTCCATTGAGCTGCGGATGAAAGCCTTGTATGTGGTGAGGAGCTCAGGTGTGCCTAGGAAGGACTTCGCACGACGGAGGATGCCCAGTCGGCGACTGGCTTTGGAGGCCAGCTTGGAAATGTGGTTTTCCCAAGAAAGATCATGGCAGATGGTGAGACCCAAAAGCTTGAGCGACAGAACTTCTTGGAGAGGATTGTTGAGAAAGTAGATGGGAGGGTTGTCCAGTCGATCCTTTCGGAGAGACATAGTAAGACTGTGAGATTTGTCAGGATTGAAAGACATGTTCCACATGTTTGACCAGTCTGTGATTTTGTCCAGGTCGTCAGAGAGTGAGGAGGCTGCAGACTGCCGATCTGAGGGAAGAGGAATGGAGCGGCAGAGAGTGGAGTCATCAGCAAAGAGATACAGAGGATTTTCCAGAGAGTCGGAGAGATCATTGATAAAGACCAGAAAAAGCACAGGGCCCAGCACACTGCCTTGGGGAACTCCAGCCTGAACGGGAAGGGGAGATGAGAGAAATCCATTCAGGGCCACACGTTGACTACGACCAGAGAGGAAGTCCGCAAGCCATGTGTTACGTGGTCCTCCCGGTAACTACCTGGTCTTGGTGACCCCCGGACCGTGGGAGGGACCCCGCCAGAAAGATATATGGTTTATACGCTTTCGTAACGCAATCAATATGAATTCCGGTCAAGAAGAAACCCCACACCAAGGATCCGGAATAATCAATAATATATTCACTGAGCAATCAACAACCATCAACAATGCACAATCAATATTACAACCATGTGAACTCATCTACACAACTCTAAGATGGCCATCTTAATCTTATACATTCCTCACGTGAGCCCCACTCCTGACTCCCTCCGTGGTCAATGTCTCTCCTCTCCGCACACGGGCGGTTGAACGAGCCCCGGGCGGACGTGCTCTAAACGTGCCGTCTCGGACTGGGGCCGCGGCTGCAGCGCACCTCCTTGCCAAGCCACGGGGCAAACCCAGCGCGGCGTCCAACGTGCGCGAGGCCCCAAGTGCGACTCTTACGCGTCCTTGTAGATGGGCCAAAACCCAGCGCGGCTTCCGACGCGAGCGAGGCCCAACGTGCGGACCCGTACGCGTCTTTGTAGACGGGGCAAAACCCAGCGCGGCTTCCGACTCGAGCGAGGCCCAACGTGCGGACCCGTACGCGTCTTTGTAGACGGGGCAAACTGTCCCGGACGCTTGGTTTCGTGCACGAACTCACAGTGACTGGACGTGTCCAAAGGTATTTACCGCCCAGGTAACTCCTCTCGCCAGACGTTTCGCAACGGCGCGTTTTCCGCGCAGCGTAAGGTCGATTCCACCTTCTCGTCGTCGCGGGGCGAGGAAGAAGGAACCTTCCTTTTCCTCGTGTCTTTTTTTCCTCCCTTTCCCGTCACTTCCGCTTCCGGCCACTTCCGTTTCCTGCCACTCTTTCAGAAGGGCTCCTGACCCTCCAACCACAACAACTACACAACAACTTAATATACTACACACGGAAGCAAAGACCTGCATGGTACTTCACATACATTCACATAAATATGTAACACTCCCCCCCTTCAAGAAAGAAAGTTTGAACCCAGCGAAAACTTTCTTTGCCGGCCAATTTGGAGAAACAAACCAGATAACTCAACCCCCCCACATTATCAGTTCCCCCCGGGCACAGTTATCACTTAAAAATAAAGCCAGTTAAGCCACTCGATAGCACTTTTCCGGGAGGCCAAGCCGAGTATTCACTACATGGATGCCTTTAGGAACGCGGAGTTCACGGTTAGTCCGTGCAGGAAAGTTCTCTACATGGGCGCCTTGAGGAACGTGGAGTTCACGGTTAGTCCGTGCAGGAAAGTTCTCTACATGGGCGCCTTGAGGAACGTGGAGTTCACGGTTAGTCCGTGCAGGAAAGTTCACTACATGGACGCCTTTAGGAACGGCGTTCACGGTTAATTCGTGTAGGAATCTTGGCTCGGCGGCTCCGCCGCCTTCAGTGCTTCAACTTCTCAGAACGTCCCTAATAATTAGGGTGGGACCACTGGTCCCTGTAGTCCCCTGAATACCGGTCTTCTTCTCGGCCACTACTTTGCCCATTCTTCCTTCGGGAGCGGCCGTAACTCAGGGAGCCTCCATAATAATATTGACTGCGGCCACCACCAAAACTACCGCCCAGTTGTCCTCTCCTGTAGACCTCTCGACGCCTACGAAATGCCTTCCCTACTGTTATGGTCCGACCCTCCAAATCCTTGCCATTCCAATTCCTCTCTGCCTCTCTGGCGTCTTTTGTGCTGGCAAACGTGACAAAGCCGAACCCTCTTGACTGTTGCGTTTCCCAGTCTCTTACCAACCGCACTTCCACCAGCGGCCCATATCTGTTGAAGACAGAGGTCAGAACTTCTTCCTCTGTTTTGAAGTTCAGTCCCCCTACAAATAACTTGGCACTTTTGTCACCATCCCGAGCTGGTGTGGTGTTATTTTCCCTGCTGGGCTCTTTATCAACCCTCAGGTTACCATAAACTTGACCCCCGGCCAAATCATTCCCGAGAACCACAGATACACCCTCTACAGGAAACGTGGCTTGTAAACCGACGGTGACCGGTCCTGACACCAAATCGGACTCCAACTGGATGACCTGAAGGGGAGCACTAACACCGCCCCCGATCCCCTGTAAACGAACACTATCCCCCGTTGCCGTCTCCTCGGACCATGGCAAAATGCCTTCAAGCATTAAAGATTGATGGGCCCCTGTGTCTCTCAATATCCTAACCGGTCTCCGGTTAGTCGAGGCTCCATCCAGTGACACCAACCCCTCGGAAATAAATGGTTGGTAACCCTCTTGATGGCGATTTCTTACGCTAGCCATCGCATTCGGAGTTGTAATAGTCGGACTCCGCTCTGGGTTGTCCCTTTTCATGAGGTAACAACTGGACATCAAGTGTCCAGGTTTTTTGCAAAACGCGCAAGTAGGCCCGGAGGAAAAACTCGGGGTCTGCCTCGGGCCCCCCGAACTATAAGTTTGTCTTGGGCCCGCATCCCTCTGATTTCGAACCGGTGGGGTATCATAGTTGTCCCCATAATCATCTCGAGGCCGCCGCCATGTATGGTCGTTCTCCGCACCTGCTGTTCCCCACCTCCCCTGCGGAGATCTAGGCGAGGAGTTAGGTTCGTGGACCCCTATTCGGTGGGTTAAGGCATAATCATCTGCCATGGTGGCTGCGTCCCACAACTTTGGTACCTTCTTTTCCTGCAGGTACACTTTGATGTCCTCGTGGACACACTGCTGGAATTCCTCCACCAGGATCAAGTCCCGCAATGTCTCGAAGTCTTTCCCGACTCCTTTTGACTCACACCACCGATCAAACATGTTTTCTTTCACTCTGGCAAACTCCACATGGGTCTCACTCTCCCTCTTCCTGGCATTCCTGAATTTTTGCCTGTAAGCTTCCGGAACCAACTCATAGGCCTTGAGGATGTGCTTCTTCAGTACCTCATAATCTGCACATTGGTCCATTGGTAGCGCCGAATAAATTTCCTGAGCTTTCCCCACCAGCACACTTTGTACGAGTATGGTCCAGGCCTCCTCCGGCCAGTTTAATTGTCGAGCCACTTTCTCAAAGTGTGGGAAGAATTTCGCGACTTCCTTTTCACTGAACGGTGGAACCAGCCTCACATGTCTGCCCACATCCCAGGTTTTCTGGTTAGGTGTCGACCCCGTCAGCAAGGGTGGTGCCTCTCCCCGTTCTCTCATTAACTCCAGCTCCTTGAACTTGATTTCCCGCTGAAGCTCCATGTCACGTTCCTTTAATTCCCTTTCCGCTTTTCTCTCCTCTGCTTCGAGGTCCCTTGCAGCTCTCCTTTCCTCTGCTTGTTCCTTTTCTCTTCTTTCCTGGAGTTCTCTTTCCACTCTCCTTTCCTCTGCTTGTTTCTCTTCTCTCCTCTCCTCTGCTTTCCTTTCTTCCTCTGCTCTTTCCTTTTCTGCTTTCCTTTCTTCTTCTGCTCTTTCCTTTTCTGCTTTCCTTTCTTCTTCTGCTAACCTTTCCTGGAGTTCTCGTTCCACTCTCCTTTCCTCTGCTTGTTTCTCTTCTCTCCTCTCCTCTGCTTTCCTTTCTTCTTCTGCTCTTTCCTTTTCTGCTTTCCTTTCTTCTTCTGCTCTTTCCTTTTCTGCTTTCCTTTCTTCTTCTGCTCTTTCCTTTTCTGCTTTCCTTTCTTCTTCTTTGATCCGTTCCTGGCTCCGTAATTGTAACTCCAGTTTCCGGAGCTCCACGTCTTCTGGTTCTTCGGGTAGCCACTCCCAGGCTAACTCGTCCCATGTTCCTAATCCCACCATAGATTGTATCACCGTGGCCTGCAACTCTGCCTTCCTCAAATTAGTTCGGACCTCCAAGTTAAAATGTTTGGCCAATTTCAAGAGATCCGACTTTAGCAACGCTCGGAACTGTGCCTCACTCGGGGTTACCCCAAAGTTCTGTGCCACAAACGCCATGGTGCCTATCGTTAACACCTGTTAACCTTCACCCCAAGACTTTCCCCAATTTCTCAAAAAAAAATATTACCAATTAATAATTAATTAATAAATTTTAATTACCAAAAATATTATTATTTTATTATTTTATACACTTTTAGTTCCCGGACGGGCCCCCAATTCTGTTACGTGGTCCTCCCGGTAACTACCTGGTCTTGGTGACCCCCGGACCGTGGGAGGGACCCCGCCAGAAAGATATATGGTTTATACGCTTTCGTAACGCAATCAATATGAATTCCGGTCAAGAAGAAACCCCACACCAAGGATCCGGAATAATCAATAATATATTCACTGAGCAATCAACAACCATCAACAATGCACAATCAATATTACAACCATGTGAACTCATCTACACAACTCTAAGATGGCCATCTTAATCTTATACATTCCTCACGTGAGCCCCACTCCTGACTCCCTCCGTGGTCAATGTCTCTCCTCTCCGCACACGGGCGGTTGAACGAGCCCCGGGCGGACGTGCTCTAAACGTGCCGTCTCGGACTGGGGCCGCGGCTGCAGCGCACCTCCTTGCCAAGCCACGGGGCAAACCCAGCGCGGCGTCCAACGTGCGCGAGGCCCCAAGTGCGACTCTTACGCGTCCTTGTAGATGGGCCAAAACCCAGCGCGGCTTCCGACGCGAGCGAGGCCCAACGTGCGGACCCGTACGCGTCTTTGTAGACGGGGCAAAACCCAGCGCGGCTTCCGACTCGAGCGAGGCCCAACGTGCGGACCCGTACGCGTCTTTGTAGACGGGGCAAACTGTCCCGGACGCTTGGTTTCGTGCACGAACTCACAGTGACTGGACGTGTCCAAAGGTATTTACCGCCCAGGTAACTCCTCTCGCCAGACGTTTCGCAACGGCGCGTTTTCCGCGCAGCGTAAGGTCGATTCCACCTTCGCGTCGTCGCGGGGCGAGGAAGAAGGAACCTTCCTTTTCCTCGTGTCTTTTTTTCCTCCCTTTCCTGTCACTTCCGCTTCCGGCCACTTCCGTTTCCTGCCACTCTTTCAGAAGGGCTCCTGACCCTCCAACCACAACAACTACACAACAACTTAATATACTACACACGGAAGCAAAGACCTGCATGGTACTTCACATACATTCACATAAATATGTAACACATGCATGGAGATTTCCATGGATACCATAGGAGGAGAGTTTGGTGAGCAGAGCTGGGTGCCAGACCGTATCGAAGGCACGTGATATGTCAAGGGAGACAGCTCTGATTTCCTGTTTGGCATTGAGGACCTCCATCCATTGTTGAGACAGCAGAAGCAGCATGTCCAGAGTAGAGTGACCTGGTCTGAAACCAAATTGATGATCAGAGATCAAGCCATTGGAGAAGAGGAAAGATTTCATATCCGAAGCAATGATGGATTCCATGACTTTGCTGATAATTGGGAGCAGGCTGATTGGTCTGTAGTTGCAAGGAGCTGTTTTTGCACCTTTTTTGTGTAAAGCGGTAATGTTTGCTGATTTCCAACAAGGAGGCTAACATTTATTTCATTACATGCAGTGTTATTTGTAAAACTTATGCATGCCTGCATAATAAATCTTACGCTTCCATGTAATAATAATTAGTAATATAATACCGAGTGTTTATACAAATGTGTTATACTTGTGACTCGCGCACCTCTCATATATCTAACATGTACGCAACTACAAGGATGTAATGACAATATAGCTTTAGAACAGACAACATGTTGTTCAAGGTAATTTGTCCAGCAATTTATGTATTTACGATTTTAGTCTAACTCCAATAGCTGACGATTTATTTGCATAAATGTATTGCTCGATATTATGCTGTGCGAGTCGTATTTGCGCAAAAGTCAAACACTGTATATGTCTTGCCTCCGGTCCTAATTCTATTGCATATGGTCCAATGAACCACTAAAATAAAAATGGTACTTTTGTAAAGTCGTTCCCCCAAAAATTGCTGAGCTGCCTAACTAGGTCGCGCGGAAACCGTAACAATATTCTATGGTGCTCAAACTCAAGGGTAGCAAGGGCTGAGGAAGGAGTTGAAGAAGAGAAGGAGGAAAGGGAGAAAAAGGAGGGAGGAAAGGGAGATAAAGGAGGCGGAGAGGGAGGAAAGAGAGAGGGAGGCAAGGGAGAAAAAGGAGTAGGAGGAGGGAGGAAAGAAAGAGGGAGGAAAGGGATAAAAGAGAGAGGGAGGAAAAATATAAAAATATGGAAATCAGTGAGATTAATAACAGATTGAAGGTATTACGGAAAATAAATCAAACTCAACGCACTGAGGAGGAAAATGTGAAGAATTTCAAAGTCAAACGAAAATATTATTTTCAAGAAAAACGGCATCATTGTCTTCAATTTTAGGAAGGAGATTTAAACGAGAAAGTGGGGACAAAGAAGAAGAAGGAAAAGATTATGTGGTTGATGATTTTGGTGTTATTGACTTTAGTTAGTTCTATTTGTAAATAAATTGAGGAGAGAGTGAAGGCATTCTTAAGGATTATTTATGCTTTAAAAATCAAGATAGAAATGTATATGTTGAAAACCAAAAAGGTTTTTTTTTTTTTTTGTATACAACATCGAGGCTCGTGAAAGAGCTAACATTAATCACACAAAAAGACAAACCGACACACAAAACACAAAAAACAAGGGGAGCGGCAGACAAGATGGGGAGAGAGGGGGAAGGACACAAAAGAGAGGGGAAGAGGGGGAAGGACACAAACACAACATTTGAGAGCAGGGACATCGGGAGGACTTGGGGGGAGGTGGGAGAGGATTAAAACATATGAACACTGCAAGGACTCTGGGGTGAATTACCGGGGGTAGAAAAGATCAAGGTTTTCGATGGGGGAAGATAAGAGATGGTGGTGAACAGCTGTTTTAAAGACCTGGAGGGAGGAGTGGGATTGAAGGGAGTGGGGGAGTTTGTTCCAGAGGCGGGAGAAAAAGGGAATGAAAGAGTGAAGGTGAGCAGAGAGCCTAGACTTTGGCAGTTTAACCATAAGAGGGTTGCAGGCAGATCTTGTGCGACCTGAAGGAATATTGGGGGGACAGAGCACAGAGAGAGCTGGGGGAGCAAGGCCGGAGAGGAGTCGGTAGAAGACAGAAAGACCACCAACCTGCCTGCGGTGAGTGAGTGAAAGGCCCTCGGCGTTGACTACATCGCAGGAGATTCCAATGATTCTGAAAGCTTTGGCCTCAACAGCGTGAAGCCGAGCAAGGGAGGCAGGAGCACCAGCCCAGAGGGGGGAACAGTATTCCATTGAGCTGCGGATGAAAGCCTTGTATGTGGTGAGGAGCTCAGGTGTGCCAAGGAAGGACTTCGCACGACGGAGGATGCCCAGTCGGCGACTGGCTTTGGAGGCCAGCTTGGAAATGTGGTTTTCCCAAGAAAGATCATGGCAGATAGTGAGACCCAAAAGCTTGAGCGACAGAACTTCTTGGAGAGGATTGTTGAGAAAGTAGATGGGAGGGTTGTCCAGTCGGTCCTTTCGGAGAGACATTGTAAGAGTGTGAGATTTGTCAGGATTGAAAGACATGTTCCACTTGTTTGACCAGTCTGTGATTTTGTCCAGGTCTGCAGAGAGTGAGGAGGCTGCAGACTGCCGATCTGAGGGATGAGGAATGGAGCGACAGAGAGTAGAGTCATCAGCAAAGAGATAGAGAGGATTTTCAAGAGAGTCAGAGAGATCATTGATGAAGACCAGAAAAAGCACAGGGCCCAGAACACTACCTTGGGGAACTCCAGCCTGAACAGGAAGAGGAGATGAGAGAAACCCATTCAGGGCCACACGTTGACTACGACTAGAGAGGAAGTCCGCCAGCCATGCGTGGAGATTTCCATGGATACCAAAGGAGGAGAGTTTGGAGAGCAGAGCAGGGTGCCAGACCGTATCGAAGGCACGTGAAATGTCAAGGGAGACAGCTCTAATTTCCTGTTTGGCATTGAGGACCTCCATCCATTGTTGAGAAAGCAGAAGCAGCATGTCCAGAGTAGAGTGACCAGGTCTGAAACCAAATTGATGATCAGAGATCAAGCCATTGGAGAAGAGGAAAGATTTAATATCTGAAGCAATGATGGATTCCATGACTTTGCTGATAATTGGGAGAAGGCTGATTGGTCTGTAGTTGCTGGGATCTGTTTTTGCACCTTTTTTGTGCAAAGCGGTGATGTTGGCTGATTTCCAAGCAGATGGCAGATGACCTTGAGCAAAAGAGAGGGTGAAGAGAACAGAAAGAGGGAGTGAAAGAGCAGAAGAACATGATTTTAGGACCCGTGGGCTGATGCCGTCAGGACCAGTTGCAGAATCAGAGTCGTGGGTTGACAGAAACTTTTCCACCTTGTCAGGAGGAAAGGACACAGAGTCCAGGAGCAGCTGGGTACGACTGGGTACGGTGGGTACAGAGAGGGATGGGTTTGGGACACAAGATTTAGAGGCAAACACAGAGTTGAGGCATTCAGCTTTTTCACATGCGGAGTCAGCCGTTAAGCCGTTTGAGGTGAGGGAGGGGATGGAGGGGGAACAAACACCAGAAACAGATTTGACCAGATGCCACCAGGATTTGGAAGAGGGAGACAGATAAGAGAGTTCGGTCTTGAGAATGGTGAGATATTGTTTCCTGGCTCTCCTGAGGGTGGACACACACTTGTTTCGGGCTTTGTGAAAGGAAATGAGATTTCCTTCCGTTGGATTTGCTTTCCAGGAGACGAAAGCAAGTTGTTTCAGGGCAACAGCCTCACCACAAGATTCTGTGTACCATGGACGGGAGGAAGGGTATGACAACTGAAGACGAGATGGTATAAATCTGTGCATGAGAGAGAGCAATTTACTTTGAAAGAATTCCCAGGATGAGTTGATGTCAGAGGCAGTAGAGATGGGAGACCAGTCCAGATGATTGATGGCTGCTTGAAGACCGTGCCAGTTGGCCTGAGTGAAATGCCAGACTCGTCGACGCTGAGGAGGCTCTCTGAGAATGGTCAGAGAGATGTCCACTTTGACAAGCACATGATCAGATGAGCCGATTGGAGCAGAAGAAGAGCAGCAGACATTTTCAGGGAAGTTTGTCATAACAAATCCAGAAGAGAAGATGCTCCGTTGACTGAGATCCGGGTCGGGAAATTGACAGATTGTGTCAGTCCCAGTGAGTCGCAGAAGTCCTTTGCTGAAGAGCCATGGCTGGTGAGAGAGGTACCCACACCCAGCCAACTGGCATGGTGACAATTGAAATCACCACATATGAGGAAGAGAGAGTTGGGATGGGTAGATAGAAGTTGGTCCATATTAGACAGTGAGATGTAGATGGAGTCATCGCTGATTGGTGGACGGTACAACACACATATGAACAAAAGGTGGGAGCGAAGGGGAAGCCGTAGCCAAAGGTATTCCTGGGGGTGAGGTGGAGAGAGGGCAGTGGAGGGCGAGTGAGGAAGAGAGTTTTTTTATAAAGATAGCAACCCCACCTCCAGGACGAGGCTCAGGTCTATCATACCGGAGGAGGGAGTAAAACTGGGAGAGATACCAAGGCATCAGAGACATCATGAAGGAGGAAAGTTTCTGTTAAGCAGATCACATCTGGTTTGTCAGAAGCAACCTGTATGGAGAGGTCAGTCAGGTTTGAGCGAAGGCCCCGGATGTTTGAGGTCCATACCGTTAATGAAGAGGAAGGGGGAGCATCGGGTCCAGAACAGGGGGGGGGGGGAGGGGTAGGGTAAGATGTGGAAGAGGAGGAAGAGGTAGGGAGAGCTGTTGAAGGTGTGTCAGAGATTTCAGAATAGCTTGGAGAAAGGGAAGAATGGGGCGGACAAAAGGTTTGATGGAGATTGGGTGAGGCACAGTGAGGTGTTATTTGAGGAGGGGGAAGAGCAAGGCAGAAGGTTTGGGGAGATGACGGTGAAAGTTGGAAGGAGGAAGAAGCAGGGAGGATGCTTTGAGGAGGAGGGGTGAGAGGGGAGTCTAGGAGGGGAGGAGCGAGGGAGAGTCTCGGAGGGGAGGGGTGTGGGGGGAGTTTAGGAGGGAGGGGAGGGAAGGGGCAAGGGGGGAGATTTGAAAGGGATGGGTGATGGGGAGGATTTGGAGGGGAGGGGTGAGATTGGATTTTGAAAAGTACGATTCATGGGAAACGAACATTTTTTGCAAAATGAGTTTGAGACCTTCGAGTCAAAAATACGTTTGAGGACACTGGAGGAGGGATGGAGTTCTGGATAGTTTAGGGAATGTAGAAAGGAGGAACTGTAAGAGATGGTATTACATATATTTTTTGGAATGAATAGATTTGGTGAGCAAGACGAAAGCATCCTTTTGTAGGAAAAGAAGAAAAGGGTGTTATAATATATGAGAGAAAATAGTTGTTCAGGGGAGAGATTATACATTTCTAACCGCGTGATCGCGAACGAAGAACGAACGAACAAAAAGAACAACAAATAAAAGAATAAGACCTGGGAAGGAAATATTTTTTTGGGGTTTTTTTTTTTTGTTTGTGAGTACAGATATTAAACAAGGAGGTACGGGGTGAACGACTGGTACGAAACAGAGAACGAAAATAATTTCAGCGCATTCGACGAATCGCTGAGAGAAAAACAAACCACAAGGTCGGAGACGGTATGGTAGTCTAAGCCTACGAGTACTAGGCCGCAGAATACTCGATACCATTAACCGACGATTGTGTATACATGTACGAAAAATTAGCACCGAAAATTTTCCAAAAGATACGCTATAGGTACATACACTGAAAGATAGATACAGTCTCGACAAAAACACAATTGAGAAATATCACTTAGCTTCGAAAGCGTGAGCGCATGGAGCAGCTTCGAAAAGACGTGACCTCGCCGAGATCTCGCGAGATCTCCTCGATCTCCTTGATGTTATCAAGACGAAGTGATGGTGGTGAACAGCTGTTTTAAAGACCTGGAGGGAGGAGTGGGATTGAAGGGAGTGGGGGAGTTTGTTCCAGAGGCGGGAGAAAAGGGGAATGAAAGAGTGAAGGTGAGCAGAGAGCCTAGATTTTGGCAGTTTAACCATAAGAGGGTTGCAGGCAGATCTTGTGCGACCTGAAGGAATATTGGGGGGACAGAGCACAGAGAGAGCTGGGGGAGCAAGGCAGGAGAGGAGTCGGTAGAAGACAGAAAGACCACCAACCTGCCTGTGGTGAGTGAGTAAAAGGCCCTCGGAGTTAACTTCATCGCAGGAGATTCCAATGATTATGAAAGCTTTGGCCTCAACAGCGTGAGCGCGAGCACGTTTTGCACTCTGTATGAATTTTTCTCATAAATAAATGAGTTATTGTGTTAAGTGTAAAAAGAAAACCAATACTAAAAATATATCGTATGTTAAAGGTAAAAAATAATAGAGTTTATCAAAAGGGAATATGCTTCGTGTGTGGCTCTAAAAAGTGTCAATTCATTTCCAAGGATAAAAGTGGGGGAGATATACAAAAGTTTTTGTCAGGGAGTAAACTTACAACAACTGGAATACCAGGGGAACTACATCTACCTGGATATTCTTTCTGTGGTCCAGGAACAAACTTGGATAAAAGATTAGATGAGGCTGACAATCCTAAACCTTGGTCTAAACCTCTAAATAGTGTTGATGAAGTGTGTATGAAGCACGATATTGATTATGGGAATACCACTACATTGGATGAAAAACACGAAGCCGACAGAAATGTTGTGTAATCTGTCTTTGATACAAAATCCAACGTTGAGAGAAAGTTGATAGGTTTATTGTGAAAAAATTGATGTGCTAAATTGAAACTTGGTCTTGGTTATCCAGGTGTTTCCCCCTCAAAAATCCAGCCCTCAAAAAACTATGAAGCTCTGATGATGTTATCAAGACGAAGGAGCTTTTGGCTGATGAATTGCATAAACCTACACTACCGGTCAAAAGTTTTAGAACACCTCAATTTTTCCAGTTTTTATTGAAATTTACGCAGTTTAATGTCTCAATGTACTCTGAAATCAAGCATTGAACAAGAGATAAAAAAGAAATCATAGAATCATTTTACTTAACAAAATTTTATTTAAATTTTTGACTCAGCAAAGTAGCCACCTTTTGCAGATGTAACCGCCGAAAGCACTCGTGGCATTCTTTCTGCAATGGAAATCAAATATTGTTCGGGAAGTTCTTCCCAACACTGTTGCAGAAGTTCCCACAAATGTGTTGCACTTGCAGGTTGCTTTGCTTTCACCCTTCTGTCCAGTTCATCCCAAACCAGCTCGATGGGGTTTAAGTCTGGAGACTGTGCTGGCCATTCCATGATTTGAAGCCTACCTAATTTGATTTGTTCTTTTCCTGAAGGTAGTTTTGACATAGCCTGGAGGTGTGTTTAGGGTCATTATCTTGCTGTGGGATGAACCCCTGACCAACTAGGCGTATACCAGAGGGTATTGCATGGCACTGCAAAATGCTGTGGTAGCCCTTTTGGTTCAGGGTGCCAGTCACTCTGTGCAAGTCGCCGACTCTGGATCCAGCAAAAGAGCTCCAGACTATCACGTTTCCTCCTCCATATTTGACAGTTGGTGTCACACACTGAGGAACCATCCTTTCACCTACTCGACGGTGTACAAAAACCCTGCGTGATGAACCAAAGATTTCAAATTTTGATTCATCGGTCCATAAGACCTTCTCCGTCTTCAGTGGTCCACTGGCGGTGCTTCATGGCCCAGGCAAGCCTCTTTTTTATTTTGCCATCTTAGCAGTGGCTTTCTTACTGCCACTCGACCTGTCAAACCTGCAGCACGAAGTCTTCTCTTTACAGTTCAAACTGAGACTTGCTTACTTCGACCAGTGTTAATCTCTGCTTGAAGCTGTTGTCCTGTGAGCCGCCTATCATGCAAGCTGTTGACTCTCAGAAACTTGTCTTCTGATTCTGTTGTGGCTTTGGGTCTGCCAGACCTCTTCCTGTCAGAATTTCCTCCAGTTTCCAATATACTACTTCCTGCAGTGCAATATTGTCCAAATAATGCTTCAGAGGGTGTAATAACAGTCTGTTCCAATACTGCTTTTATACAGACAGGGGGTTTGTAATCAAATAATCAGCAGAGGTTGGGACACCTGTAGGAATTGTTTGCATCACCTTTCAAGGCTTAATTTGCTTACATTGCTGCAGAACAGCTGTAAGTTGTTAACCTATTACTTGTTCCCTGAAGAAGTTCTTCTTTTTTTTTTTTTTACAATATAACTGCAATTTACATTATTTTCCCGTTTTTGCTAACCTAAACTTTTTTTTAAACCTCGAGCAGTTTACTGCTTACCTTTGTACCATTTCAAGTTATCCACTGAATATTAAACTGCATAAATTTCAAAAAAAACTGGAAATATTGAGGTGTTCTAAAACTTTTGACCGGTAGTATGTAATCACAAAGTTTAAAAGAAGGAAAGTTTATTCCAAAGGCACCGACCACATTTGGTCCGCTGATTTAATTGAACTAAATAATGATAAGGCACGCAGGCAGACGAGCTTGGTCTTTTGGGTCCTCTGGGACTTTAAGGGTTTTTTGAGGTATTTTGGGTCTTACGGTTATTTTGGGTCCTCTGGGTCTTTGTGGTCTTAAAAGTGTTGGGGGACTTAAAAGGTCTTGAAAGGTATAAGGAATTCCTGCAGTCAAAAGGGCGAAAGGTATATTCCAACAATATGTAATTAATAGACGTACTGGTACAGAATTAATACAAAGGATGCAACCGGTGATCAAACAGTACATAATTAATAGACATGTAATCACAGCTTCACTGGGGTCTTCGGGATCTTTTGTGTCTTTGGAGTTTTCCGGTTATTTTGCATCCTTTGGGGCTTTTGAGTCTTTAAGGTTCTTCAGGGTTTTTTGGAGTCTTGGTGATCTTAAGGGTCTTGGGGGACTTAAAGGGCCTTCAAAGGTCATAGGGGTCTCAGCAGTCTAAAGTGTCGAAAGGTATTTTCCAGCTATCCGTAATTAACATACGTACATAATTCATAGACAAGAAGCAACCGGCGTTCAAACAGTGTGGAATTAATAGACACAATCACAGCTTGTGACGGCTTCCCGGGGACGGACAAACGGATTCCCAGACTGTGATTTTCGGTTTTATATATTATATAATTATAGATTGAATAATGCTGTTGTGTTTCTTGCCTTACCTAATTCATTTGAATCTTTTCTATTAATGAGTAATGCTGTTGTTGTTCTTGCCTTACCTAATTCATTTGAATCTTCTGTTATTATTGAGTAATGCTGTTGTGATTCTTGCCTTACCTAATTCATTTGAATCTTTTCTATTATTGAGTAATGCTGTTGTGTTTTTTGCATGCACAATCTATGTATTATTTTTTTTGAGTGCAGGTTTTGTCCTACCATTTGTATTTTCTTTCCTTTATTTTTTTTCAAAGATTTTTTCCCCCACCTAACAGTCACTCTAAAAATGTGACAACTTGGAAAAAATTGCTTAAACCTCCAAAAACACACTTATTGGGACACTGTTTTCCTGGCAATACATAAAATGTTTTGATGTATAGCCTGTTTTTATGTTATAGCCTTATATGGGCTACCATTACTAAAATCATTTCCTTCGTTCCTTTCTCAAACATGTGCTACCAGTTTTTAACAAGTTTGAAGTCAGTTTCTTTGGTAAGTTTGCAACATGCATATCCTGTACCATTCGTTGAACTCTGCGATGCCTCCCCATGCTTTGAACACAGCTCGTTTTGCAATGTGCTATTAAAAACCCGTGTTGAGCTGCGTTTGTTTTATCACATGAAATGCAAGGCTTGCTTAAAATTACATTGACTCCCAAAAATATTTTGCCGTCATGGCGTTCTCCATAAAATATTCCTGAACATCTGTTTAGCCTACATATCTCACTCAGGGTTCTTGTCCCACTGACAAGGCAATGCACTGACTCCAGAGGAGTATGACAAGACAAGGATGAGCGAATAGAAGTCAGAGAGAAAATAATAAAACAGAAAATTAAAATTTGAAGGGGAGGGTAAAATGAGGGTGGAGAAAAACATCATTGGATGGGATGAAGTACAGCGATATAAGTAAGCAGGTAGTGCATGACAGGTAACTGAAGCCTTGGGGAGAGTGGAGAGATTGTACAAAGTACAACCTTGCAGAACCTTATGTGGTGGAAGAAGGTTGCGCAAGCAGAGAGGAATACAGAAGTCGAGGTGAGCAGGAAGCTGGATTTTGCGGGAGAGGCAGAAAGCAAGAGTGCCTAACCCCACCTTAAGAAACTACAAAAGCCTAGATATGGAATGTTTCACAAGGAGGAAATAACTGTTGTTGTTTCGTATACAACTTGTGGCTGCTGGTTTATTTGTGGTTCACGAGTTATCAAACAGAATGACAAACAGATATTCGTCATGGGTGTGTGTCTGTCTGTCTGTCCGCAGCATAACTACCTGATGATATCATCTGATCTTGATGAAACTTGGGTGGGAGGTTGATATCATGATCTAGTTGTGTCCTGCGTAGAGTGGGCGTATTGCGCCCATTGTGGGCAGAGCGACGCCCGAAAAAGATGTCTTTTTAGGGGGTAATCGAGTTCAAGCTACATCTTCTCCGAGGGTTTTGGTATTTGCTTAGGCCAATGTCATGTGTCTAGCCCCACGGAGCTCGATTTTTTATTTTCGCCCCAAGGTCAAGGTCGCGAAATTTAGAAAAGTCGATTTTTGATGGTTTTATTACATTGTTCGCTTCCTGATATGGTGAAATGTCGTACATGATCTTATATTATCACACATCATGAAATACAAGTTTTCCAACAAATTTCAGAATTTTCGACCTTTGACCTTTGAAGGTCACAAAGGTCAATTTTTCAAAGTTGTCGGAATAGAACCGAATTTTCGGTATTGTGTAGCTAGCTAACCTCATAACTGATTATACATTATTAAATTAAAGTTATTCTCTACCATAATGTTGAGTGTAGATAATTTTAAAGGCCAGCACCACACACAATTACGTACAGCTGGCTCTTGAAGGCCTGTGCACGCAGCGCATTGGGGCCCTTTGTAAATAGGCATGTACACCACATGTCGGGGGCCGACACCTGCCACGTGGGCCCCCGACCCCCAGTCTGGGACTGTTTCGGTTGTAGACCGTCCTTTGTCATTGAATACCGCTCGCTCGTGAACCATCGTCGTCTCCTGACTTGTTTATTTTATTTTATTGCATACAAGATTGAGGCTCCTGGAAGAGCTAACATTAATCACAAAAAATAATAATAACGGACACATAAAACATAAGGGGAGTGGTAGACAAGATGGGGAGAGAGAGGGTGAAGTACACAAGCACAACATTTGAGAGCAGGGACATCGGGAGATCTGTGGGAGGGAGAGGGCTTGGGGGAAGAGGCGTGGGAAGGGGGTGGGGGTGGGAGAAGTATAAAACATGGTCACTGCAAGGACTTCCAGGAAAGAAGTTGGTATTTCAAAAAAGTGGATCTGGGGTGAATTAGCGGATCAAGAAAAATCCTTGGTTTGAATGAAAAGATCAAGGTTTTGAATGGGGGAAGATAAGAGATGGTGGTGAACAGCTGTTTTAAAGACCTGGAGGGAGGAGTGGGATTGAAGGGAGTGAGGGAGTTTGTTCCAGAGGCGGGAGAAAAGGGGAATGAAAGAGTGAAGGTGAGCAGAGAGCCTAGACTTTGGCAGTTTAACCAGAAGAGGGTTGCAGGCAGATCTTGTGCGACCTGAAGGAATATTGGGAGGACAGAGCACAGAGAGAGCTGGGGGAGCAAGGCCGGAGAGGTAAATGTAGTTACATGTGCCGTCAATTATGATATTTCTGTTTTTGGCTGGGGTCATCAATTTGCATTTTCAGAATTCATCCTCAATCTCCACTTATTTCAGGCTTTCTCCAGCTCTTCCTTTGCCGACTGTAATTTGTCGAATACAGCAGACACAATTGCCCTATCATCCAGATATCTGATATCCTTCAACATTTTTGTCAGTCAGCCGAATTCCTCAATCTAGACTTTTCAGGTCTTTCATGACAATTTTAAGAAATATGTTTTTCAGGGTTGGGGAAATGATACATCCATGTCTAACTCCAACATCTTGAAACCATTCTACCAGTTATCCTCCAATGAGGACTGCACATTGTGTAGACTCAGACATGTTTTTATTGTTGAAACAATTTTCGGATGAACACCAATTTTCTTCATCGTTTTCCACAGGGCCTTCCTCCACATTGAGTCAAAGGTTGCTTGGAAGTCGACAAAGCTACCCACCTTACCCAGTCATACCCAGCTGCTCCTGGACTCGGTGTCCTTCTCTCCTGACAAGTTGGAGAAGTTTCTATCAAACCTCGACTCTGATTCTGCAACTGGCCCAGACGGCATCAGCCCACGAGTCCTATAATTCTGCCCTACCGCTCTTTCACATCCTCTCTCTGATTTCTTCACCCTCTCTTTTGCTCTAGCTCATCTGCCATCAGCTTGGAAATCAGCAAACATTACCACTTTATATAAGAAAGGTGCAAAAACAGATCCTTGCAACTACAGGCCAATCAGTCTGCTCCCAATTATCAGCAAAGTCATGGAATCCATTATTGCTTTGGATATCAAATCCTTCCTGTTCTCCAATGGCTTGATCTCTCATCATCAATTTGGATTCAGACAAGATCATTATACTCTGGACATGCTGCTTCTGCTGTCTCAACAATGGACGGAGGTCCTCAATGCCAAACAGGAAATCAGAGCTGTCTCCCTTGACATATCACGTGCCTTTGATACGGTCTGGCACCCCACCCGGCTCACCAAACTCTCCTCCTATGGTATCCATGGAAATCTCCACGCATTGCTTGCAGACATCCTCTCTGGCCGCAGTCAACATGTGGCCCTGAATGGATTTCTCTCATTTCGCCCTTCCTGTTCAGGCTGGAGTTCCTCAAGGCAGTGTTCTGGGCCATGTGCTTTTTATGGTCTTCATTAATAATATCTCCAACTGTCTGGAAAATCTTCTCTATCTCTTTGCTGATGACTCCACTCTCTGCCGCTCCATACCTCATCCCTCAGATCGGCAGGCAGCAGCCTCCTCACTCTCTGCAGACCTGGACAAAATCACAGACTGGTCAAACAAGTGCAACATGTCTTTCAATCCTAACAAATCTCACACGCTCACTGTGTCTCTCCGAAAATACCGTCTGGACCATCCTCCCATCTACTTTCTCAACAATCCTTTCCATTAAGTTCTGTCACTCAACCTTTTGGGTCTCACTATCTGCTATGATCTTTCCTGGGAAAATCACATTTCCAAGCTGGCCTACTAAGCCAGTCACCGACTGGGCATCTTCCATCATGCAAAGTCCTTCCTTGGCACACCTGAGCTCCTCACCACATACAAAGCTTTCATCCACAGCTGAATGGAATAATGCTCTCCCCTCTGGGCTGGTGCTCCTGCCTCACACCTAGCTCGGCTTCACGCTGTTGAAACCAAACCTTTCAGAATCATTGGAATCTCCCGTGATGAAGCTGACTCTGTGGGCCTCTCACTCGCTCACCGCAGTAGGCTTGGTGGTCTTTCTGTCTTATATCGATTCCTCTCCGGCCTAGCTCCCCCAGCTCTGTCTGTCTCTGTCCCCCAATTATTCCTTCAGGTCACACAAGATCTGCCAGCAACCCTCTTCTGGTGAAACTGCCAAAATCAAAACTCTCTGCTCACCTTCACTCTTTAATTCCTCTTTTCTCCCACCTCTGTAACAAACTCCCTCACTCTCTTCAATCCCACTCCTCCCTCCAGGTCTTTAAAACAGCTGTTCACCACCATCTCTTATCTCCCCCCCCCCCCCCCCCATCCAAAACCTTGATCTTTTTTACACCCATAAATTCACCCCAGATCCACTTTTTTGAAATACCGACTTCTTTCCTGGAAGTCCTAGCAGTGTCCATTTGTTTTTATCTCTCCCACCTCCTCCCCTTCCTGTCCCCTACCCCCCATGCCCGCTCCCTCCTACAGATATCCCGATGTCGCTGTTCTCAAATGTTGTACTTGTGTGCTTCCCTCTCTCTCCCCATCTTGTCTCCCACTCCCTTTATTATATGTTTTACGTGTCTGTTTATGTTTATTTGTGATTAATGTTAGCTCTTACACGAGCCTTGATCTTGTATATAAAAGAAAAAAGTGAAAGTGCAATGGGACCTTATACTCCTGGCTCTTGGGGGGAGTTCGTGGCCATCGCAAAAGTACAAAGTCATGAATGATTTTATTGTTGTACATACCAAGACCTTTCAAAAAAAAATTTGGGTGACAAGCCCAAATCTGTATAGATTTTGCTACAGAGGGCGCTTTTCAAAATGGTCGCCATAAGTATTACTTTTGACCATATCTTGGTCTGTGAGACTCATAGAGACATGATATTGGTGCCTAAACCTATGTTTTCAGGGTCAAGGAACTCAATAAGACCAATAACAATTACATTGGCTCCTTCGTTTGGGGCAGCCATCTTGAATTTCAAAATGGCCACCATTCAAAATCGCAGTTGTCCATATATCAGTCATCAAAACACATAGACGCTTGATGTTTGTGGTTGTACTCATGCATTTAAGGCCAAGGAATCCAATGATAAGAGTATAATATTACAGTGGTCCATTTGGTTGAGTTATCATGTAACCTAAAAATCCACAATGACGTCCAAAATGGCCACCAAAACCTAACGGCTAAACTTGAAATGACTCTAAATCAATGATTATTTACCATCACTGTGATTTGATGAGAGGTTGATAGTCTGCTCAAGCTTCTGATCACCGCCAACTGCTGTAAAGCGACCAGGCTTGTCCTTAATTGAGAAGGAATGACCCTCAGAGAAGTTCCTGAAGACAGATGGTGCTGATTCAGGCAGACTCCTTGCATCTTCTAGGTACACTGTGCCCCAGCGAAGGTAATTAGTTGAGTCCCAAGCAGCAAACTCATAGAGGGCATGTTGCATTGCATCAAGATGTAACTCCCATAATCCTTCTCGGTCAGCTCGCAACAGATCAAGAGCTATTTCATGTCGTTTCAGGAACTGACACCAGAATTGTAAGTTCTCATTTGTGGATGATCTTGTCTTGATGAAAGTCTTCAGATCATCGATTAGCTTTGAAGAGGACATTTGGAACTGCTCCAAGAGCTTCTGACTCTCTGATACATTTCCACTGGCTGTGCTTTTCTTAAGCTGATCTAGAATTTCTAGTTCATGAGAATAGTTTTCGACTCCTTTATCTGCAAATAACTCCTTGTACAGCAGGCGTTGTATTGATTCAGCTAGGAGTTTTTGCGCATCCAGTGAACGACTGTAATGTCCTGCATTGAGAATAGAGTTCTGGATCACCGTTGGCCTATACACTCCAGCTTCTAGCCACACATTTTCTGCACCACTTCCTTGTAAACTCTTTCCAGTGCATTTAAGCAAAGTCTTGACTGTGTGCAATGTCCCAAGACATAGTACGAGACTCTTGAATTCCGCTGGTCGCAGAAGCTGGATCTCCTTAGCCATACAGTACACCTTTTCATCTGCATAAACGGGAAGCTTGCCCTGGACCAGTTGTGATCATATTGCTACGAGATTCTTCATCTGTGTGTACACAGCACTATACAATGTGATGGGATTTGGCAGAACAGGTAGGAATGCTACTTGCTTGAGTGGAACTTTTTCATCTGTCCAGACGGCATTACTAGCACTCCAAGAAGGCATGGTCTGCAATTGAGGGTAGATGATGCAAGCAACCTGGTTGTCTTTGACCTCAAGATTCAGACGTCCAATTGACCACGCAATGTCAGTGAGCTTCTTTTCTTCTGTGTTCTCAGATTCGTAGAGTTCATCATTGCCCTTGAAGGAACTTGGAAGGTCAGGTCGTTTCACAGGTGCATGGAAATCTTGAAGAATCTGGCATGATGTTCCCTTAAAAGCCTGCGGGCCATGTTCGACCAGTGTATCAGACCGTTTGGGCTTAAATCTCTGGGAACTAGGTTTGTCCTGGAAAAGAACGCAGACTGTGTCATGCTCAGACACATTAGCACCTTCATGATCCCAGTTGTCAACGGCTGCTGATGTGAATTCTCCAGGATCAAAATGAGCTGGTGGTGCAACATCCTGCCTATTCTTCTGTGCAGTGTAGGTTGCATGTCATATTGATATCGTCGCAGTTCTCCATAGCTTAGCGCAAGCCCTTGACGATTCAAGATAATGGTGAGGATTTTCCCTCCATGCCCGAGACTGTGAGCTGATTCAGCATTCATTACATGCATTGGCGTTCTCCTTCTGCCACAATGACATACATAGTACATTAGTACATAGTCTGAAACAGAGCTTGGATCTTCCTGCAACGTTGAGCAGAGAGGCAACCATCAGCAGTCTGTTTGGAATCACTGTTAATCCGACCCTCACTATTCTCTGTTTCACATGCATCGTCATCTAACGCTTCATCATCTACATCTTCTGCTGTAGGATCTGTTTCCGTCATTACAGCTTCAGCTGCCTTGGGGTATGTCTCGGGGTTGAAATTGTATAAATATCCTAAAAACCTAAGTATCGGTTCTGGCATTCTCAAACTGGAGCATGCATGTTTTAGAGCTTGAGCATCACAGAATCTATCATCTAGGTTAAAATCATGTCTATCAAGACTTTGCCGTAGAACACTGGCGCAAACCTGTACAGGATCAATGGAGCGAATACGCTCTGCCAAAACATCTGCTCTATTACATGGCACACTATAAACCATTAAAGACGTTCGGAACTGGTCAGGATATGTAAAATCAATGCTAATACCAAAGTGTCTCAAAAAAAAAATCCTCACATCTCTATTGCGAAATTGATGCTCGTCCTCCACAAGTCTATTCAATCGATCTCTGATTATACTTAGTTCATAGCCATTGCCACTTTTCAGTCCCTCTTCTAACTCAGAAACGATATCACTCCATGCACGCTGCTTGGGGTTCAGCTCTGGTGTATCGCCAGTTGAACGTTGAGCATTCTCAAACTTTTGGATGTATGATGTCATGCACTGTTTGTGATAATACAAGTCAGCTCCAAAAACTGCATGCTCATCCTGGAGGTCACACATTCGACTGAAAATGTCATCCTGGAAGAAGTTTGCTGCTTGTAAAAGTGAAGTAGCACAGTTCGACTCAGATATACGATATTTCGTGAAGTCCCGGTTGTGTGACTTCTTGTTACAAATGATGCAGTTCATCGAGTAGTTGACACTATATGCATCTGTAGGATTTGGAGGTGAACGTACAGCGGAGTGAGCACGAGTGGCAACCCCATGTGGACTGCCAAATTCTTCTGAGGATAGCGATGCTTTCTGTGATTTCCCTCTTTCCTGGATGTGTCTGAGCAGATTCGCATTGGTGTACTTCTTGTAGCACTGGTTGGAAACATGATAGAAGAAGTCACTCTCGGCTGGCATCAACTTTATGCATTTTGTTACAGAGTTGTTTCGTATGTCACTAGCTTCCCGTATTCGTTTACACCCGTTGGGTGTGCTGATCAGTTTTCCCTGCGTTGGCTCTTGACAAATTACACACTTTGTCCGGTCAAAATCACCAACTCCTGTCCCCGAAAGCTGTACAAATTCCATTGCTGATTGTGGATTAGGGCTTGTATTAGGTCTTGTATTAGGGCTTGTCTTCAGAATTTATCTGAAATAAAAGAGAGGTGGATTAGAGTGAGTTGATTTGTTAAATGAAGATCTTTAAACGTCATGATTACAGAAAGCAGCAAATCTTCAATTTTGTGATGGACACCATATACTCCTGGCTCTAGGGGGAGTTCGTGGCCATCGCAAAAGTACAAAGTCACCCATGATTTGGGTGATAATAGCTATGGGCGCCATATTGGATTTATAGGTTGCATGAATATACTCAAGAAGATTTTTGCTGGTCTCAGTGAACCACTGTATTATTATATCACTGTATTATTATACTCTTATCATTGGATTCCTTGGCCTTAAATGCATGAGTATAGCCACCAACATCAAGCGTCTATGTGTTTTGATGACTGATATATGGACAACTTCGATTTTGAAAGGCGGCCATTTTGAAATTCAAGATGGCTACCGCAAAGGAAGGAGCCAATGTAATTGTTATTGGTCTTATTGAGTTCCTTGACTCTGAAAACATAGGTTTAGGCACCAATATCATGTCTCTATGTGTCTCACAGACCAAGATATGGTCAAAAGTAATACTTATGGAGGCCATTTTGAAAATCGCCCTCTGTTGCAAAATCTATAAAGATTTGGGCTTGTCACCCAAATTTCTTTGAAAGGTCTTGGTATGTACAACAATAAAATCATGGGTGACTTTGTACTTTTGCGATGGCCACGAACTCCCCCCTAGAGCTTACACTATTATGTTTGGTTGATGCTATTGCACGAAAGGTTTTATTCATTTGTGTCAATGTGTTGTTCCTGTTCTCTTCCCCAGTTATATGCATTCACTGAACACGGCAGACAATACATAGCATCCAAGGCATGCGTATCACCCATTGCTAGTTTTGCTCGTAAACTTGCAAGGCCTATAGAAAGTCTACACCCCTTTGCAAATTTTTCACCTATTGTTGCCTTATAGCCTGGAATTAAATTGCATGAAATCAGACTTTTTGCACCTTTATTTACAATTTACATTGGAACTCACAACTTCCAAGTAAAAAATAAATTCGACAAATTAAAACAATATATATATATACAAAACTAGATTATCTTGGGTGGATAGTGTCCACCCCCCTTATTAGTCCCCTACTAGTGTACACCGGAGGGGACTATAGGTTTGCACGCCGTCCCTCCGTCTGTCAGTCCGTCAGTCTGTCAGTCTGTCAGTCCGTCAGTCCGTCAGTACGTCACGCAAAGAACAGTTTTCCGGACCTTTTTTCTAAACTCTTAATGCTAATGATTTCAAACTTGGCACATGGTTTCCTCATGATAAGTTAAAGATCGAGTTCGAACTTCACGACGTTTCGATCATTTTTGACAAAGTTATGGCACTTTGAACTTTGGGAATTCTGATAATTCTGATGATCCTTAACTCAGTGCCATTTTAAATTTTAATTTCCTTTAAAAAACATTTTCTCTGCAATAATAGGACCGATTGAGATCAAATTTTCACCGCAGGGGGGACTCGGTCTGTAGAATATTTTAATGGTAATTATGACGTCACAGGTCACGTGGTTCGGCCGCCATATTGTTTTTCGCTTTTTCTCTGCAACGGCTGAACAGATCCAGGCCAAACTTTGCAGGCAGAATCGCATACCGATGACGAACAAAAAACGTCAGCGAGCATGACGTCCTGCATCACATGGTTTCAGAGTTATGACGTTTTTAGGCATGAACCTTTAAAACAGAGCTCCTCCGTCATTTTTGATCCAATCGAGGGGAAACTTCACAGATCGTTCAGCATGTCAGTCTACTAAAATGTCCTTTTGGATTTTGCGATAGGGCATGTGGTTTGGCAGATAGAGGGAAAGGAAACGTTTAACAATTTGATTTAATTACAAATATTTACAATGTAATTATTTCAATAGGAAAGAAAAACGGACGAGAAGCAGGAATGTAGCTTATTCTACACCTTATTACGATCACTACAAATAAACACCACATGGGCCCAGTACACTTTGACGGGGTAGGGGGAGGGGAACGAACAAGCTTTGGAAACCTGTTACTGTTCACACAAAGGCCCCAATGTTCCAGATGCCTCTCCTCGCGACGCCCCCATCCCGGTGTCGCCACTGAGCAGCACGAACAGATAATGGCGATCCCAGCCACGAACAGGCAGGTGAAGGTTGATCATCAGCTCGAACAAGGGCAGGTGAGGTCGTGCACACGTGCACCAAGAGGGAGTGCGGCAGCCAGCAGAGAACAATGAACATGTGCTGAATGAACAAAGTCCAAAGCTAAGAGGAGTGTCAATAAAACGTGTTCAGCCACAAGGTCCAGTGTGAAAGTGAGTCATGCAGGCACATGCTAAGTCAACAATCCAGGCCCAAGAGTGGAGCACACGTGCTCAGTGAAAACGGCAGAGAGAGAGAGAGAGACCAAACAATCACGTGTTAGGTCCACAATGTCTAAAAACCAAGAGTGTCAATAATGCAGGCACGTGCTTGGCGAACAATCCAGGCCCCAAGAGAGGAGCACACATGCTCAGTGAACCCAGCAGAGAGAGTCAGGGCCAGAGACGACAAAGAGACAGGCCCAGAGTATCGCAATCTTGCAGGCACGTGGCGAGTGCACAAGAGACAGGACCAGAGTGTAGCAATCTTGCAGGCACGTGGCGAGTGCACAAGAGACAGGCCCAGAGTAGAGCAATCTTGCAGACACGTGGTGAGTGCACAAGAGACAGGCCCAGACTCAAATAATGCAGGTGTCGAGGCCTGTGAGAGGGAGACCAGCCAAGAGCAAAATGTCCACGTCCTGAGTGGGCCGAGAGAGAGCGGCCAGAGAGAGAATCAATGTCTTGAATCTCCCTTTGTTCACCCTCATCGAGGGAGGGGGGAGATCTCGGAGGGTGTCCTGGCTTCCAATTGGTGGAGCCCGTTACTCCGCCCCACAAGCTCCCCCAAAATGACAGGCCCTGATTGGCGGGTTTCTGAGCCTGGACACCATGGTGTACATTGGCTCGCAAATGATCCCTTATGAGAGGAGGACCTGTCTTTCCTTTCCCCCAACGCATAAAGACATACTAATCCGAAATGAGGGGAAGGGACTAAGATAATGGTCTGCTATGAAATAACTATTGTAAGGGACCTGTATGGTCGCTGCCATTACTTTTTAGTGGTTTCCCAAAACCGCAACAATACGTTGCATTTGGCGCAAATACAACACAGCACATCACCCAAAGAACTTCATCCCTACTGTGAAGCATGGTGATGGCAGAATCATCTTATGGGGATGTTTCACATCAGTAGGGACTGTGGCACTTGTCAGGATAGAAGGGAAAATAGATGGAGCAAAATACAGAAAAATCCTTCAGGAAAACCTGCTTCCCTCTGCAAGAAAGCTGACATTGGGACAGAAGTTCACCTTTTAGCATGACAACGACCCAAAGCACACAGCCAAAACTACAATGGAGTGGCTAAGGAACAAGAGGATAAATGTTCTTGAGTAGCCAGGTTTGAGCTCCGACCTAAATCCAATTGAAAATCTGTGGCATGTCTTGAAGATTGCTGTCCATCAACGCTCCCCACACAACTTGATTGAGCTCGAACAGTTTTGTGCAGAATGTAACATTTGACGTCGGGAATGCGATTGGACCAGATGCGAGACCCGTAACAACATTAATGCTGTATGTGTGATGAATGTTTGGATGGATTTAGTGACCAATGGCTTATGAACAATGCAGTATCCGATTTCTTTCAATATATTTATCAATAACCATTGGGATCAAGTCTTGTAAAAATCCTGAACTTACTGCAATCTTTTCAGTTGCAGGCAAAAAGCTAACAAGCTAAGAAGAGGCAAACGAGGGAAATTGGTAACTATGACGAATGCTTATGAAGAGGAGCTGCAAACACTTGGATATGGTGGGCCAACAATTGGTGAGGTACCCCACATAGTCTGTGATTGCCCTCAAGAGATCATTTGTGAATGTTCAAAGTCTACTGCCCCACAAAACATTTGTTCAAAATCTACTGCCTCACGAGGAAATTGGAGCAATCGGCTGGAGTTCATTCTTTCAATGGTTGGTACTTTTGTGGGACTTGGGAATGTGTGGCGATTCCCTTACCTCTGCTACAAGAATGGCGGTGGTGAGTATGGGCTTCTATGAAGTTCATAAAGTACATAGAGACCAGAACATTAAAAATGCCCACCCTAAAGGAGGTGTCCCAAAATTTAAAAACTTTATAGGTAAAGTTTTCCATATAATTGATTGCATTTCACACACATGACATCAACAAATTCAATCTCCAACACAAAAAGCCACCACGTCCCCAAGATACTTCCCTAACATCGCACTTCCTTCACAAGTATCCTTTCAAACATGAACTTCTCCACTGGAAATGTGGAGAACCTCTTTGCTTAACCTTAATACTGTAGCGACCCATGGGTCCCCCAAGCAAGACCGGCATCAGAATCTCCTTGCTCCAGCCGGTGACGTCACCGGCAGGGATCCCCGGCGCCAGAGTGGCTGGTCACGTGACCGCCAAAGCGTGCCGCGCGTGCGGGTATAATGAGCTACACCTGTGGATCACGTGACCACCGAAGCACGCCTCGCTTGAGAGGCGTGGCTTTCGGTTTCGGTTTCTGGCTTTGCTTTATAAGGCAGCCCGATAAACGGGCTTTTTAGTGTTCCCGAGTTGGTTTTACGAATAAACATCTTCTCGGACGAGTTTGTGCCTTGCCATCCTTTTATCCGTATTCTGCTGGAGTCCGGACTCCTTCACTGGTGACCCCGAATTTGCAACACGGCAATGGACACCGCAGTGTCCCTCAAGCTGCCCACCTTCTGGGAAGCACATGCCGCCGTCTGGTTCGCGCAGGCGGACTCCCAGTTCGCCCTGCGTGGCATCACGGAGGACGCCACCCGCTACCATTACGTGGTCGCCGCGCTCGGCTCCGCGACCGCCGCCCGCTGCCTGAGCTTCCTCCAGTACCCGCCCACTGACAGCAAGTACGACGCCATCAAGGCACTTCTGCTGGGCGCGTTCGCCCTTTCCCCAGCTGAGCGCGCACGACGCCTGCTCGACCTACCGGAGCTCGGCGATACGTGCCCGTCCGAGCGCATGGACTACATGCTCGCGTTGCTCGGCGAGCACCCCTCGGATTTCCTGTTTCAGGAGCTCTTTCTTCGCCAGCTCCCGGCCCCAGTACGGGTCGCCCTGGCAGGTACGACCATCGTAAACCCCCGCGACCTCGCCAAGGAGGCCGACAAGATCGCTTCGGCAAGCCAGCTCGCTGGAGCGGCGAGCCAGCTTGTCGGGGTGGCGGCCGGGAGCCTTCCCGCCCACCCGCCCGACGCCCGTGACGCAGTCTCCTTCCCGGAGACCGCCGGGCCGGCCCGACTGGCAGCGGTGACGCCGCGTCGCCCGGTCCCGACGCGTCGACCGGAGCCCCCGCCGGACCCGGTCTGGTGCTATTTCCATGCCAGGTTCGGGCGGCAGGCCCAATCATGCCGACCCCCGTGCACGTTCGACCCCGGGAAACTGGCGAGCCGGCGTTCCCTCCCAGCAATGAACGCCGGCCGTTCCGGAAACCTGCTGTTCATCGCGGACCGAGCGTCAGGGCGGCGCTTCCTCTGCGACACCGGCGCCCAGCTGAGCGTCATTCCCGCTTCGGCGGAGGACAGGCAGGCCACCGTCTGCGGCCCCCCATTGGTCACGGCCAATGGCTCCACCATCCGCACTTTCGGCCCACGCACCGTCGCCGTCTGCTTCGGCAGCAAGCTCTTTCACTGGGAGTTCGTGACGGCGGACATCCCCATGGCTTTGCTCGGGGCCGATTTCTTGTGCGCCCACGGGCTGCTGGTAGACGTGAAACGCCGGTGTCTCGTCAACGCCGAGACTTTCAGCTCCCTGGCATGCGCCTTGAGCCGGGCCGCACCCACCGAGTTTTCCTGCGCCCTCCCATTGGCGGACAACTTCGCACGTCTCCTCGTGGAGTTCCCGGCCCTCACGCGGCCGACGTTTTCGGCCATTGCGGTGAGGCACGGCATCGAGCATCACATCCCCACTACAGGCCCGCCGGTGTACGTCTGGGCTCGCCGTCTCGACCCCGCCAAACCCGCCGTCGCCAAGGCCGAGTTCACGGCGCTGGAGCACCTCGGCATCGTACGGTGCTCCGGCAGCGCCTGGGCCTTGCCGTTGCACATCGTCCCGAAGCCGGGGGGCAGATGGTGGCCATGCGGCGACTACCGCCGCCTCAACGACGCCACTACCCCCGACAGGTACCCCATCCCGCACATCCAGGATTTTTCCGCCCGGTTGGCGGGGCGGACCATTTTTTCTAAAGTGGACCTGATTCGGGGGTACCACCGGATGCCCTTCAGCCTCAAAAACGCGGCGCAGGCGTTCCAGCGCCTGATGGACGGCATGCTGCGCGACCTGCCGTTCCTCTTCACCTACCTGGACGACATCTTCATCGCCAGCACGTCCAGAGCCGAGCACCTCCTCCACCTCCGGACGCTCTTCGGCCGCCTCAGCGAGCACGGCTTGATTGTCAACCCGGCCAAATGTCACTTTGGTATGGTGACGATCGACCTTTTGGGCCACCGCATCACCCGGCACGGCGCTGTGCCGCTGCCGGCCAAAGTCGAGGCCATCGCCGCTTTCCTGCGCCCCCGCTCAGTCAAGGCGCCGCAGGAGTTCCTCGGGATGGTGAACTTCTACCACTGCTTCGTGCCCCAAGCGGCCGCAACTCATGCGGCCCTTGTACGCCACCCTCCGAGGCCAGCCGGTGAAGCATGACGTTGTCTGGTCCACGGACATGGACACGGCTTTTGCGGGCGCGAAACGGGCCCTCACCAATGCCACGCTGCTGGCCCACCCGGTACCCCATGCCCCCATCGCCCTCACCACGGACGCCTCCGACTATGCCGTGGGCACGGTCCATGAGCAATGGGTGAACAGGGCCTGGCAGCCGCTCGCGTTCTTCAGCCGGCAACTCCTGCCCAACGAGCTGAAGTACAGCACGTTCGACCGTGAGCTCCTCGGGCTGTACCTGGCCGTCTGCCATTTTCGCCACCTCCTGGAGGGCCGCCCATTCACGGCCTTTGTCGACCACAAGCCATTGATTTTCGCAATGGCCAAGGTCACGGAGCCGTGGTCGGCCCACCAGCAGCGCCACCTCTCCGCCGTGTCGGAATACACCACGGACATCCGGTACGTCGCCGGGAAAGACAACACCGTGGCCGACTGCCTTTCTCGGGCCGGCACCAACGCCGTCCACCTCGGCATGGATTTCGCCCTGATGGCGACGGACCAGACCACCGACGGCACGGTGCAGGTGCTCAGGGTGGCAGACACGGGCCTCCGCTTGGCTGACGTCCCCTTCGCGGGCACGGTCCTGCTTTGCGACGTCTCCCAGGGCCGACCGCGCCCCGTCGTGCCGGTCTCCTGGCGGCGCCGCATTTTCGCTTCCCTCCACGACCTCTCGCACCCAGGCCGGAAGGCGTCCCAGAAGCTGGTGTCGGCACGCTTCGTCTGGCACGGGTTGCGACGGGACGTCCGCGACTGGGCCAACGCCTGCACAGCCTGCCAGCGGGCCAAGGTCCACCGTCACACCCTGGCTCCGTTGGCTCCTTTCACCGTGCCCGAGCGGCGTTTTGACCACGTCCACGTGGACCTGGTGTGTCCCCTGCCCCCATCGCGGGGGTTTACCCACCTGCTCACCATGGTGGACAGGACCACCAGGTGGCCGGAGGCCGTGCCCCTCACCTCCACCACCACCGCCGATGTGGCGCAGGCGTTCATCGCCACCTGGGTCGCGCGCTTCGGCGCACTGGCGGACATCTCGTCCGACCGCGGCACACAGTTCACGTCCGAACTTTGGGGCGCGGTCGCCCGCTCGTTGGGAGTCACTCTGCACCGCACCACAGCCTACCTCCCCCAAGCCAACGGACCGTGACCGGCCAGGGGTCGTTTCGGTCAGGTCATCCGGACCCCCCTCAGGTTGACCTCCCTGGACCAAGTCCATTCTGGGGGGGCGTGTGTAGCGACCCATGGGTCCCCCAAGCAAGACCGGCATCAGAATCTCCTTGCTCCAGCTGGTGACGTCACCGGCGGGGATCCCCAGCGCCAGAGTGGCTGGTCACGTGACCGCCAAAGCGTGCCGCGCGTGCGGGTATAATGAGCTACACCTGTGGATCACGTGACCACCAAAGCACGCCTCGCTTGAGAGGCGTGGCTTTCGGTTTCGGTTTCGGTTTTTGGTTTTGCTTTATAAGGCAGCCCGATAAACGGGCTTTTTAGTGTTCCCGAGTTGGTTTTACGAATAAACATCTTCTCGGACGAGTTTGTGCCTTGCCATCCTTTTATCCGTATTCTGCTGGAGTCCGGACTCCTTCAATACCATAATGGTACTTTTCCCCTGTACAGGTCCCCCTGTACTGTCTTTCCCTCGCGGTCCCCCTGTGCTGTGTTCCTGGATGTCTTTTTGTTGAATGTGTTTTAATGAATGTTTCCCCCTGTACTGTCTTTCCCTCGTGGTCCCCCTGTGCTGTGTTCCTGGATGTCTTTCTGTTGAATGTGTTTTAATGAATGTTTCCCTTTGCACTGTCTTTCCCTCGCGGTCCCCCTGTACTGTGTTCCTGGATGTCTTTTTGTTGAATGTGTTTTAATGAATGTTTCCCCCTGTACTGTCTTTCCCTCGCGGTCCCCCTGTGCTGTGTTCCTGGATGTCTTTTTGTTGAATGTGTTTTAATGAATGTTTCCCCCTGTACTGTCTTTCCCTCGCGGTCCCGCTGTACTGTCTTTTCCTCGCGGTCCCCCTGTACTGTCTTTCCCTCGCGGTCCCCCTGTGCTGTGTTCCTGGATGTCTTTTTGTTGAATGTGTTTTAATGAATGTTTCCCCCTGTACTGTCTTTCCCTCGTGGTCCCCCTGTGCTGTCTTTCCCTCCTGGTTGTCAGCTCTTTCACGAGCCTCGATTCAGTATAATAAAAAAAACAAAAAATAAAAAAACTTTTACTCAGCCTGACAGCATGGGTGTTCAAATCCTCTTGACTTCCTGAAAAGGATCATCCTATTAGTTCTTACTCTTTTCTAAATCTAAAAAGTGGTATACAGTTGGCAGGGGATACGTTCCTGGAAAATGCCACGAATTGTGAAACCGTGAATGGGGGGGTGGGGGGGGCATTGTTTCAATGGAAAAAGGGGGAATTGGTTCCCGAATTGCGAAAATCCACGAATGTCGAGGGACAAACCGTGAATGGCAAGGCAAAATCCACAAATGTTGAGGCAAATCCCGTGAATGTCGATGATAATCCGCAAATGTTTATGAAAGTCCCGGAAATGACCTCCTACAGGTCGCACAAGATCTGCCTGCAACCCTCTTCTGGTGAAATTGCCAAAATCAAGACTCTCTGCACACCTTCACTCTTTCATTCCTCTTTTCTCCTGCCTCCCTCACTCTCTTCAATCCCACTCATCCCTCCAGGTCTTTAAAACAGCTGTTCATCACCATCTCTTATCTTCCCCCATCCAAAACGTCGATCTTTTCTACCCCTGTTAGTTCACCCCAGATCCACTTTTTTGAAATACCGACTTCTTTCCTGGAAGTCCTTGCAGTGTCCTTGTGGTTTCTATTAGCTATAATAAAACGAGAACACCAGGAATGCGCTTACAGTTTATCAAAAGTGCTTAACCAAACCGCACCGTGAAACTAAAAATAAAAACATCATGTACCGTTTCACATTTTTACAGCGTAGCTCATGGAGCAAAGCCGTCGAGAACAGTGTTTGTCCGTCCATATGTACATATGTCTCCTCAAACGTATACCAATCAGAGCTGAGGATCTAGTCACATGACAGGGTGATGTGATTATGTCTGATGTCATTACGGCGTACAACGGCTGACTCCACACACGGCCATTTTGATTCCTATGCCGTTCATGCTGAGCATATCGTCGAATCTGTCATATCTCACAATCGCCATGCTCTACCTTAACGTTTTTCATTCAGTGTGAAACACAAACAAACCGATTGTTAAAATGACCATCAAATATCGAAAGCATTGACGTTACGGATCTTCCAACGACACAGTACGTATAAGCCTTCGGCACCATTATTATGGTCTCCAACTCCTCCTTGGTGAGGTCGTCGCCATGCGAGGAAATTAGATTCTCTAACTCCGCAGGCTGCATGCCATCAAAGCCTTCCCCTCCCACCTGCTGTGCCAATCCAACAATCACATGCCTCTCCTCCGTGTTATCGGGAAAGCCAGTAAAGGTTTTCACTGCCTGTGGCCACAGGTTATGCCAGCACATATTGATGGTGGAGGCTCTCACCTCATCCAGTGACTCTTTGATGGCGCTGATGCAGTGGGCAATGTTGCAATCCTTCCATCACTGCCAGACGGTGATCCCTGGGTCAGACTCCATTGCATCAAAATGTGGCGAAAGGTGCGACGGGTGTAATACATTTTAAATATTGAAATTACACCTTGATCGAATGGCTGGATGAGGGAGGTGGTGTTGGGCGGCAGGAAGATCACCTCGACGTTCGAGTGAGCCATATCCAGGTTTGCGGGGTGGTCAGGAGAGTTGTCGAGGATCAAGAAAACCTTGAACGCAAGGTTTCTTTCCACCATGTACCTCTCCACCTGAGCAACAAAACAATTATGGAACCAGTCCAGGAAGATTGCTGCCATCACCAAGGCTTTCCTGTTGGACCTCCAAAACATGGGCAGAGTTTGCTTGTTCTTGCCCTTGAGAGCACGTGGTTTAGGGAACGGTACACCATGGGTTTCATCATGAAGATCCCTTTTGCGTTTGCGCAGAGGAGAAGAGACACCCGGTCCTTGGTAGCCTTGAATCCTGATGCTGTCTCCTCGCGCATCGAGGTGAAAGTTCTCGGGGGCATATTTTTCCCCAAAAAGACAGTCTCGTCAGCGTTGAACACCTGCTCTGGGAGGTATCCCATATTTTCGATCAGCCTCGCGAGTTGAGCAGGGAACGCTTTTGCCGCCTTGTGGTCCACTGATACATGCTCCCCTGTGAGGTTCACATTTTTGAGACCATACCGCTCCTTGTAACGATAAAACCATCTCCTGCTTGCAGTGAATGAACTCATACTGCTTGTACCATCCTCTCTAGTGTTGGCGCATCTCTCGTGCAGGCACCACCCGTGCAAGATAGATGGTCTTAAATTTGTTTGGCCTTTTCGCGAACGAGACATCCACTCAAAGGCATATTCTTCTGCGTGTTGTCCTCGATCCATATGTTGAGAGCCTTCTCCATCCTTTCTATGTGGACATCCTGGACATGGGTGACCACCTTCGTACTCAATGCAGCACTCGCTGAAACACTCACGAATCGCCTTCTCATTCTTCCGTATGTAGCGAACGGTGGATTCGTTGATGCCATAATGCCTGCCCACAGAGGCTGCACTCTCTCTTCTCGAAAGCTGGTCCCAGCAGCTCCACTTTCTGGCTCATACTCATAGTCTGGGATCCGAGGCCTGGAAATGTGTAAAAAAGTGATTTTGAAGTGACACCCCTGCTATAAAATGTTTGACCCCTAGATCATGTCTGTGGGGGTGTTATCCACCAGAAAAGTGACTTTAGCAAGGTAGTTTGGATTGTGCGAATTCTGTAAGGACGTTTTTTATCTTGGGGCGTCAACTGTAAAAAAGCAAGAAATTTAGGGGTAGGGGAAATTCAATTGACCATATATTCCATAATACAGGGGTGAGTGCATCAAATTACCACTCATTCTTTTTGTTATAAATGTGGCTTTTATATGAAACATGATTCAACGTGATTCGACCATCCATGAGGTCAGCAGAGGTCAAAAGGTCACGGAAAGTGGGTTAAGCTGGAAATTTAGCTCCTTTATCAAATAATTCACATATGTATATGTCACAATATGTTCCTTGCATCCCTCTACTGTTTCTGGCCTATATTGATCGTAATAGTGATGGTTTACTGTGGTGGTTGATGCTTTTCATCTTTTGTGTGGTGCTAGGGATTATTATGCCACATTTGTTTCAGCAACTTGCTTCACTCTTGCTGATCTTTATGATTACCATCGATCTTCAGCCTTAAACTTCGATTCAGAGACACAAGATGGTGGTAGTTTTGATGCTACAACAAATATAATTTATCAGTACACATTTGAGGGAGAAGGAAGTGGGGAGGTAGTGGGGGCAGTGCCCCTTAAGAAAACCAGGAAACTGACTATCAGTGAACCAGACAAATTCGTTCCAGTAAGTAGTAAACTGACACTGAAGGACAGAAGACAGGCTAGGTCATTACGTGATATTGAACTTCCTCATGATGACAAGGGGGAAGCCTGCTTTCTAGCTGACAAGAACATCGTTTGGTTCCTACTGAGGATGTATCCAACACAGTTGATGACGGGTGAAAACGACAAGGACACTGGTAGCCTGACATGGAGCAGCTTCTTTGAATACAGTTCTGGGCAACATACAGAGAAAACAAAGATTGGTTATGGACCATTGCTTCCACAAAACCCAACCAACGCAGATGTAGTCCAGACCTCATTGGACTACTTTGTCTCCTTGAGTCTTAAGATGGGTCAGGCTAAGACGGTGGTGACTTGTGACCAGGCGATATATGACATAGTAAAGGGGTTGTTTAGGAAGGAATCGGAAAAGTACAAAGATGTTATTGTTCGACTTGGAGGATTCCATATTGCCCAGAACTTCTTGGGATCTATTGGATTTTTCATAATGGAGAGTGGCATAGAGGACATTCTGGTTTCTAGTGATATCTGTGGTCGAGGTACAGCCAATAAAGTCATGGCAGGAAAAGATGATTATAAGATGGTCCGTTATCATTCATGGTTGAGTGAGGCATTGTTCATGCTGAAGTCGGAGGCATTTGAGAAATGGCGGTTGTTCGAGAAGAATGAGGAGACACTTTCTTTGCTTTCGTCTCTGCTTGAAAGTCTTAGAAATGCCTTTGACAGGAAAGAGAAGGACGAATTTGCTGCACTCATGAAGGAAGTCATGAAATGCCTAGAGTCACTGGAGTCGCTCTGGGGAGATTTTGAGAAGGGATTAGGAGTGACAGCCCATCTTTGGAGCATGTACATAGACATAGGGCTTATCCTAAGGCGTTACATCCATGCTGAGAGCTGGGCTGTGGCAACAGCACTTACAAGAGGTACAGAATATGCTACCCTATACCATTGCTTCCGGCCATAGTAAGTACATGTCCTGCCTTCCGATCTATCTCAGTGAGATGCAAAAGCTTCCAGAAACAGCACCAGAAGTGCACGAGGAGTTTGCAGCTGGCAAATTCACAGTTCACCAGACTGCAGGAGACTTTAATGGTGTGTGGACAGACCTTGCCCTTGAACAGACCTACAATAGGGAAGGCAAAACAAGCCTCTTTAAGGGTATAACACAGTCTGAATCAGCACGAGAAAAGTACATCAAGGCTCTACCCGTTCATGACCTCTGTCTCTGAAAGTGTAAAACAGATGGCACACATGGCCTCGCCGCAATCTGACCACCACGAGAAGCTGAGGAAAGACGACATGGAAGCCGTGTTGCAGATCAAACGGACCGTGGAAGAGAAGATGCAAAACCCATTCGATCCTTCACTTGCGACAGATAAACTAATGAACATATCCACAGGTCAGATTCTTGCAGCAACTACCCTGGTAGATGCCAAACGTCTAGGCTTGGAGGCAATGGATGCTGCCACGACGACGAATGCAGACAAGATTGTCCAACCAAAGATAGAAACATTCGCCACGCATCTGAAGAAAAGTAAGAAAAAGATGGACACTGTGAAAGAAGTCATCAGAGAGGAGAGTGCAGTGACAAGGGCAACTTTGTTTCGCACAGGACCTGAGTGATGAGGCACGGACTGAGGCATTTAGTTATGAATGGCTTGAGTACCCTCCCTCGTTGTTTGAGCCAGAGAAGAATGGATTTTCCATGCGGAAAGGTTGCAAATCCAACTATCTATCCACTCTACAGGCAGAGGTTGCCGAGTCATGGGAACCGTTAAAAGAGTTGCCTCCTTCTGCATCTGATGCAGTTTATGTAGTCGATGCAATGGCATTCATCCAGCGGTTCAACACATTTGGTTCGAGTACATTTGACCAACTTCAGGAAAGGTACAGGAACAAACTCTTGAACATGAAACCCAGACATTGCACTGAAGTGCATTTCGTGGGCGATCAATATGATTTTGGGTTAAAGAGTCTAAAAGGGGATGAACGCCAGAGACGGGAGTCAAATACCAACTTGCCAGAGTTTGTTCCAGCGGACATCATGAAAATCCCTGATTGGAACACATTCCTGTCAAACCCTTGTCACAAGACCAATCTGCTGTCGTATCTTGCTTCACGTTGGTCCCAGGAGGCATCCTGGCCTGATGGCTTCTGCCTGGTCCTTGGGGTCAACTCCCAGGCAACTCGTGTGACGCAGACGGAACATACCAATGTTGATGAGCTGTACTGCCCTAACCACGAGGAGGCGGACACCAGAATCTTTGCTCACATTGCTAGCTGTGACAACAGCGTAGTTGTCATTCAGGCTACAGATACAGATATCATCGTCTTGTCAATGTATCATTTCCCTCGGTTGACAAACGTTGTTGAGTTATGGGTGGAAAAGGATGATCTGTTCCTCCCCATCCATGACTTGGTGAATGAGTTGGCCAAAGCAGTTGGAAAGGACGTATTGGCACTCACAGACACACTGCTCATCTCCTACATTCTGTCAGGTTGTGATTCGGTGAGCTATCCTTTCAAACGGGGTAAGAAGAGAGCAGTGAAAGTCGCACTCCAGCATGTTGACAAACAGCCAGCGTTGTCCAATTTCATCCGACATGAATCCGGACCTTCTGCACATGATCAGGTGATAACTGAAGCACGAAGCTTCTTTTGTGATCTCGACGGCAAGTCAGGGTATTCATCCCTGGATAAGCTCCGCGCCCACTTGTTTGCATCTAGCAAACTAGATCTGCGCTCCCTTCCTCCAACAGAAGATGCTTTTCACTTCCACGTTCTCAGGAGCCTTTGTCAGATCAGCTTATACAAGCAAGCTTCACTCAGCAATCCAGTGCTTCTTCCACCTGAAGAGTATGGCAGGAGTGTGGATGGTGACAGGTTAATTCCTGTCATGAAGAGCAAGCCATCAAAGCCTTCTGCTGCGAAGTTGAAGTACTGCAAATATGAGAAGAAACCGAACTGCCTGAAGAATTGCCCTTGTGCGAAAGCTGGAGTACCATGCATCATTGCATGTGCCTGCAATGGCGACAGAGAAAAATGTGGACGGCTTCTGACTGATGACGGTGATGATGATGAGTAAATAGAGGTAATGACACTTTTCCAGACAGTATGTGGTATGACTTGTCGTTTTAAAACATGTTGAAGAGTACCGTGCAAATATATAGTGTGAATGCCCGATTTTGGTGATTTTCTTTAAAGTTATGCAAATCTAAAGTGACATACATGCCAGTAAGTTAAGTTCAGTCGGGGCATTTCTTTCCCAAAAACATCAGAGGGGTACAAACAACATATTTTGGGTGTAAAAGTTTGGCTATATTGAGCTTGAAGTAGGAAAAATGTGATTTTATTTACTAAAGGAGCTAAACTTTTAGCTTAACCCACTTTCCGTGACCTTTTGACCTCTGCTGACCTCATGGATGGTCCAATCACGTTGAATCATGTTTCATATAAAAGCCAACTTTATAACAAAAAGAATGAGTGGTAATTTGTTGCACTCACCCCTGTATAATGGGATATATGGTCAATTGAATTTCCCCTACCCCTAAATTTCTTGCTTTTTTACAGTTGACGCCCCAAGTTAAAAAACGTCTCTACAGAATTCGCGCAATCCAAACTACCTTGCTAAAGTCACTTTTCTGGTGGCTAACACCCCCACAGACATGATCTAGGGGTCAAACATTTTATAGCAGGGGTGTCACTTCAAAATCAAATTTTGAGGTCTCGGATCCCAGAATATCATCACTTTCTTCTGCCTCTTGGTAGTCGATGGATCTCCGGTACTGGTCTTGCGTTTGGGAGCCATGATTGAATGATGAGCTTAGCGAGAGTCAAAAACGCAGATCAAAGCAACGGGACGAGAAGAATGATTGAGACCCAAGACAGTGGTATATGTAGGAATGCGAGCATTGTGGGTAGCTGCGGGAGGGCTGAGCACTCCGGACATTGTTTGTTGGGGATGTTATCGGATGATGCCATATTGAGCCTAGCTGCTAATTTCAATAATAGATTTAATGAAGCGTTTTCATTCTATAACTCGCGGGGTTGACTTGTTTACGCAGCTGGTGGAACATCTCCCGAAGCGTTTTCATTGTGTAACATCTCTTATGATGCTTTGCCGTCAATTGCGAACTGTAATATATTTAATGAAGCGTTTTCATTCTATAACTCGTGGGTTTGACTTGTTTATGCAGCTGGTGGAACATCTCGCGAAACTCTCGATTGTAGTGCAGCTAAAATTTGCGGCTGCGAAAGCGATGCAAATGTGAAGCACACAGCAGCAAATGTAGAAGCAAGTTATGCTTGTAGATCATAGATGTATTTTTGCTTATTTCCAGCTGCTTTGTGCATGGCTGGTGAAAGATAAGTTTTATAAATGTGTCAAGCCAGCGGCTTGTGAAAAACAAAAAGTTGCGCCCCTGAAAAACCGCGAATTCGCGGGACACTTTTCCACTTTTCTGTGAATAGAGACAGGTAGCATTTTATCAAGCGCGAATATCGGGGTCTGACTGTATATACTGTTGCGGTTTTGAAAGTGTACATATAACATCATTAAAGGTTAAAGGTTTGCCCCCATAGTTATTCCACAAGCAACACATAGGCTCCTTAGAACATTAGTTATGTCATAGTATGTGTGAGGATAAGGCCATATCCACTAGTGATACCTGCGTTGTGTAAAGAAATAATAAGCTTAGGTCTCGTTCATTTTGCGGCCACCCTCCAATCTCCATCATGGGCATAATCGATCCCGCGCTCCATTGGGCATCCCTCAATTTGTTACGCTTTGAGCTACCCGTGGCAGTTTGTTACGCTTTGGCCGCCAGCTGCGTTCGCTGCCCTTGGGTTTTGCTCGAAACCAGTCAAATGCCACGAGGTAGGCCTGGAAAGAGGGAGGAGCGCAAGGACGAGGTGTGGCCGCATCAAGCAGCACGTCAGAAGGCGGTGACGGTAAGGGAAACAACCAACCAGGGCTCGGTGGGCATGGCTTGAGAGTGCGCATCTAGCAAGTGCTGCAAGGTTCGCTGAAAAGGCTATATAAGCGCGCGCACAAAGCCCTTGGGAGGACTCGCGAGGAAAGGGCGTGCTAAAGAGGACTCGTGAGGAAAGGGCGTGCTAAAGAGGACTCGTGAGGAAAAGGGCGTGCTAAAGAGGACTCGTTGGGAGAGGGCTTGGTGAGAGGACTGTCGAGGACTCGCATGTTTGGGCTTGCGCATGATAAAGGATTCGTTGAAAGAGAACTTGCAGAGGATACGCGCTTTGTATGAGGACGGTGCTAAAAGGACTTCTGCGGGAGAGGCGCTTTGCCATTGAACTGTATTGGGAGCGGTTATAGCACCGGCTCTTCTATAACGTACGCGGCCGTGACCGCAAGTATAACCGCCAAGCCCGGTTCATCTATTACGTACGCGGCCGTGGTCGCAAGTAACCACCCAGCCAGCCCTACCTTTCGCCCCGCATTTAACCCTGTAATTGTCCGATCCGCGCCAACAACCCGTGGGGAGCTTCTGCCGCACTGACCATCTTCTTCGCGGTGCGAGTCGAGGACCAGAGTGGACTGCCTGGACGCCATCATCCCTGGACCATCAACCTGACCATCTACATCCACGTGTGAGTGTGTCTGAGTGTGAAACGGGCCCGTGTCCTGGGATAAGTTAAGACTGTAATAAGGCTGCACTGTGTGTTCTTCTTCTCCTTCCTGTACAAATTGTGAATAAACCAATCTGTTCTTCCTTGTTCTTCCTGATTCGACCGTATCAGTGTTTTCCTCCATTGGGTAAGCGTGGCATGATTTGGAACCGCTCAGAATGTGTTTAGTCCTTGTTAACGGCTCGGATCACGGTTCGCTATCGCTCGGCGTTTCCACCTACAACCGTGATTTGGGCGGGGTTTATTTCCTTGCTTCCTGGGCGGCATTGGTACTTAGGTAATAGGAATTCGGCCGACCACTCTATTCAACGCCGTCCGGAGGGAACGTCATAGCCCCGGATCGCCTCGGCTAGTAAAAGACAAGGGGACTAATCCCCCCTTGGTAAGGGGAAAGGCCGACGAGGAAATCCGCAACAATACATATACAGCATATATATGTATATGTATATATATATATATATATATATGTATATATATTGTTACGGATACGGGGGACGGCTCTCCCGTTAGCAAGGGGTGATTAGCCCCTTGTCCTGTTAAGGTGGCCGTCTCCCCGGTCCTGGCACTTGTAACGCTATCCCGCGGGATGGAACGGATCAGGGTTATGGGCCCAGGGTTTATCCCGAATACCTTTAACCGTCCCTCCGCAGAGTAGGGAGACAAGTACCGCTCGAACCCCGGTTTGGATGGTCTAGTTAGTTGCCGAGCGGTTTTTAGCAACCCGAAGTTCGAGTCATTAGCCTTCACTAAACCCGATCCTGAACGTTGGCCGAATCGCGCCACGTACACTCAATATGGAAACCTCTAAAGCGACCGAAAGAGCATGAAGAAGTAAAGACAAAGTAGGGAATAACAAGATTTATTACTATTTATACACACGAAGCAGAAAGGAAAAGAAAGATGATTTATAAGGCAATGGAAGGAGCAGGAGACATAGTGCAATGATTAGCTTATATATATGGCAGTCTTACTTATAAACCCCAAGACAACATGAAAGACGGACAAATGGGCACACTTACACGGGGGAAATGATGGCAGGAATCACTGGAGGGAGGAGAAGGTCCAAGCCAATGGCAGGGCAGGAAGGTCCGGGCAATTCCACACCGTCGAGGTCCACGTTCCGTGCTCGAAGCGAACAGCAGCTCGCAGCTCCGCGTCTCCACAACCGGCAATAGGGCCTAGAGGGTCTCGGCGTATTGCTCAGTATCAGCACCCCCTCACGTCTCGTTCTCTCTTGGCTGCTTTAGCTGGATCACGCATCTGCCGCACCTCTCTCTCAATCTTCTCCAAAAAGCCAGCCCTATAGAAACCCACGCGTGTCCTTTTATAACGTGCTTTTGGGTTTCTTACCCGCGTGCGTTGTAAACGCCCCTCGGTCAGCTCGCCTAGGCCTTGATTGGTCGCAAGGGCTACCGATCCCGCCCCTCTTGATGACGCGTTGGCAAAGCCACGCCTTGTTCCTCGCGTTTGGCTGACTCCTCCCCCCCCCCCCCCCCCCCCGATGATGAGGTGGAGACACGCCTTTCTTCTCCGTTGGTTACCTCGTGCGTAATGGAGTCAAATGCAGCAAACAGTGGACAGGGGATGAAATTGCAGCAAAGTGGCTAAAGAGTCAATTGCAGCAAACCTGGCAAACCTGGCACTTGGAAGCCGCCATGGGGCGTCGGAGGGGCCTACTCGTAAATTCGGTGCAATGAAGAGTCAAACTATTGGGAAACACATCCTTAACCTACATAAAATAAGGGACTAACTATTTAAAAGGATATATGGTGCCCTGTTTGTAGGTTTATGGAATTAACTATGAGGACGAGCTTCGACCTTTCTTTACATTACGGAGGGTGCCATGTACACACAACAAAACCATAATTCTCACATTCTTTACATTTTCTCAAATTCGTTACACTTCTCAAATTCGTTACACTGCACCCTCCTTCCTTCAGGCCCGTGCTCGGGCCTATACAACTTTCCTTTTAGTGTGACACGTAGGTGTAATTCCCTTTACAATTAACCTGACCCTGAGTGTGACAATTTTAAAACACAAATAAATATGTCCCCCTGCTGCATTGCACCCTGCCTAACAGATTTGCGCCCACAGGATAACCGAATTACGGAATTGTTTTCAAGCTATACATTTACGGTGGGGAGCATTATTTACAGTGACGTGATTCCTTATTTACAACGCAACCCAGGACCTGTGTTTTTTTCCTTTTTAGGGAAACAAGGAGAAGGAAATTCCTGTTGGGAGGGAGGAGACAGCATGCATTGCATCGATGCACCAGTACCAATAACACCAAAGCACCCAAAGCACCCAAAAGCACCAACCAGTGCATAGTCATTACTGTTTGTAATAAACACACAAAAAAAAACAACTGGTGGTGGTCTTCTCCTTCTCTGCTGGGCCGATGTTCTTCCCGATGTCTTCTGGCTTCATGCGGCCTACTTGGAAATATAAAAAGCACAAACCGTGTCCATTTTTATTTATGGCCACAGGGGCCAACTAAGGGTGGTCCACCTGTTTGGCATAGGTGCCACCTTACCGAGGTCCGCAAGCAAGATTCCCTGGCCACTATGGCCGGTCTCCAACAGAGGTGCCCTGCCCCAGAACCTGGGGTCCATCAAGTGGTACTTGGCCGCAGAACAGCGGTCCATAAAGTGGTACATCAATGCAATGCATGCTGGTTGCGAGGGTCCTGGCACACAAGGCGACCTCCGCACGCTCCCCTTGGCGCCCAGTGGCACACAGTCCTCATGTGGGAGACAAGGGCGGGGAAAAGACAGGTGAGCGAGGGGTAAGGTCACAAGGGTACACATCAATAAAGGCAATGCAAGGCGAGGTGCGTATGGAGACGGAGCGGAGAAAAGCTCGTCCCTACCGTACGTCACCCCCCCTGTCACCTACTCTACCCTTGCCCTTACCCCATATGTACAAAATCTACACATTACAAATTCGTCACAACTGTCACGTCTCCCCATATCTCTCCTATACCAAATTCGTCCCCACAATCCCTCTAACCAAAATTTGCCATCACCCAATTCATCATCAATCCTCATAAGGAGGAAGAGATGGAACATCAGCACAATGTCACACCCACGTCATGATGCGTCTCACATTCCAAAACATTTGCAGAATAAAATAATAAAAACATGGCATGGTGTGGAGTCATGTCACCTCAGGTGAGTGGATGTAGATGGTGCAAGGAGATCTCCATCCTAACTATCTTCTAAATGACATTAACACACTTTACACTACCTGGGGTCTTTCCCTGCCAATCCATTGGCCAAATTACACTATGGGTTCTAAAAACCAATTCCCATTGTCCAAACTGTGGTGCTTCCTCAATTTGGGGTCTCACTCCCCCGATGCAACTCCCTGTGCCCTTGCACAATTTCAGGACTGGGGCGTGTAGCTCTCCCAGCAGGTCTACCCACCTGCACACCTCCACCACTGTAGCTGCCACCCGAGCTTACCTAGCTCCTTGACCTAACCTATCTAATTGGGGAAGGCCCCTCCTGGCTCTGTCACCCCTTGGTGCCCTCTGGCACTGGGCTACCCGGGTCCGTCCTCCGGATCCTCGGGCCCCATCCACAACAACTCTACCGGCTCCCAGAGCCCACCTGCGGCCTCACCTGGCCGACATCCTCACAGTGGTGGAGTGCCCAAACCAACTACACACACTAACAAGCTACACGCCCAGCCATTTCCACAACACTAATGCACCCATTCAATCACCATTCTTCCACCACGCACCACAGATGCCAATATCCAACCACAATTTACCTATACTCTCTACCTATCTATTTTCTGACGCAGGAAAAAGAGTGAAATAGAATAGTATAATAATATGGAATAGTTGTGTAATATGATGGGATCGTCGTTGAGTACAGTACTGTGGAAGTCTGAACATTTCACATAGTGTATGGTATCCGGATACAAATAAACACCACCACAGCTACTGACAGTGATCACATCGTGATGTGGCGATTCTGTGCTGCTGATTATTTCACAAATGCCAAAATCACCTCCTCTGTGGAATGAGAAAATGAATTTGTTCAGTTGATCTCAAAAAGATACTCATGTAAAGTTACTTTAAAATCATATTACTGTATGAAATACAAAAAACAATTCCTAATGTACAACATAAAGCTCAATTGTATAATGAGATACCTGAATGTCAGTTTTAGCTTAACCTGTCTTTGCTCATCCAGGTGCGTTTCTCATCCCGTACTTAATATTACTACTGACAGGAGGCATTCCTCTCTTCTTCATGGAGATGGCACTTGGACAGTTCACAGGACAAGGTGCAATTACTTCCTGGACCAAGATCTGCCCGCTCTTCACTGGTCAGTAGATATTTCAAACACTTTCACATAAACTTATTTTTACTTCACTTCAGATGTTGCTGAATGTTTACTTAGTTGTGAATTGGGTCCGGTGAAAGAACATGGACTTTCTTTGTACAACTTGCTCTGGGTTATTTGGGTGGTTCATATCGGTCTCATGAACCTACATGGTGATATCAAAATATATGAAAGATCCAAAATTCACTCGACCCAAAATGAAACATGAAAGTGCCAAAAGACGTTCTTTTTAGAATTTTTATGCTTCCACCGACAAAGTCGCCAGAGGCATTATGTTTTCGGGATGTCCGTCCATCCATCCGAAACCTCGTTTTTCTCAGCAACCATATGTCCGATTGAGACAAAACTTTCAGGGTGGGAGCGACACCCATGCAGAATGTCTTTATGATAATTGTGATGGCATAGGTCACGTGGTGTGGCAGCCATCTTGGATTAAAAGCAAATAATCAAATAATTATTTCTCGGAAACTGCTGAATGAAATTTTTTGAAACTTGCCACATTGTCAAGTACACCCAATGGGAACAAAAGAATGATAATGATGACATCAAAGGTGAAGTGGTATACCAGCCAAAAATGTTTTAATCGAATTCCTTCCCCTAAAAATGTGAAATTGCATGCACATGATCTATGACCCATTTGCATTGAAATATTAAATTTATGAGATCATAGATCACGTGGTTTGGCAGCCATCTTGGATAGAAAAACGAACCTTATCCGATCAACACGAAACTTCACAAACGTCATCCCCTACCCATACATATGCAGAGTGATGGCATCTACCCGTTGTGGGATTATGCAGAGGCATATTGGCGACACAGTCACATTGTTCTACTTCATTATGCTTCCAAATTTATTGGGGGCCATCATTTTCAAAGATCCAAGTTATTTGTTTCTCCCCTCAATTTGTCGCAGACATCATGTCAGAGTCCAAAGCTGCATCACAAATTAATGAATCTGAATCCCTGAAATATGAAAAGCATCGAAAAAATATTTATATTTCGATGGTTGCCAACCAGTCCAACCACAAGCACAACCACCACCACCACAACCAGTGTTGGAGGAAAACTCAGAGGTCTTATTCCTCAAAGACCACCGGCTCTAAAGTTCATTGAATCGTTTATTTAAAATATCTATTCACAGCGCAAACTATCATAATGTGCACATCTGATAGGAGAGACGAGCATGTTGCCTGGCCGACATCATTGCTCGCTCTGGTGACAGTCTCAAAAATTAGTCCTTATATACCTTCATGTCCTCAAACAGGGGGAAGGGATATTTGCATAGCTGCCTGAACCTGAAGGCAGCAAGTTGCTTGATACAATGGGAGTCTGTTTCACCACATGTTTGCAAGGAAGGATATGCAGATTGTAAAACAATAATCAGAGTGAGGTTGCATTTCAAGTTAATGAACTTTCAAAAGTTAACAAAGGTGAATTTGACCTCTCGAGGAGTCACAGACGATGTGCAAACGTCACACAGCTTCAGAAATGTAAAGCGTTGTGTTCATTTAGATTAGTTTAGCAGGGCGTGCTGATTACTCGATACCATTCGTAATATCAGACATTTTGGTGCCAATGTATTTTCCTTACTCAAGTAAAACTTATATATATATATATATACATGTTTAACATGTTACAAAATTTCCCAAATCATTTTAACATGTATTTCAACATTGTACAGATGAATTTATCATTGGGAATACATAATCCCAACACCATATTTCAAAGCACCATATATCTAACTATATCACCCTTATTCATAAATAAATAATTACAGTACCTTTATTAAAAACTACATCAAATTGATTTACCAATTGCTTGGTTCGTAAGGAACCATGACAGGAGGTGGTCTAACATTGCCTCCTTAAGAGTTACACTTTCCCTATCCTGAGAAATGAATTTAAACAGAAATTTGGTCATGGTGCCAGCGATAATTCGCCGACTCTCTCTCTCCTGATCAGAAAACACTGTAGAATAATTATGTTGCTTATAATTTCTTGCACAAACTACTTCCTTTTGTTCAATAATAATAATAATAATAATGCATTTATTTTATATAGCGCTTTTCAGGAAGCCCAAAGACGCTTTGACAGAGTGCAAAACATAATGCATAGCAAAACATAAAGACAATTGCAAAAAAAGAATGACAAAAAAAGAAAAAAGAATGAAAGAATGAATGAAAAAGAATGAAAAAAAAAAAGAATCAATGATCTACCACAACTATTTGAACAACCTATTTTCTCAATTTAGATTTCCCTCTTCCCCCAATTTGCCAATGAACAATTTGCCAATTTGCCAATTTGCACACACCTCCTCATGGAAGATTTTCGGAAGAGTAAGTCGTTGTCAGATGTCTTCTTGTCCCATCTAAAACAATTCAAACTAGAACGCCACTCAGTAGAGCGCATACTCCCGCCGTGGGTTTAGTTGGAATAATACGTTTTGTTTAACATCCCCTCTCCCCAAAACAATAAATGAAAAAGAAAGTAAGCCCTAACTGTCAGATAATTTATTTTGATATATCTCGGAATTAGAGGAGAAAAACATCATTTAAGAATAAGAATAAAAGCTTTAATGCAGTAAAACAGAAAAAATCTTTCCCAAAAAAATTTCCAAAAGAAATTCCTGGATCCGGAATAATATCCTGAGCTTCACCAAAACCAAACAATTCTTCCTTATCCCAAGAGCAATCATCCCACCAACTTTCATCCAAACCCGTTCAGAACTTTTCCAGATATCTTGTTCACAAACACACGAACACACACACATACACACACGGACACGAGTGAATGCATTACTCCCTAGCGGGAGTAACAATTAAACAATTATCCTGTGATCAGCCAACCTGTGAAAACCCAACCCGTGAAAACAACCTATGAACACCCAACCTGTGATAAGTCACAACCTTTCAATTAAGAAGAAAACAAGTTTTTCATTATTACTTTCAAACAATATATGCATCCAAAACTCATTATGTTCCAGGAAGGGCTAAAGATGTCTCTTGGCACCGTTCGTCCAAGAGGCAAGAGTCAGTTGTACATGTACCGGTGTGTCATGGCCGAAAATCACCACTGGACAACTGCACAAGTCGTAGATAAAAAGTCCTGAGAACACCATTGATTCTCTGCTCAGAACACTTCGGCCTAGACATCGGACTAAAAGGCCTGTCCAGCCCATGTAACCCGCGAAGTCCACGGAGTTTTTGTGGCCTAGCAATGAAGAACAATTGCCCAGCAACGCTTGGGCCAAAATCAGCTGAACTCAGAAATAATGTGCCCAAGGAAGACTCCTCAATGAACAAGAAACAGAGCACTTGTACTTGACGTTCATCAGTGAATGCGAGGGTAAAACCCCCACTGGCCCACACTCTCTGCTTTTAGGTAGATGGACAACCCTCGAGGATAAGAATCCCCATGGATCAGGTGAGAGCACCAGCCGAAGGTGGTAACTGCTGGTCGCACTGCTGCTTCAATGAACCTTGCGAAGTGTCCACTGTCTTGAGCAAGCACTTGAGGAGTCCGGGTTTGAAAAGGCATCAAAATCCTGGGAGCTCTTTAGATGATGAACAAGTGCGTTATTGTAGCTCAGACATCGTCCACTTGTGTGATTACCTGTTGGGAATGGAGGTGGTCTCTTCTTCTGCGATGGATGGACAGCCACACTATCTGGCCAATGGACGCCTCCCTGCATCCAGTCCTTGCTCTCAGCAAGCCCCTCCGGTTAAAAATGCCAGTCGCACTCCACCTGTAGGTCAGACCTCACCTTGCCCCCTCCATTTGCACCAGCAAATTCGTGCTCACAGCTGAACTGCAATGACGTATGGTTTTTCATCCTCCACCTGTCCAAGTTCCTGCTGCCGGTTTTTGTGGAGGCCTCAGTGACATGGCCAAGACAGGTTCAGTGGAAAGAGGGCTCGTGGAACAAGCGCCACACAGGCCTTGTACTCATGCATTTCATTGTCACAGCTCGAGTCATAAGTACAAGCAGGTGTTTCGTTACAGCATGACTCCTGTTGTCTCCATAATGAACGGTTGTGTTCTTGATCACAGGCTAGGCATTCAAGGACCCCGAGTGTGTGTATTACATTTCTCACTGGATGAGTGGAGGTATCCCCAAATCTTCAACTGCTCACAACACTCCAAATCAGAACAATATCGAAGTTAACCACAAAATGCGTCAATTTACTGAACTGATTCAACTATATTTCACCTTCAGAACATACACAAGCATAAATATACACAGTGTGTGTGTGTGTGTGTGTGTGTGTGTGTGTGTGTGTGTGTGTGTGTGTGTGTGTGTGTGTGTGTGTGTGTGTGTGTGTGTGTGTGTGTGTGTGTGTGTGTACATCTGTAATTACCAATTAAATTACACCTCTTGTCATATATTTTGTTAACAATATCAATAATCATCTCCCAATCATCATAATAGCAACTATTAACATTAATACAACAAAAATAGATTGTAGTATTTGTTTTTTTTCCCATTCCCCAGCAGTCACTTTCTTTAATAGGCCTCAAGCGGACGCCTGAAATAGTGCCAAAAAATGAGTTTCATTCCGAACTCGTGGGACTACGATTTCTATGCATTGTTTTATTGTATACAACCTGCCTGACCTGACTTTGTGTAAAAAGTTTAACTCTGAAATCCTGCCAGTTTCCGTGAACGACCACATCAAACTCGGTCATGTAGAGTCAAAAAGGAGGGTTTTTAGCTCCTGTGCCGACTTTGCGGCCTGGTATCTCCGTCAGTACATATAATTCAGCCTAGGAATCTTTGCTAGGCACAGACCTCCCATGGTTCTGTGGCCCTGTCAGTTTTGAAGGCTCTTACTTACGCACGCATCATACAGCGGAAATGTAAAAAATGTACTTTTGTCGTACGTACCTACTGTAAAATTCAATGAATTTCTCCAAAATTAACCCAAAATCTTTCCGAAACCATCAGAGATATCCTCTCGAAAATGGGTAAGCTTGGCATATGGAAGGGATACTGCTTATTGACGACGTTTCGTGGTTGTCTGGAAAACAACGGATGAAGGGGGCGACACGAAAAATGCCTCCAGATGCATATGGGGACCGCATGATGACCAGGGATAGCGTAGTGGATGTAGAGTAGGGAAGCTTGGTATTATGGTCGGCGGTATGAATCCGATGAATACATGATAATCCATTGATACAATAAATATCAATCCATAGATATTAATAAGGCTCACACCTCAAGTAAATCGCATGATAGTTTATTCACCGTCGTGTCAATGCGCAAAGATACAGGCTCCGATGTATGCGAAAATTCTGAATGTCCACGGGCTCAAGTAGCATTCTTTACGTCAAAACATTACAGAGTGAATGGAAAATGCCATAAACTTGTTAACTTTGTTTTAAGCTTTGCTTTGTTTTAAGCACAAAGTGAATGGAAAATGCCATAAACTTAGAACATAAACTTAGTAGGCTATGAGCCAGACCCCCCAAATTGACCGGTCGGTACCATACAGATGGAGTAAGGCTCATTGTGATTTTTAGCAAGATATATGTCCCTAGATATGAAAAAAAAGTGATAGCAGTGTATAACTCTCGGCCATCTCTGTGTTATCACCCGAAATATTATCATACGCCCGCTTCGCTTCGCCAAAAAATGTGATATTTGCTAAAATTGGAATAAATATGTTTTTAAGGACCACAGAGTGCCAATAATTTGCACACTGGATGCCAACTAATATAGTAATAGAAATATAGAACATTTGTGGGGGTTATTTATTAAATTTTTGATATAATGACAAAAACAATGTTAAATTTAGTGAAAAAGTGGTCGAAATCGCTTCGAGTTCAGAATTCACATTGTACATTTTTGTCAATATTTCAAAAATGAAAACTCCCAGAGTAACATTTGACCCCTCAAAATCTTCGCAAGGAACCACTGCATTGGAATATATCATTACTTTGTAATATGGTGGTTGTTTGGGGCACATATTTTGGTAAAGTTCAAAATATGTTCAACCACACCCCCTAATTTTGATATTATAGGTGAGGTATGCTTCCCCTTCTCCCCTCTCCCCTCCCCCTCCCCCTCCCTTTTCCCCCTCCCTTTCCCCCCTCCCCCTCCCTCCTCCCCCCTGCCCCCATCCCCCTCCCCCCTCCCCCGCCCCTCCCCCTCCCCCCGCCCCCACCCCCTCCCCCTCCCACCCCTCACCCTCCCATCCCTCACCCTCCCCCCTCCCCCTCCCTCTCCCCCTCCCCCTCCCATCCCTCACCCCTCCCCCTCCCATCCCTCACCCTCCCCCCTGCCATCCCTCCCCCCTCCCCCTCGCCCCTCGCCCCTCCCCCTCCCCCCTCCCCCTCCCTCCCCCCTCCCCCTCGCCCCTCCCCCTCCCCCCCCCCCCTCCCCCTCCCCCCACCCCCTCACCCTCCCATCCCTCACCCTCCCCTCCCCCCTCCCCCTCCCTCTCCCCCTCCCATCCCTCACCCTCCCCCCTGACATCCCTCCCCTCCCCCTCCCCCTCACCCCTCGCCCCTCCCCCTCCTCCCCCCTCCCCCTCCCCCATCCCTCCCACCCCTCCCTTCCCCCCTCCCGTTCCCTCTTCCCCCTCTCCTCCCCTTTCCCCTCCCCTCCCCCTCCCCTCCCCCTCCCCCCTCCCCTCCCCCTCCCCCTCCCCCTCCCCCTCCCCTTTCCCCCTCCCCTTCCCCCTCCCCCTCCATCCTCCCCCTCCCCCTCCCCCTCATCTCCTCCCCCTCCCCTCCTCCCCCTCCCCCTCCCCCCACCCCTCCCATCCCCTCCCTCCTCCCTCCCCCTCCCCCCTGCCCCCATCCCCTCCCCATCCCTCCTCCCCCCCCTGCCCCCATCCCCCTCCCCCCTCCCCTCCCCTCACCCTCCCATCCCTCACCCTCCCCCCCCATCCCTCACCCTCCCCCCTCCCCCTCCCATCCCTCACCCTCCCCCCTGCCATCCCTCCCCCTCCCCCCTCGCCCCTCCCCCTCCCCCCTCCCCCGCCCCCACCCCTCACCCTCCCATCCCTCACCCTCCCCCTCCCCCTTCCTCTCCCCCTCCCCCTCCCTCTCCCCCTCCCATCCCTTACCCTCCCCCCTGCCATCCCTCCCCCTCCCCCCTCCCCCTCGGCCCTCCCCCATCCCTCCAACCCCTCCCACCCCTCCCTTCCCCCTCCCCCTCCCCTTTCCCCCCTTTCCCCTCCCCTTCCCTTTCCCCCTCCCCTCCCCCTCCCCTTTCCCCCTCCCCTCCCCCTCCCCTTTCCCCCTCCCCTCCCCCCCCTCCCCCCTCCCCCTCCCCCACCTCTCCTCCCCCTCCCCTCCCCCTCCCATCCCTCCCACCCCTCCCTCTCCCCCCTCCCCCTCCCTCCCCCCTCCCCCCTCCCCCTCCCCCTCCCCCCTCCCCCTCCCCCCACCCCCTCACACTCCCATCCCTCACCCTCCCCTCCCCCCTCCCCCTCCCTCTCCCCCTCCCATCCCTCACCCTCCCCCCTGACATCCCTCCCCTCCCCCTCCCCCTCACCCCTCGCCCCTCCCCCTCCTCCCCCTCCCCTCCCCCTCCCCCACCCCTCCCATCCCCTCCCTCCTCCCTCCCCCTCCCCCTCCCCCTCCCCTCCCCCATCCCCTCCCCCCTCCCCTCCCCCCTCCCCTCCCCCCTCCCCCTCCCATCCCTCCCACCCCTCCCTTCCCCCCTCCCCCTCCCCCACCCCTCCCATGCCCTCCCTCCTCCCTCCCCCTCCCCCTCCCCCTCCCCTCCCCCATCCCCTCCCCCTCCCCCATCCCCTCCCCCTCCCATCCCTCCCACCCCTCCCTCTCCCCCCTCCCCCTCCCTCTCCCCCTCCCCCTCCCCTCTCCCCCTCCCCCACCCCTACCCCTCCCACCCCTTCCTTCCCCCTCCCCCCTCCCCTTCTCCCCTCCCCCTCCTCTCTCCCCCTCCTCTTCCCCCTCCCCCTCCTCTTCCCCCCTCCCCCTCCTCTTCCTTCTCCCCCTCCCCCTCCCCTCCACCATCCCCTCCCCCTCCCGCTCCCCTCCTCACCCTCCCCTCCTCCCCCTCCCCCTCCCCCTCCCATCCCTCCCACCCCTCCCTTCCCCCCTCCCCTTTCCCCCTTCCCCTCCCCTTTCCCCCTTCCCCTCCCCTTTCCCCCTTCCCCTCCCCTTTCCCCCTCTGCCTCCCCCATCCCCTCCCCCATCCCCTCCCCCTCCCATCCCTCCCACCCCTCCCTTCCCCTCTCCCCTTTCCCCCTTCCCCCTCCCCCTCCCCTTTCCCCCTCGCTCTCCCCCTCCCCCTCCCCCTCCCCCTCCACTTCTCCCCTCCCCCCTCCCCTCCCCCATCCCTCCTCTCCCCCTGCCCCCCTCCCCTCCCCCTGCCCCTCCCCCTCCTCCTCCCCTTTCCCCCTTCCCCTCCCCTTTCCCCCTCCCCTCCTCCCCGTCCACAAATTATGTATGCAATTTCAGTTTCAACCCTTCACCCATGAAGGTATCAAGCAGTCAGTCATCTGTAGTGCATTTCACATCAAATAACACTCATTCTTCCTTTGTGCACTGCATCTTCATTTTCCAAAATTTTCATTAAAGAAAATTACATTTTTCCCATTTAGTCCATTCTCTCTCAAATCTGACAAAATGCACACGAGTTTACCAGAATTGGGGCACTGCATCAGTGGCACCGCCACGTGTTTTAGCCTAATTTTAGCGCGCCCTCTGCACAGTGTGTGTGTGTGTGTGTGTGTGTGTGTGTGTGTGTGTGTGTATGTGTATGTGTGTATGTGTATATACGTGTGTATGTGTATGTGTGTGTGTGTGTGTGTGTGTGTGTGTGTGTGTGTGTGTGTGTGTGTGTGTGTGTGTGTGTGTGTGTGTGTGTGTGTGTGTGTGTATACGTGTGTATGTGTATGTGTGTATGTGTATATACGTGTGTGTGTATATATATATATATGTGTGTGTATATATCTGTGTGTGTGTGTGTGTGTGTGTGTGTGTGTGTGTGTGTGTGTGTGTGTGTGTATGTATGCAGCAGCACGTATTGTTAATAGTGTGTACAGTGTGTGTACAGTGTGCACAGCCTGTACCTATGTACAGCAGTGGTGTTTTACCTGTTTGTAGTCAGGGTGGTGTGACTCACCTGTTCTCACCTGTTCTCACCTGTCGTAATACCGCCAGGCATATTCCTCTCCAAACCAGTTGCACATATATAGAGGTGCAACATTTTTCGGTTTTTCCAAGATGGTGCCTGTACCACATGACCTATGATGTCATGATTATCGTTAAAATATTTGAAAGGAGGAGGCGCTCCTATTCTGAAAATTTCGTGTCGATCGGACCAAGGGTTGCCGAGAAAATGAATTTTTAAAATGCAGACACGGTACACGGCACACGTATCCAACTGAATGCTTAACCCCACTTTCGCTTCGCGAGCACAAGGTAATCAATCCAAACTATAACCAACGTTGAGCCGATGTTATTTTGTCCCGGTTCAAGTCCCTGTCAGTCCGTTGAATTAACACCCAGTGGGTTGACTCAGCCTGTCATCCTTTCAAGGTTAGCAAAATGATAGTCCGTTTCCTTATGTAATTTTGCTGGCTTTTTGGGGGGGAATAGGAAAACTATACATTTTCTGAAAGCTTATGGGTCACTGAGTGCGAAAATCGATGTTGGCATTTTAAAAAATTACTCAATGGCGGCCATATTGGAATTCAAAATTGTTGCCAGGTTTCAACTACTTTTCAACATAATTCAGGCATTTTTTACTCCATGAAGCCCATTTTGTGTCACAAAATAGCATTTATTATGGGTAGTAGCTCATTTTGCATAGTTCCAGTGCAATCAGAGTGCCGCCATTTTGTTTTTCAAAATGGCTGCCATTACAAACCAAATAATTAAGATCTTATTAATCGGTGAGGACTTTTTTGTAATAGACTAAGTTTTAATGGCTATATAAGAGCAAATGAGTTCATACAGTCACAAGGATAAATCCACATTGGAATGTAGTTTTTAAAATCCGTCTATGCCGGCCATATTGGAATTCAAAATGGCCGTCAGGTTTCAACTATTTTTCAATATAACTTGGGCATTTTTCATTCTATGAAGCCCATTTTTTTTTGGCAAAAAGTAGCATTTGTTACGCATGGCAGTTCATTTTGCATGATTGAATTACAGTCAGAGTGCCGCCATTTTGATTTTCAAAATGGCCACCATTTCGGAGCCATTTACCACTCAGGCGTTTGGTTGAACACATGTTCTTAATGGTTAGTTTAGCAGGCACAAATTACATAAGGGAATTGACTTCAGTGTTCAATATCTCTAAAATGGATTACCAACAACGAGTTCAAAACCAACAAATAACACATTCATAATTCTCATGCTACTTTCAAGTCGTCATGAATGCTCTTGAGCACTCACCATCACCACCGCTAACTCTTTGTGGTTCAGAACGTCAACTGAATCCAAGGCCAGTTAAGTGCAACAGTACTGTGCATTAGCTATTGCCCACACATTCCACTGGTAAGCAAATTATATAAGCATGATGGGTGACGACATTTCGCCATCACTGTCATCATCTGTTAGTAGCTCAGTGAAGTAATCGTCGTCGTTTTCGCACTGATCTGGATCACAAAGACAGAGATCTGTACATGGCAAGTTCTCTGATCTGCATGAACACAACCTTGAAGAACAATTCGTAGTGCATCTACATCGTACCATTTCGATGATGGCTTTTGGTGCTGGGGGTTCATATGTTGTTAGTGGTCTCAGTTGATCATTGGCATCATTGTAAAACCCATTCTGAAGTGGATCCAGGAATTATTGGTGGAAAACATCATCTTGACCCCATACTCTAGCTTGGATGCGAACTCTTAAGATGTGTTGCTTCAAGGCACCAATTGCAGGTGGTAGCTTTGTACTCTCAGCCATGTGTTTGCAGAAGATGTGCCAGCGCAATTCAGGTATACTCTGGATATGAATTCCTTTAGGACAATACATTGAGCAGACAAAAGCAGCCAGCACAGAAACGAGGTCTTCAGTGACGTCACTGTTTTCCATCAGCGTCTGGAGTGCTTTAATTGCATCCCTTTCAGCTTTTAGGAAAACTTTAAACCACGTTGCCTTGCCTACTCCTGAAAACCTTCTTGTGTTATCAGCACCTGTGAATGCGTGAAAAGCAGGTAGGCCTTGGCCTTTTCTTCACCGAGAGCAACCCAAATGGGGCGTATGTTTACAACACCCGATGTCATTGACATTGATGTGTTCTTTATCAGAAGAGGATAGTTTGCAATCGCCAGTACCAGAACATACCTGAACATCCAGAGAGAAGATTGTCATCTCGGCATTGCTTGGACTCCGCTGTGATGCAGACACTGCCGAACAAATCATCAAGGTATCTGCTTCCTCATGATTATTGTCTTCAAACGGTAGACTACTGTTGCTCCTAGTACGACCAGACGCTGATACAATTATCAACTTATGAGAGTCTTTGTTGTACTCCAGAGTCTTTTCTGTCAAGTACTCTGTCAAGTCAGCCTTGGTTTGATCATGGGAGAGAAAACGGCTCATTGTTACGTGCTTGATGTTGGGGTCTTCAGTAACTTGGTATCTAATTGGATCTTTGCCGTGACGTCTCTTGTCTCTAGCTGTGCTCTTGAGTGAATCCAGCTTGTATGTGTCAAACACTAGAATAATTTCATCATAACCATCAGTCATCCACAGCAGTTTGGCATTAAAGCATATGCTCAGATCCTTTGCAGTTTTTACTGTTGCTGGCTTTGACCGTTTTTGAACCACCACCATACCATCTACCACAGCGATTTTCCGACTTGGAAGTGGGTCGGTGACAGACGTGGCTGTTGCATTCATGGATTCCACATGATCATCTTGCAAAACTCTTTGGTCTGACAATACTGGAGCCTCTGAATCACCAGTGACAGTATCACCCTGCGAATCTATCGGGTTTGGCAGAACTGGAGCCTGTGAATCACCAATGACAGTGGATGGTCCCACCTCTTCTTGAGTTAGCTTCTCCAGTGCATGGATTAACTTGGATTTGTCAGTACATGCCAACATTGATCCATTTGGTGCGAACAATGCTCTCGGTGTTAAGGTGAACTCATAATTGCCAATTCCGAGCTTTTGGTCAATATCTCGGCTTGACCTAGAGTGGACCATCAATCGTCCATACAGATCTTTGGTTTCCTTCAGATCAACAATGCACATGGGGTGGAAATTACACCCCATATATCAAGCCTTGTGATCTTTATAAAAACCCATAACTTTCCTCTTGAGTGTCAGCTTTATTTGCCTCAATATTTGAGTGCAAACACCGCTAGGTCATGCCCCCCTCCGACCTGCCTTAAATGACATCTGCCCCATGGAATAATTTTAGAGCTCTGTGCGTATGTTTATTGATATACTTGCCCCTGAAAACATAGGTATCGACACTTTATTTGCATTTCTATGTGATCTAGGAGTAAAGATATGGCAAATTATAGGTAAAAATGGCGGCCATTTTGAAAATCCAAAATGGCCGCCATAACGACATCTATCTATAATTCCAGTAATCTCTGTTTGTACGTTTGTACGTCTGTACGTCTGTACGTCTGTTTGTCTGTGACCGCTGTTTCTCGACAACCACGGGTCCGATATACTTTAAACTTGCCAGGTATATTGCTGGGGACCCGAGGATGTGCCTTTTCAAGGTTTCATATTAATCGGACAATTACTTACCGAGCTATGTCCAAAAAACGATTCAACCAATCAGAGAGCAGCGAACGATCGCGTGTGCCGAACGTGGAGGACACACTCTGCCTCGGATGGCACATTTGAGAGCGTATTCATTTATTTCACGTTTGCAAACTATGTTGGCGTTAAACTATGTTTTAAAACTAATAAAACCGAATTTGCGATTCATTCGCTTTCCTGCGCGTTTGTGCACGCGATGGCGATTTCTTTACCAAACTCCGGAAGCCGTTCGCTTTGGACCAAACCATTGCATGTAAATAGAGGGGGGGGATTGTCACCGTACTCGCAAGCCGTTCGCTTTGGACCAAACCATTTCATGTAAATAGAGGGGGGGGGGATATAATTTTAGATATAGATATAGTACGGGCAATGCCCTAGTTTATAAAAATGCCAACATTGATTTTCACTCTCAGTGAACCTTTAACTTCAGAAAAATGTAATAATGAGCAATTCCCCACAAAAAGCCAGCAAACAACTTTCCTATGACACGGCAAATCTGACTATGAGTCAATGGAGTCATGCCTTTCGCAACACCAACAGACTAGATCCGGACTCAGACTCCAACCAGAATCCAATTAACTCGGACTGTACTCCCATGCGAGCCGAACTTAAAACCTGCCTTTCCCAGAACGCTCGCTCCGAACCACTATGACGATTCATACAATTTGGACTACAACACACGTTTTGACCTGCACACTCTCCAACCACCTCGTCAGGGGGTGTTCCCTCATGCGGCCTTCATACTCTGCCACAGAGTGTCAGCACTGCCGAAGCAGTTTTCACCCCTCAGCCCAAATTGGGCTAAGGGGTATTGTCGTCACGGGCGTCGTCCGGGCGTCCGGGCGTCCGTCAACTTTTGGTTTCTGTCAATTTCAAGGAGAACGGCTTGTCCGATTAAATTCATTTTTGCAGTGTGTGTTGGGGTTGAGTAGAGGAAGGTTCCTGGGTGCGCTGCGATTTTCAATATGGCCGCCACGGCAGCCATCTTGAAATTGGTTTCCGTCAATTTCAAGCAGAACGGCCTGTCCGATTAAATCCATTTTTGCAGTGTGTGTTGGGGTTGAGTCGAGGAAGGTTCCTTTCGAAAATGGGCGCGCTGCCATTTTCAATATGGCCGCCACGGCAGCCATCTTGAAATTGGTTTCCATCAATTTTGAGCAGAATGGCTTGTCCGATTAAATCAATTTTTACAGTGTGTATTGGGGTTGAGCAGAGGAAGGTTCCTTTCGAAAATGGGCACGCTGCGATTTTCAATATGGCCGCCACGGTAGCTATCCTGAAATTGGTTTCCATCAATTTCGAGCAGAATGGCTTGTCCGATTAAATCCATTTTTGCAGGGTGTGTTGGGGTTGAGCAGAGGAAGGTTCCTTTCGAAAATGGGCACGCTGCGATTTTCAATATGGCCGCCACTGTAGCCATCTTGAAATTGGTTTCCGTCAATTTCGAGCAGAACGGCTTGTCCGATTAAATCCATTTTTGCAGTGTTTGTTGGGGTTGAGTAGAGGAAGGTGCCTTTCGAAAATGGGCGCGCTGCGATTTTCAATATGGCCGCCAAGGCAGCCATCTTGAAATTGGTTTCCGTCAATTTCGAGCAGAATGGCTTGTCCGATTAAATCCATTTTTGCAGTGTGTGTTGTGGTTGAGTAGCGGAAGGTTCATGGGCGCGCTGCATTTTCAATATGGCCGCCACGGCCGCCATTTTGAAATTGGTTTCCGTCAATTTCATGCAGAACGGCTTGTCCGATTAAATCCATTTTTGCAGTGTGTGTTGGGGTTGAGTAGAGGAAGGTTCCTTTCGAAAATGGGTGCACTGCGATTTTCAATATGGCCGCCACGGCAGCCATCTTGAAATTGGTTTCCACCATGCATGGGCTGAGGGGTTACGCCCGCTTTGTGGTGCTATTTATTTAGTCGGGGTTACATTGGGTGGTTTGCCATTGCCTTCCCCAGCAGAAGCCAGGCAAAGCGAAGAGGTGTGCGAGAACAAAACAAAGACATATGCACCCGTCTCTCCTCCCTCAACATTGTACATACGTGGAACACGTTAAAACATGTGCACCCCTTCCCCATAAAAAAAATCGCAACTCCCATCGCTCAGACCCTACAGGAATATGCAATATACACGCTCTCCATACAGGCCCACAATAGCCTGCCATTTTTGCACAAGCAGACTGAATGTACATTGAATCTCAATAAGAAAATCCCAATCAACCCATTCAAGTGTCTTCTCACGATACAACCACAACAGCCTGAGCCATTATGGCACTCAATGGTGAAGAATCACTTTAAAACTAATTATTCTCGAATCCACCTCCAGATCCTTACCAAAATCAAATAAATTAATCTTTGTTACACTCCAAATCTCTCCACCAAACTCCATCAAAATCCATCCAACTTCTTAGATATCGTACAGATAAATTAAAATGAAGTTTGGCCCCAGTCTTTCACGACTTAGTTGTCCAAATTGGCTGGTAAGATTTTTCAACCACCTCCCTCCCCTTACTGTACTTAGGAGATGCACGACAGCCCAGCAACCAACATTGTATTAAACCCAACCACTGTCAACCACTACACAAGACGACTTAATACTTACAACAACATTTCAGAATGACCAACTTTCAACTATCTGAGCAAAAAAAAAAAACATTCACAGATTGTATCCATCATAGACCACACTTCACAAATATAGCCATCAGCCTTCAGCGTCTACCAGGTACACACCTTAGGATTTCCACTGGGAATGGTACACACCCAGGACAGCCTGGAGCTACAGAGACCTGTCCGAGGGGTGTTTCTCGATTCTTTTGTGGACACTCCCTTTTCCAGTGTTTATTCTGCTTGCATTTGTAACATGAACCCTGTCTGGACAGGTTATCTGGTCTGTCCCCAGGACGTTCAGTAAAAGGCAGTATCTCCTCGATCGTTTTAGTTTCCCATGAAACACATAGTTTCTTTACTTTGACCTGCAATTTTGGTGTTAACCCATTCACGAACATATAAACTAATGGCACGCCTATTTATTTTACCATCCCTGAATGCCGCTCAAACACCTCCAGTAGTCTCTCTCGATCAGTGTTTCCCAACTTTTTTCGCTATGTGGCCCAATTGGCTTTTTACCTGACATGTCATGGCCCAGTGGGGATCATAGCAATTTTTTGAAACTAAAGAAATGTCAATAAGAACCACAACTTAATTCAATTTAGACTTTTAGAGTATTTAATGGAACAATATTTCTCATTTGAACAATTTGTTGGTGAAATTAATTAATGCGAGTGAAGTAAAGCAAATTTATTTGGGACAAAGGGTCTTGCGAGAAATTTTTAGAACAGAACAAGAAAATCAATTGAAAAGGCAAATGAACACTTCCGACTTCAAGGCTTTTCCATAAAAAACAAATATTTATTTTAAATTAAGAAATGAACCTCTATTAACACATTGCAATAATAACCAGGAAAATAAAAAAAGATTTGAAAACTCAGCTCCAGGGTGCTTTGCTTGTGGGCTGTGACATAAAACATTGCAGTATCTGCCAATTGAAAAAAAAACTCAAACCAGTTTAACCTAAAGCTACTTCAATGAGAGATGTTCTCCTGAATTTTCTGCACCAGTTTCCAAATCCTAGGTTCTCTTGTAGAAAGCGCACATCTAAGATCTGCCTCACATTTAAGGCAGTTCCGAGCCTTTGTCTTCAGCTGCACCAACGTTGAGAAGCCTGATTCACAAAGATAAGTTGTTGCAAAGGGCAGGAGTTTCCAAAGGCATTCCTTTGCAATGTTGGGGTAGCTTCCCATCATTTTTGGCCAAAACTCAGAGATAGAGGAAGCTTCAAAGACATCTCTGCATCCAGAATCATTTTGAAATTCAATCAGTTCATCTTGCAGGTCATCCTGGATGTCACTGACTTTAACAAGAAAAGGATTCCTCATGAGCGCCAGTCCTTCTCTCCCAATTTCTGGAAAGTACTGCAGAAATTCTTCTCAGAGACAGCTGAGGTGTGTCACAACATCCTTTGCAACGACAGGATCCAACAGCTCATTAATAGTGACTTCTGAAAGAGATTCGAACATGGTAAAGTTCCCTTCCTCAGCCTTTCGTTTCCAGTTTTCAAGCTTCTGTATAAATGCACTGAGAGTGTCAATGAACTGAATGATAGTTCTTCCCTTTCCATGCAGCTTTAGATTCAGTCTGTTCAGTTGATCAAAAATATCCACAAGGTATGCGAGGTGAAAGACCCACAACTTTTCATGGAAGGAAGCTTCAAGTTTGTGCTTTTCTTGCATCTGTAGGAAACTCTGCATCTCTTCTCGGAGTTCAAACACTTGTGCCACAACATTTCCTCTTGATAGCCAATGCACCTTGGTGCACTGGTGTAGTAAAGCAGGTTCTTATGCTCTGAATCCATTTCTGTGCACAATTGCTTGAACAGTCGGGAATTCAAAGCACTGCTTTTCACGTAGTTCACAATTTTGATGACTTGTTCAAGAACATCCTGAAGATGACATGGAAGGGTTTTTGAAGCAAGAGCTTGCCGATGAATCAGACAATGAACAGAAATGATGCCTGGAGATCGATTTCGAACAAGCGCTTGGAAGCCACTTTTTGCTCCGAGCATAGCTGGGGCGCCATCGATGCACACTCCACAGAGATTGTGCCAGTTCAGTTCCTCATGGTCAAAGAACTCTGTTACTTTTTCCATCACATCCACAACTCTGGTATTTCTTTCGAGAGAATGGCAGAATAAGAATTCTTCCTTGATGGAATCGCCCTTCACATACCGAATGAAGGCAAGAAGCTGGGAACAGGATGAAACATCTGTGGATTCATCCAACTGAATTGAGAACAATCCAAATGCAGCGTCTTTGATTTCAGCAATCAACTGTTCTTTTATGTCGCTAGACAAATCAGCAATCCTCCTTTGAACCGTATTATTTGACAGAGGAAATTTGTTGAACTTTTTTTCAGCTTCTTCTCCAAGCAGAATCCTAGCCATCTTCAGAGCACATGGCTTGATCAGAGACTCTCTGACTGTGTGAGGTTTCTTCTGTTGCGCAATGAGGAGGCTGACGGCATAAGAAGCCTCCGTAAGACGCTTGTTTTGCTGAAATAATGTTCCACTTTGATCCAAGCGCTGGCGCTTCACGTTCTCTTCCATTCGCTTGAAGAAGTCCACATCCTTATGTTGATGATGTGGATGAAACTTCTCCAAATGGAGCTTCAACTTCGATGGCCGCAAAAATGATTGATTTCCATGAACATTCTGGTAGAGGACGCATTGTCCCTTTAATTCTCCACGATCATGTAAGGATGTGAATCCAAACTTTATGTATTGCTTTTGTTTCCATTTCCAGTCACTTGCTGGGCCACTGGGGGAGAGGTGACCTGGCTTCACACTCTCCACAGAGCCCGATCCACCCATGGACATGCAACACTTCCCCACCCACAAACCTTACAGCAATGATCCCTCAACAACTGCCATTCATTTTCCACCTACACCTGCAGTACATGCAAAAAGAGATTTTCCTACCTGCCACGACTTGCATAAATCATTGCAATCCACAATCAACACAACCACCAGTAAAAATTATTTTATTGCGCACACATTTTTAACCCCTTCCACCCAGTTCACGTGATTGGCTCTCATGGCCACTCTTGCGCATCACCCATACCAATTCCCCAACTCACCTGTATACCCTCAAAAAACAAGGCATGATGAGTCGTAACAATGGGGAAAAGTAAATTTACCAACACACCCAATTACAAATAGGAAGCCCATTCAAAACCAGCAGTATCTGCTGTAGCCAATCTTTTCATTGTAACCCATGAAAATTAAACCCAGAACTCTCTTACCAAACAGAGAGCCCATTAACCAGAGCAGAACATCTGTGGAAGGTTATGCGTGCCTCTCTGGGCTTTCCCCGTCATTCCAATTTGAATGCCACAATGTTCCACAGATGCTCCGGTGGTTGTCCAGTGTGCAGTACTCATTCCCGGTCCATGAGGATTGACCCGCGTCCATAGATCAGGCCAGTATCGCAGGTCTCCATATGCTGACTGCCCAGAGGAGCTTTTCACACATACCATGTTATCCTTAGCTATACTGTCTAGAAAATAAATGCGCTGCCTCCTTAGCGTCCCATTTAACAACACGGCTTACTCTGATAAGTCCCTGATACATGGCGATCTAACCTACTCGAAACACACGGACTGGCCTTTTCTTACAACAACCTAGCTATGGATTCCCCCACCCCCTTTCCATGTATGCAAAATTTAATTTTGTATGTGATATGCATGTATGCCTTTCCATGCCAAAATTGATGAGGCATGAAAATCTTCACTTCCACAGTATGTTGGTAATGGCCAACTACATACATGATAAGTGGAGCAGCACCATTTTTCTCTATGCATATGCTTTCGTTTATTTATCTGGGCATTTTCCTGGACGGGGTTTCCCGGCAGGGGTTTTGAAAGTTTTGACCCATTGCGGTTTAATGAAGAATTGACTTGGATTCTGAATGTCTCAGATGTATTTTCTTCCAGGCTAAATATACTATTGTAGCGGTTACCGCTGGGTATACACAATCGCCTTGCACCTGCCGAGGACGCGGCCAGGGAGCGATCACCATGCCGGGCTCGCCCAGGCCGCCCGGACAGGCCCAGACGCGCCTCTCCCGGGCACGCCTGGTCTCGTCTTTCCCGGGCATGCCCAGCCTTGCCTTTCCAGGGCTCGCCCAGGACGCCCGGGCATGCCCAGCCTCGCCTTTCCAGGGCTCACCCAGGACGCCCGGGCACGTCCAGATTCGCCTTTCCAGGGCTCGCCCAGGACGCCCGGGCACGCCCGGTCTCGCCTTTCCTGGGCAAACGCTCCGGCATGACGTGTTTGAGTGTGTATATATATTGCTGCCCGATAAACGGGCTTTTCAGAGTACCCGAGTTTGATTTGTGCAATAAAGCAACTCGGACGAATTCCCGTCTTTTGTCGCGTCAATCCGTTCGACTTGCGTTGGAGCACAGCTCCTTCACTATTGTTTTTCTAAATGTGTAGTGTTGTGTGTAGTGTTGTTTGTGTGTAGTGTTGTTTTCTTTTATAAATGTTTGTTTTCAAACCTGGAATTCTTTTAACTAGTGAACTGTATGTGCCCTGAGTTTGAAAGGCTGAATGGTAGAAAGTAAAATTGTGGAAGCAACAATAGGGAAGGAAAGGGTAAGTCACTTGGCTTCATTCCTCAAGGATCGGCCCGTGAACGGTCCTAAGGATCACATGTAGTAATAACACGTGGCAGTCGAGAGGGTCATTTGGACTTTGGTTCTATGTAACTAAACCCTCAGCATTGCGACAATACCTTTTGTATTTTTCTCTCATGTCCCTATTTTTGCTCTCTCATGTCAATGTTCAAAAGAGTTCATTTAATGCTTACTGTTGTCCATTTTCAATCTCTAATGGTAATTATTTATTAAACCTTTAAACTTTGATAAACTTTTACAAAATGCATCATTGTTTCTGACTTCCTGTAGGTGTTGGATACGGCTCCCTGGTTATCCTGTCATTTTCAATCATTGACTACATGGTCATCTTATCCTGGACATTGTACTTCTTGGCTCATTCCTTCACCAATGACCTGCCTTGGGGAAGATGCAACAACACTTGGAACACACCCAACTGTGTGGAGGATGCAATGAAACACAACATCAGTTTTCAAACGAATGGCACCAACTACATCTCACCTGGTACAGAGTTCTGGGAGTAAGTAGACAAAACCCAAAGATAATGAAGCAAAGTACACAATTGTATTTCCCGTTCTTCCTCAAAATCCCCTTTACAGTCGTGGCCAAAAATATTGGCACCCTTGCACTTTTTTCAAATAACTCACAATTTTCTCGAAAAATAAGTTGAAATTGACAACAGTATTTGGTCATCCATAATACCAATTCTTGCGAAAAATGTCAGGGGCATAGAAAAGGTCCCTTTATATGGTAAGTGCCATGTGGCAAACTACAGAAAAGAAGGAAAAGAAGAAGGAACACATAGCTTGTAGAAAATGCCAAACTATAGAAAAGAAGGAACATTCCATGGTTTGTGGAAAATGAATGACTATGGAAAATATGGGACAATCAAAAATCTCGTGTGCATTCTGGACTACCCTTATGTTCTTAGGTGGAACCAGGTAATGCTCAAGAAAAGTTCATATAAAGGAGTTTCAATAGCACTAAACTTCTGGAATTTTTTGAACGTTCTTTAAAATAATTATTTATTTCAATTGATGTACTGTATATACTTGAACACAGCATTGGGGTAATGTGTTCTAAGAACTCTCTCATTCCTTTCCAGCATTAATTTGCACTGTCATCATTTTCATCAGCACAGTTTGAAGTGAAGCCTGCTATTACATCATTCCTGTGTGCATTTACACAGAATGTTGATTTTGAATCTCTAAGTAAATTATTTGGGATTCTCTTTCCAACAAATTGTTACCTTGTTAATGCTCCTAGATTTTTGGTTTCAGGACCATACCTTTCCTTCTTCTTCTAATTCTTTGGGGGCTACAATTATTCTCACCTTATTGTTGGGTCGGCCTAAAGGGAAGTTTTGTGCCCAAGTCTTTAATGAACCAGCTGGGCTGGCCTGACGTCAACTAAGTAGTTCGGGCAAGAATTTTGGAATTTGGTCATGGTGCTGGCGATAGTTCACCTACGCCTCACGAAGGAGACTGTGAGATTTTCAACGTCCACCAACTAATTCCAGTAGATGGTACAACAGTTTCACGTACATCCGAGGGATGGGGACGGCACACACATTGATGAATCACCCTACCTGTGAAACACCGTGATGACAGTTTATAGCTGGTTCAGGATTCAAACCCATGCAAGACGGTTTAGAGTTGTTTGCACACATCTAGGCCATCATGCCAGCCCTGGTTTCAGGATAATACTGTCATCATTTTCTTTCTTCTGTCAGGAGAAAGGTGTTGAGGATTTCGAATGGTATTGATGAGGTTGGCAAGCCAAACTGGAGCTTGGTTCTCTGCATGATTTTGGCTTGGATCCTCACATTTATTTGCATCTTGAAAGGAGTGAAGACTTCAGGAAAGGTACTCCCTTTTGATGACTTCCCTTCACTGTTTGTAGTAAAATATTGTAAACTTTTCACTTTCATTATTTTCTATCTCACTGATTGTTGTTATTGCTACTCTGTTAACAATGATGTTCTTTTGTAAGAGAGTAGCCACGATGATAAGTGAGCACATCTCCAGAAGGAGGGCACTCAACCCCAGCATCAAGAGAAGTGACTGTGGTTTCAGCAACAGAACCACTGTCTCAGCATTATTCATCATATCTCACTGAAGTTAATCTTTTACCATTCCCTAGATACCCTTTACATACCAGTAAAACCACTTTTGTCCAATAAATGATTCCTTCCTCCTTCAGGTTTCTTACATCACAGCCACCTTTCCCATCACCATGCTTGTCATAATGCTCATCCGTGGTGCTACTCTACCTGGCGCAGTCAACGGTATCAAGCAGTATTTGTATCCAGACATCAGTCAACTTGCAGAACCAAAGGTACGTGCTTCAGGCAGGATTTCAAAAAAAACCATTATTTGCTGGGTTTCTGTAATTAAATAATATAATTTCTAGCTTTGAGAGCAAGCACCATCAAATAATTCTAATTTATGGCATAATTAAATAGTTCACTACAATACTCTCCTCCAGTGTGCCCACCTGTCCGTTTACGGGAGTGGCTTCACCCGTTGAGGTAGTGGCTACATCCATTCTGGGAGTGGCTTCAAAAACAAATCTCCACTATTTTGTTTGCTCCAAATAGCTCTGAGGCCTCTTTTGTTGGGCTCGCACTGTCTGACACCCTCATGGCTTTATCTCGACTCTAATTCACCATTTGATTTCGGTTATAATAGTCGCTGGGATGGTTATAGACTCGGTTTCAACAAAAGTTGAGAAAAATCAGTGAAATGTATTCCAATCGCCATTTTGAATATCTAGTCGGACTTGATGTTGGGATGGGGAAAGGAGAGAGGGGAGGCGGTGGAGAAGGGGTTAGGGTTGGGTTCTCTACAAGGAATTAGTTATTGTTGTGTGATTCCCCCTCGGTTAAGACTGGGGAAATCACGAATAGCCAAAGCTTAACTCCGAGGCGACGATCAATGGCAGATTTCGCTATACATATGCACGGGGGCTAGAAGGAAAGAAGAAGAAGCGGCGAGATTTACCTCACGGTCCGCGCGCACCAGCGTCTTCACGCTGTGGAAAGTAACTCACGAACGAAAACCGAATTATGTACAAAAAGAAACAATTTATTATTCGGAACCTGAGAACAATGGACACGACGATAAATAACTAAGACCTAGTTTGGGATCCCACTCATAGACTTCAACAACAGCACAGGGGAGGAATCAATAAAAAGCAATCGTTGTGTTTGTGTTTGTGTTGGCTTAGCTCTGTCTGTAGTCAGGTCGGTCAGGCTCCGTCCGACGCGGCTCTGGTCAGCGCGAACCGCTCGGTCCCGTCTGCGGGCATTCCACCGGCCCTCAGTGCGACCCGAATGGGTCACATGCAGCTCCAAGCGCAGTCGTCCGACCGCGCCCCGGTTGGCACGAAGCAGGCCTCCCCACGCCCCCGTTCACCAGGCCTCAATGAGTCCCTGTTCACCAGGCCTCTCGTGCCAAGCGAGCGAGCGAGCGTGCAATGTTCTCCCGGCTTCGGCACGGTCACAGTGAAATGCAGCTCGTACGCTCGCCATTTGCACGTGAACGCCGGGGAAGAGAATCGTCGGTGCTTCAACGTCTTTCCAACGTTCGTCGTCGGCCAACGAGCAAGGCAGTGTTCGGATCACAAGGGAAAAGGTCCAAACGGGAGGGAAAGGCAAAGCAGTCCGGACAGGAAGGAAGCCAAAAGGAGAAGCTCTAAGATGTCGGCCAGCAGGTGGTTTTACCGATCGTCTCATGACGTCAGCTCTCTCTCCCCCCCAAACAGTGCGTCGTTTACTTGTGACCTTTGGTGCCTTCATGCGTCACCTGCGCTTCTCCTCCAATGAGCATGTTGCTTGTTGTGGCTCTCTCGCGCCTTCCCCACTGATTGGCTGAGCGTCTCGCGCCCCTGGTGTTACGTCATCGTGTGGCACATCATTGTCGGTGGCCAATCAGTGTGGCACGTCCTTCATCTTCCCTACTATCCAATCAGCGACCTGCTTCCAACTCGCCCCTCCCACCTGTCAATCACGAATTCTCCTGGGCGTGGCTCTCGGCCTGCCTGTTCGATGTTTGCTGCCCTGCCGGTGATGTCAGCCCAAGTGCATGATCGCTTGCTGTCTGTTCGTCTGTAAGTCATTGTGACGGCGGGGGAATTTAATTATTGTGGTGCTCTATTGGGCCTAGCTAATGTATGTGATGCGTTGCCATAAGGGACACTGGGCTGATCACAGAGGGGACCACACACAATGGAATTAGCATAATCCCTACGCTAGTTAGAAAGCCCCGCCCCCTCGTGGCGGGGACGAAGACACAAGCTTAATCCGACATTCGGGCTACATAACTTATTTCATCAAGATTCCCTATCACGACAGACGAAGCACCTACCTATGCAGATCTACCTAAATCTACACATATGCCCCTACCCAAAAGTCATAACATTATTTATAATATTACTTCTAAAAGTACAGCTACTGAATACTGAAGTTAGTTAGGGATCGGACTGTAGTCTAGTTATATTTTTTCATATTCTCGGGGTGTATGTAAAGAGTTTAGGACAGGCGTGTTCACTATTTTCCAACTATGTAATTAAAAATACTTTGAAAAACTTTGTACGTAATAAATTGTATATGTGGACTAACTCTGGAATGCAATATTTATTAAATAATAACATTTGGTTTTAAGTGTCGTGAAAATCAAGTGCAGACACGACTTTACCTCTGGGTAGGCTTTAATATCATTTAGATCGATAATATCTCCTGTAACAATACATGCAACAATAGGCATTAAATCAGAGCATTTCAAGCACAGCAATGGTAGCTTCGATATAACAATGGTTCACGCAGCGCAGCCTTTGGGGGCGTACATACCATTCAACTACTGGATAATGTCACAGTGAGTCCCGCCGGAGTGTCCGCACGCCCCGAGTGTCCCGGGTCTTATAGACGGCCCCCCTTTTCGTGGCGAGCATCCCTGGGTTCACCTTGGTATAATTTCACTACATTCTCCCCGTCGTTAAAACTATACTACCGCTCGGCAGTTTGCAAGCAAGCATCAGCAATGAACCAAAGGGTTACGTCAATCCACGTCAGTCGGTCCACCCGTAGCGGTCGGGGCGGCGAACCTCCCGGCCCGTTCGTGTTCGGAAACTACCGGGCACGGCGTCCCCTAGCCCGGAGTCCCCCGCGTCGGAATAGCCGCCGGAGGTTGGAGTGGGAGGGGGCGCCCCCGCGCCTTCGGGCACGGGGGCGGGGGACGACGGGAGTAACAGCGGTAGTTCCATAGGGGAAGCTTCGATAGAGTCCATAGACTCGTAGACGGGTTCGTCGGTATCCCTGTCGTCGTCCCCACAAGGGGCGAGATGGCGTACGGAGACAGTAGACTCGCGGCCATCCGCCGTTAACACGCGGGCATGCTCGGGATTAGCCTGGAGGACCTGCACCTTGTCAACAAGGGGGTCGTACTTGCTAGTGCGAACCGCTCGTTTGAGATAGGCGGGCCCCGGTTCAGCAAGCCAGCTGGGTAAAGACTGGATACTGCCGGAGCTTCTAGGGTGGTGGAACAGTCGTTCGTGAGGAGTCTGGTTGGTGGCAGTACATAGGAGAGCCCGGATCGAGTTTAGAGCGGCAGGCAGCGACCACGCCCATTTATCGAGGCCTCGGCCGAGGGTCCGGAGGCTTAGCATGACGGCCCGCCATATAATCCCATTAAAGCGTTCGATCTGTCCATTAGCTTGGGGCCGGTACGGGGTGGTGTAGCTCGAAGCGACGTTATGTTGGAGCAAGTAGCCCCTCACTTCCTGGGACAGGAACACCGCACCCCGATCGGTATGCACGTAGGCCGGATACCCGAACATAGAAAACAAATTCTGCAGGCACCGAATAACCGTGGCAGCCGACATATCCCCGCACGTGTAAGCAAAGGGGAATCGGGAATACTCATCGACGATAGTGAGCAGATAGCGAGAGTTGCTCGACATTGGCAGCGGCCCTTTGAAGTCCATCGCCAAGCGCTCCCACGGTCTAGTAGCCCTAACGAGTGTCCCCAGAGGGGGGCTATAAAAACGCGGTTTGAGTTCCGCACAGATCGCGCAGTCACGGCAGATGCGGCGGATGTCCTCCATCGAGTACGGCAGATTGCCCGCGCGCACAAGGTGCGCGAAGCGCGTTACCCCGGGATGACACATAGTGCTGTGCAAAGTGCGCAGCCCCTCCAAAGATACGATCCCCGCGCAAGTGGCCGGCCTCGATAAGGCATCAGCGACCAGGTTATCCTTCCCCGGGCGGTATTTGATGGTGTAGCAGAAGTCGGCGAGTTCAATACGCCAACGGGTGATTTTCTCATTCTTAATGCGCTGAGCATGTAAGGTGTCGTACATAAACGCAACACTCTGTTGGTCCGTGATGATTTGGAAACTCCGCCCAAGCAGGTACGAACGCCATCGCCGAATTGATTCGACGATCGCGTACGCTTCCTTTTCGACAGACGAATGCCTCCGCTCGGCGGAGGTGAGAGTCCGCGAGAAGAAAGCAACAGGGCGGCCTCCTTGGGAGAGAGTCGCCGCTATCGCATGATCCGAGGCATCACTCTCCAAAACGAAAGAGGCACTCTCGTCAATCGTTGCGACAGCGGCGCCAGCAATGTCGACTTTAAGGCCCTCGAAGGCCGCCAGGGCGGCCGGGCCCAAGGGGAAAGTGTCGCAGGCCACGAGGGGGCGGAGCTTAGCGGAGAAATTTTGCACCCACTTTGAGTAGTGGGCGAACAGCCCCAGGGCGCGTTTCAGCGAAGCCCGATCGCTAGGCGGAGCCATATCGAGCAAAGGGCGCAGACGCTCCTTATCCGGAGAGACGGAGCCATGGGTCACGGTGTACCCCAAAAGGTCTACCGTGCGTAGAGAGTATTGACACTTCGCCGCATTCATGGTTAAGCGATATTTCCGCGCGACCTCGAGGAAGCGTTTTAGATTAGCGTCGTGATGCGCCTGGTCATGCCCACAAACCGTAAGATTGTCCAGATAGACAAAGACATCGGTCAAATGCTCCTTTGCAACGAGGTCATCCATAGCTCTCTGAAAACAAGCGACGCTGTTCGTTACCCCAAAGGGAAGTCTCGTGAACTGGTACAACCGCTGACCCGATTCAAAGGCTGTAAAGACGCGATCAGCCCTAGAGATGGGGACCTGATGATACGCACTACGTAGATCGAGTGTGCTATAAACGGAATACAGGGCCACCTGGCGTACTAGGGCGTCCATCAGCGGTAATGGGTAGGCATCCAGTTGTGTAAATCGATTAATCGTTTGCGAATAGTCGATTACCATTCGCCTGCGGTGGGCCTCACTCCGCACCACTAAGACTTGAGCCCGCCACGGTGACCTACTGTGTTCTATGATACCGTCCTTCAAGAGCAGGGCCGTTTCTTCCGCAATGAATTGCGCGTCCGCGCGAGAGTAGCGCCACGATTTGATGGCTACAGGGGTACAATCAGTGGTCAGGTTGGGAAACAGTGAGAGTGGCTCCATGTCCATTTGAGCGAGGGCACACACAGCGAGCGTGTCCGGCCCTCCGAAGTCTATTTCCAAATGACCATGCCGCTTAAGGAAATCAAGTCCTAACAGAACGTCAGCGCATAAGGCCGGTAATACCATGAGATACACGTCCGGGAACGTGCGTCCATTTATCACAAGTTTCAATCGACACGCCCCTTTAGTGCTCAACCGAAGTCCCTGAGAAGCCATAAAGATCCGACGGGTTGTCCCGAGAACCGGCCACCCATGTTGATGCACGAGTCGCTGATCAATAAAACTATCCGTGGATCCCGTATCAATCAGAGCTTGCGCAAAAACGCCCGCGACTGTGAGCGGAATGAAGGCCTGCGCTAGGCCGGCAGACCCGGCAGGTATAGTTCCGGCCGGGCGAGAAGATCGCGCCTCGCGGGTGGATCCCACGCCGGCAGCAATCCTTCGGGCCTCAGCAGGAGCATTGAAGTCAGTTGGCTCATCGGTAGTTCCATTTGCCAGAGTGGGTGTGGGGTGGTCATGAGAGCAGCCGCCAGATGGCGCTCGAGCCACGGGAGAAAGATCTCTGCCATCTGCAGAGTCATATGCCAAAGCATGTAATTCGCAAAAGCTTCCATGAGATGGCGCTCGAGCCACGTGAGAAAGATTTCTGCCATCTGCAGATTGACATGCCAGAGGGGGAGCATGTAATTCGCAAAAGCTGTCATCAGATGGCGCTCGAGTCACGTGCTGCGTTTGCCGCACTTCGCGAGGCATTTCCAAAGTAGGAGCATGTCGCTTGTTTGAAGTAGGCGTTTGAAAGCCAGTCAAGGTTGGATGCTCTGTGACCGGTCGCGTTCGCGCCATTTGTTTCGGCGGCCCGACGTATCTCACCAAGGTCGGGCAAGAAGCCAGGGGCCCGCGAGGAGGAGAGCGGCTCATCAAAGCTGTGCAAGGCGCCCCGTCCGGTGCGCGATCCGTTGGCTCAGCGATGAGCCCATTCAAGGTCGCTCGGGAATGCATGCCCCGAGCGGCCTTTCTGCAGACTTTTGCAAAATGGCCTTTGGTAGAGCAGAGGTGACATGTCGCCTCTCGAGCCGGGCATTCAGAGCGAGGATGCTGCCGATTGCCACAAAAATAACATTTTGCATACCGGGCAGTCCGTGGCCTGGCAGCGGCGGCCGCAGTGAGGCAGGATGCGGAGTCCGCTTCCGGAGCACCCAGGGGCTCGGCCGTCGTGGGGGTCTGGTCCTCCTCCGTATCCTCGGCGGTGGCCCTCTCGGGTCGCGCGAGTTGCGAGGTCCCCGCCACGACTCGTGGGTGATCATATGCGGTCAATTGTTCTCGAGCATCTGTATATACGCGTGCCAGCCGTAGTGCTTCTGTAAATGTCAGCTCCGCGACCTCCAGGAGATGGAGCCGCAGGACTCCAGAACTAATTCCGGATATGAATGCATCTCGGAGCAAATCGTCCTGCACTTGCTCGTGAGTCCGAACGTCCTGCACGCAATCTGCCAATAAGTAGCGCAGCTCCTGGGCAAAGCGATCGATCGATTCAGACGGTTGTTGCCGTCGCTGAGAGAGTTGATGCCGGCCGTGCACAGCGCTCCGTTTCTTTACGTAGAGGCGCGTCAGCTCGGCCAGGGCCGTATCATACGTCTCAAATCGAGAAATGGTCTTATAAACAGTGTGATGGACCTTGGACTGTAACACGGACAGCTGCATCGCAGCGGTTGGCTCTGTCTCGTGAGCAGCGAAGTAATTCTGCAGCGTGTTGAGCCAGTGAGCAAACTCCGATGCAGATCCTTCAGCTTGAGGGTCGGCACCGAGAATCGGAACCACGATCATCTTGTGGTCTGCCATTCGGCGAACTAAATGATATTAAATGTCGTGAAAATCAAGTGCAGACACGACTTTACCTCTGGGTAGGCTTTAATATCATTTAGATCGATAATATCTCCTGTAACAATACATGCAACAATAGGCATTAAATCAGAGCATTTCAAGCACAGCAATGGTAGCTTCGATATAACAATGGTTCACGCAGCGCAGCCTTTGGGGGCGTACATACCATTCAACTACTGGATAATGTCACAGTGAGTCCCGCCGGAGTGTCCGCACGCCCCGAGTGTCCCGGGTCTTATAGACGGCCCCCCTTTTCGTGGCGAGCATCCCTGGGTTCACCTTGGTATAATTTCACTACATTAAGCAATTTCCAAATTGTAAAGCGAAGTGTATTCAATGCTTTCAAGTTTAAAAATGCCCAGCAGAAGTAAGTTATTCAAGGAAGTTATTCAAGGCAGGTTCTCACCTCTCCCTCCTCTCAAGTCGTCAATCAAGTCAAGGTAGAAGTGTCACTCTTCCCCCTACCTCCCGCCTCTTCCCTGTGTGCGATCCTCTGCCCCTCTCCTCTGTGTGTGATGCTCTTCCATGTGCAGTGTACAAACGGGAAAAGAAAATGTATTAAAATAACATGGTGTACTCCAATCTACCCATAAAATTCCCTTTTTAAGGCCATTTTCCCTGCTAGAGCGGTGGTTAGCCTTGCGGCCCATGACAATCATCATGGTTCCCCTTTTGAGGCAATGTTTTTATGACCGGATGCTCTTCCTGACGCCACGCAGGGATACGGTGTACCTGTTCTAAACCGAGGCACACACTGGCATGTTCATCCCAGCACGCTGGTACCCAATTTGCCGACCTTGGAAGGATGACCAATCTACCCATAAAGATGATTCAATAATCTTGGTGATTATATAAAATAACCACCTTTAGAGGCCATTTTTCCCCGCAAAGCAGGGGTTGGCCTTTTTCGGGAACCGTGGTTGTTGTTGTTTTTTGGTCCCCTTTTTGAAGCAATGTTTTACGGCCAGATGCCCTTCCTGACGCCAACCCTTTTTGCCGCCTTTAACGACAACCAGGGCATTACCAGTGAACTGGTACTCAATTAGCCGACCTCGGAAGGATGACAGGCTGAATCAACCCCCCTGGCGTTAATTCAGCGATCTACTGGGATTCGAACCCAGGATCCTAGGATCCTAAGCCGGCACCCTAGCCGCTAGCCCAACACCAGGGTGATTATGTTGGGTGTTAATCCAAAATTTGATGCAATATTCCACGGAGGATGGAGATGTAATTTTGGCCAGATGTACAAACAACAACAACATGCATTTTAAGGCCATTTTCCTTGCTAGAGCGGGGGTTAGCCTTGGGGTCCCCATGACAATCTTCTCCATTTTGCCCTATTTTCTGCATCTCCCCTTGTTAACCCCCTTGCCCACATTTCTTCTTCCACCACCTTTGGCCAGATGTACAGAAGAGCCCTTTCCTGTATCTGCTTTTCCTTTTATTCCTTGAAAGTAATTCTACTAATAGTAAGATCTGGAGATGTGATGTCATCTTTTTAGTTGGCCTGCACTAGTCAGGCAAGTTATTATGCCATTTCTATCATTGTTAATCTTTGGGTGAGTTCTCTCTCTCTCACTCGTCTTTTTATTTATTTCTTTTTTTTATTCCTTTCTTCCTCTCTCTTTCTTTATTTTTCTCTCTTTTTATTTTTTCTGTTTTTTTCTTTCTCTCTCTTTTCTCTCTCTCTCTCTCTCTCTCTCTCTCTTTCTCTCTCTCTCTCTCTCTCTCTCTCTCTGTCTCTTCCTCTCTCTTTCTCTCTCTCTCTCTCTCTCTCTCTCTCCCCCTCTCTCTCCCCCTCTCTCTCCCCCTCTCTGTCTCTCTGTCTCTCTCTCTCTCTCTCTCCCCCTCTCTCTCCCCCTCTCTGTCTCTCTGTCTCTCTCTCTCTCTCTCTCTCTGTCTCTCTGTCTCTCTGTCTCTCTGTCTCTCTCTGTCTCTCTCTGTCTCTTTGTCTCTTTCTCTCACTTCCTCTCACTTCCTCTCTCTTTCTCTCACTTCCTCTCTCTTTCTCTCTCTCTTCCTCTGTCGTTCTCTCTCACTTCCTCTCTCTTTTCTCTCTCTCCCCCTCTCTCTCTCTCTCTGTCTCTTCCTCTCTCTCTCTTCCTCTCTCTCTCTCTCGCCCCCTGCTGGCCGTTGGTGAGTTGGGTGTGGTGTCATGGCCGCCGTGTGCAGCTGCTGTGTGTTGTGGTGAGTCGTCCGAGTATACCTTTCTCCCATCTGCCCCTCTCCCTCTTTCCTTTTCCACCCTACGTGTTTTGTGCGCTGGCTTTTTTCCATTTTTCCTCTCCTCTATCCACACGAGAGAGAGACTGAGAGCAGGCCCATTTTGGGTGCAGCCTACCCGCTTTAACGACGCGTTGTGGGCGTTTTTTTTCTTATTGCTCATAATGCGTGTTTTGTTTTTCTTTTTTGTGTGATTTTTTTCGGTTTGATACCTTCTTGGCCGGTTCAGACAAGAAGGCGAAGGTAATATCGCCGGTATGGCGAAAGCACGCTCTCGTTGCGATGGCTTTGAAGGCTTAACCAGGAAGCATGCGTTTGTGTGCGTGCCTCCGGATGGAGTCCCTGTCGAGGACATCATCCTCGCTGTAGGGAGCATTGTTGGGGATGAAAATATACGTGCAGCTTCGCGTCACACCACCAGAAAGTGGTGGTGTTCGTTTCGGACGAGGAACTCGTCCATGACGTGGTAAGTGCGGGGATAACCACGGAAAGTGGTCACTTTATGATGGTGTCGCCGCTATTAACTCCCACGACGAGAGTGGTTATTTCCAACGTACCACCATTTATCCCAAATGACAAGTTAATGACCATGCTATCACCGTACGGTAAAATAGTATCAAGGATTTCAACAATCCCTCTTGGTTGTCGGAATGTACGTGTTAAGCACGTAATGAGCTTCCGCAGACAGGTGTATATGGTCCTTCCAGACCGTGGGGACGACACAGGCCTCAACATCACCTTCAAAATTAATTTTGAAGAGGCAAATTTCCAGCTATACGCATCGTCCACCACCTTAACATGTTTTCAGTGTGGAGCGTATGGACATTTAAAACGTTTTTGTCCCAAAGCCTCGTGTGTCAGGTGTGGCAAGACGGGTCACACCGTCATAGTTTGTAAGGAGGAGGTTACGCCACTAATTAATATTCCCAGTGGGAGGGAGGTTAACGTTGCTCCACTAACTAATATTCCCAGTGGGGGGGGGGGGGGGGGGTGGGGGGAGGTTAACGCTACTCCACCGCTTAAAATTCCTAATGAGGCTGAATCCAGTGTTTCATGCACGAATGTATTTATTCCTCCTCAGCAGAATGTTGAAATGGACACTGATATTAAATTGGGGATGAGTAAACGAAGGGCTCCGGATGATAATGACTCATCTGGAGCAGGTAAAAAGGTCGTGCTCGATTTGCAGACTGTTGGTGGGAAAACTCTTCAGGATGCACCTGGAATCTCTCTGCAAAGTGTGGACCAAATAAATAAAGAAGAAAACCCAGACAAGAGTATCAGGATTCAGCCTCTAAAACAACGCGCTTCCATAACTCACACAGACGACGTTAATGATGTAAATAAATCAGGCCACGAGTCTGTGAAAGGTGCATCATTGATCCAAACGAATGTCGTCGAACAGGCTGACATCCATAATAAATTTGCCAATATAGCAGATAAGGGTGGAAACATAAATCCACAGGAATGTGGGAATAATGATTTCATGCCATCTGAGGAAATCAGTAATCAATGTGCTGATGTTTCCCAAACATAACACTGTGCGGACCCCCCAGACAAGGGAAGACTAGTTTGCATAGCAGGAGAAGAAAACGGTATTGACCCAGACCTCATTGGACCATTTTCTGATTTATCAGAATCGGAAGAGGAGGTAGAGGTAACAGCGTTATCACAATTAATGGTAGATCACCCCCCCAATCCCTCCCCATCTTGTTCTCTCATTTCTCAATGAAACGTATAGACAGCGAAATGTCATCATTGGGGAGCATTTCCCTGATTTGGCTCCCTTTATTCAGGCTGCAAAACTAGTCATAAAAAAATCTGAGGAACTAAACCTAACAAAATCAGTTTCATGGACTAAAGAAAATCATAACAAAGGCAAAGAGTGAGTACTCACAGCGTCAGACAAAATTTACTCATGAGTGATGAAGACGCTTAATCTTGCAACACTCAATATAAATGGTGGTGGGGCTAGTCACGTCCGCCAGATCCAAGTGAATAGTTTATTCAAACGGAAACAAGTTGATGTAATATTACTGCAAGAAACTCATATTATTGAGAAGGTTGAACATGACTGGTGCAGCATGTTCAAAAGTAAATGTTTCTTCAGTAATATGTCATCTGTATCTGCTGGAGTTGGGTTTTTGTTAAAACCAGGGCTTGTACCTGAATCTTGCCTCTTTCAGGTGATTCGGGGACGTTTTGCCTCCCTAGAATTGGTGATCAATAGCCTGAAGCTTATTATTTTTAATGTATATGCACCAAGTGAGAGTACTGACCATAAATTCTTCTTTACTGAAGTGATAAACCATTTAAATTTGTTTGACCTCAATCAGTACATATGCATGGGGGGAGATTTCAATTGTACGCTAGAGCCCAAAATGGACAGAAATTCACTTGAACCACATCCCGAGGCCCATGGTGACCTCTCCCAGTTTCTTTCAGGTGGGGCTTTTCTTGATGTGTGGCGATTGATGCACCCAAATGACCGGCAGTGCACATGGTGCCGATGCTCAAATGGCCAAGTATCCTTAGCGAGGCTTGACCGATGGTATATCACCCCACGATTAAGGAATATTGTAACCTCCTCAACTATTACCCCCTCCATCTTCTCTGACCACCACATGGTCACGATGGGCCTATCTTTCCCTCAATTCAAACGGAGGAGCGCCTATTGGAAATTCAATACAAGTCTTTTGGATGATACCCTGTTTAAGGAAGCCTTTCGCATTCTATGGATAGCTATAGTTAGAAAAAAGCCCCTTTTTGCTTCCACTAACCTTTGGTGGGACAATATGAAAACTCATATACGACTGTTTTGTCAACAGTTTAATTCGCATATCACTCATGAAAGTCAAATCACATTGGCTCGGTTGGAAACCGAAATTCTAAAACTGCAAAACAAAATGGCAGAACAAGAAAATGAGACAAATTATAAATTGCTCCTTGAAAAAAGGACCCAACTTCAGGAACTATTACAGGAGAAGGCTGCAGGACTATTAGTTAGACTGAGAATAAAAAGCATTAAAGTATCAGATAGTCCTAGCAAATCCTTCTTTCACTTAGAATCTGAAACGAAGCCTCCTCAGCTTATTTTATCAGTTAAGGACCCCGGTGGGAATGAAATTACAAATTCTGATGGGGTAAAAATCACTATTAGAAAGTACTATTCTGAACTATTTGCAAAAAAAGATATATATGAGGATAAAATAAAATGTTTTACCTCCCATCTCCCATCCCTAACTGGGACTCAACGCCTGGAGCTGGATGTGCCTTTAAGCCTTGATGAGTTACAGCGTGCCCTGGTTGAAATGGAATCTGGAAAGGCTCCGGGAATTGATGGCCTACCAGCTGAGTTTTACTTGGAATTTTGGGCCCGGAACTTTTGAATGTATTCCAAGAATCCTTGCGAAAAGGTGTAATGCCACTAAGTCTAAGGAGAGCAGTGGTGAGTCTTCTCCCAAAGTCAGGAGATCTCTGGCGGATGGAGAATTGGAGACCGGTTTCAATAATGTGCACTGACTATAAATTGTTTTCGAAAGCAATGGCAAATCGTTTGAAGAAAGTCATTGGTGATCTGGTTTTACCTGATCAGACTTTCTGCATCCCCAGTCGTTCGATTTACGACAACATTTTTTTCGTGCGGGATTTAATGTATGCTTACCATGACCAAAATGATTTTGGAATACTTTTTCTAGACTTTGAAAAAGCCTTTGACAGCATTGACCATGTTTTCTTGTGGCATGTTCTTGAAGCATGCGGTTTTGGGGTAAATTTCAGGGCCTTTATAACTCTAATGTACACTGACATCTCCAGTATAATTAAGGTGAACAATGAACTGGTTTCCCCCATAAAGGTTCAGAGGGGGGTACGGCAGGGTTGCCCAGTCTCAGGTTTGCTTTTTGCGTTAGCAAAGGAACCATTACTTTGTACACTGAGAAAGAATATCTCTGGCCTAACCTGTTTTCCTGGAAGCCCACCATTGACTATATCGGCCTATGCAGATGATGTTTGCGTCATTATAAAAAACCACCAAGATATTGTTGCTCTTGTAAAGTCCTTAAGAACCTTTTTCATGGCTTCGTCTCTGAAGGTTAATTGGATGAAAAGCAAAGCTCTTTGGGTGCCATACCTTAATAGTTGCCTACCTGTCTCAACACATCTACCTGCTCTTCCAGAAAACTTAGAGTGGAAAGCAGATGGTGTTGATTACCTTGGTGTGTCCCTGGGCTCTACACAATTTGAGAAAAGGAATTGGGAAGGTGTGACTGGAGAAATAGAGAGGAGGCTGAACCTGTGGAAAAGAACCCTCCCGCACCTTTCATTTAAGGGCCGTGTCTTAGTGGCAAACAACTTGGTTGCTACAACCTTGTGGCATCGCTTCATTTGCCTGCAACCACCAGAAGTGCTGCTGGACAGGATACAGGCCAAACTTGTGGACTTTTTTTGGGTAGGCCATCATTGGCTGCGGCCAAACGTAATATGCCATACTTCATCTGAAGGTGGTCAGAGCCTTGTTCACGTGTATATAGTGAAATCCTGTCTCATGGCCTTTCGCCTGTGCTCCATTCAACGCCTCCTATTTGTTGAAAACCTGCCAAACCATGCCTTGGCTTGTCATATTTTACAGCAGGTGGGTTGACTCGGCTATGGTCTGGAAGTATTCCTGACTCACCTTAAGTATGTTGTAGAAGTAGAATTTCTTTGTTCTACTACTAAAACGTCAAGAAACTCGTTTTAGCAAAATCAATGTTTTATTCACTTTAGAGAATTTGTTGTATACTAAGCCGAGATCTTTAATGAGTCTTTGTTCCAGTCTTTGTTGAAGCTCGTTCGGTAGGTCTTTGTTGAAGCTCGGTCTGTAGGTCTTCAGAACTTCACAGTTGGTCTCCCAGTTTCACTGAACTCCAATCGCAACTTTCTCTTGGTTATAAAGGACCAAACTCCTTTGATGTCACGGAGCATGCAGGGTCAACCCAGGGGTTAATACCCCTTGGGACATGAGAGCCTGCAAGCGTCTCTGGTTCCTTTATCCAAAAAGCCTTATTTAGCCATAGTTTGGGATAGAAAGCTAAAAGTGCTTCATACCCCTTTGAGAGGTCATTTTTGTATGACCTGTCTGAGGGGGAATTTTGCCCATGGTTAAAACTGTCAGAGAGGTGACAGATGCATTTTCTAGCCTGTGTTCAGTGGACTGAACATAGGCTATTTTTGATAGACAGATGGCAGTCCAAGAGCGTTACACATTCTGTTCCTTAAATTAACTCTCTCTTGACCACCTGTTAGCTCTTTAACAGAAGCTAAATAGTTCAAGAGGATTCACAGTTTTACCAAACTGCACCACAGAGCATATTTGCACCAGATCACATTCTGTAGTTTTAGCAATATGGTCAATATGAATATTTTATTCCACAACAATGTGAATACATCAACGTTCCCCATATTTTACCAGAGCCTTCTCAGTGCCTGGGAAAGACTTTCCGTGAGCCGTAAAGCGGACACTTACTCCCCAGGGATGTTCGAGGTTGAACCTCTGTTCTTCAATCCTCTCTTCCCTGATGTTCTCAAGAGTCGTCATTTGTGCCAACGCTTCATTGATGCAGGCATAAACAAAGTATGGCACCTTTGGCCAAACTCCGGTGTCGGGTGGAGGAATGTGGAGGAAATTTCAACCATGACGGCGACTCGGTCCAAGAGGACAATTGGAATGATTTTGAGGAAAGTTGTTCAAAAACGTCATCAGTTACAGATTTTTTGGACTCGGAATACCTTTGGACACCCCAACGAGTCCCCTTTCCCGAAACTGATGTTTGACTGCTTTCCCAAGGAACTTCCACCTGTTAGCACAGGGACAAGTGAATTGCATGCTGAGAGCAGCAAGAGCCTGTATAAGTGGTGTTTATCTCAAGTTCTTGGTATTTCTCCGTTAAATGAAGTAGCACGTTGGAAGAGGCTACTCCCTGCCGGGCCCCCCAATGAACCTGTATGGGAATCAATGTATTGTAAGCTGATTAACAAAAGAACAGGAGATCTTCAGTGGCGCCTTGCCCACTGGATCATCCCATACAATACATATGTATGGAATTGTGCCCCAATATCTGCATGTTGCCCCTTTTGTTCTGTAAATGAGGATGTTTTTCATTTTTTTTATTGGTTGTGAAAGACTTTTTCCATTATTTAAATGGTTAGACTTTGTGTCGATCAAAATGAATTTCAGATTTACTTTTCGATCCTTTATTTTGGGCTCAAAAAGAGACCGCAACACAACAAAGAATATGACCTGTTGTGTTTTTTTGTAGCTACAGCAAAGCTTGCTACTTACTTGTCCAGAAAGGAGAAGCGTAATGGTAAGCCCCTTCATCAATGCAATGTCATGACGCTTTTCAATGCACTTTGTGCTGCAAGGCTAAAACATGAGTTTGAGTTTTCCAGGATCATGGGTGAAATTGATGGATTGTAGAAAAATGGTGTTTGGAAAGTGTCTGTGAAGTCCGCCAAAATGAGTTGCTATTATTTTTCTCTTAATTGATCATAATTTCTACACTTCGTAGTATTGCTGCAGAAGATTTCTTTTGATTTTTTGTAAAATTTGAACTGATTAACGCTTGTATCTGTATTGTTTCCTCACTTTCATCGTTTTCTCTTGATTTTGGCCTTTTTGATTTTATACACTGTACATCCATGCACTTTATATTTTTGGAATAAAAGGACGTCAAAAGTCTCTCTCTCTGTCTCTTCCTCTCTCTCTCTCTCTCTCTCTCTCTCTCTCCCCCTCTCTCTCTCTGTGTCTCTCTCACTTCCTCTCTCGTTCTCTCTCACCTCTTTCTCTCTTTCTCTCTCTCTCTCCCTCTCCCTCTCCCTCTCCCTCTCTCTTTCTCTCTCTTCCTCTCTCGTTCTCTCTCACTTCCTCTCTCTCACCTCTCTCTCTCTTCCTCTCTCTTTCTCTCTCACTTCCTCTCTCTTTCTCTCTCACTTCTCTCTCTTTCTCTCTCACCTCTCTCTCTGTCTCTTTCTCTCTCTCTTTCTCTCTCACTTCCTCTCTCTTTCTCTCCCTCTCCCTCTCTCTCTCTGTCTCTTTCTCTCACTTCCTCTCTCTTCCTCTCTCTTTTCTCTCTCTGTCTCTGTCTCTCTTTCTCCCTCTCTCTCTCTGTCTCTTCCTCTCTTTTCTCTTTCTCTCACTTCCTCTCTCTCTTTTCTCTCTCTCTCTCTCTGTCTCTCTTTCTCTGTCTCTTCCTCTCTCTCTTTTCTCTCTCTCTCTTCCTCTTTCGTTCTCTCTCACTTCATCTCTCTTTTCTCTCTCTCTCTCTCTGTCTCTTTCTCTCACCTCCTCTCTCTTTCTCTCACCTCCTCTCTCTTTCTCTCTCACTTCCTCTCTCTTTCTCTCTCACCTCCTCTCTCTCTCTCTCTCTCTCTCACTTCCTCTCTCCTTCTCTACCCCCTTTCATCCTTTCCCGCTCTCTATGTTTGTCAAATCAACTAATTATGGGCTAATGATGTATGATGTTTGCTGTGTGGGATTTTCTGGTACCATTTTACAAACCTCTTCAATGTGCTGTATTTAAAAAGCAGAAACTAAATTTTATTTTTCATTCCTTGTAACACCGACTCATGAGCTTAAGAAATGTAAAATGTCCTTGCTTGAGGTTTTATTGAAAGAAGCTTTCCACTTTTCCCAAAGGTTTGGACGGAGGCAGCGACACAGATATTTTACTCCTACGGTATTGGCTTTGGCATTATAATTACATGTGGAAGCTACAACAAATACAATTACAACAGCTACAAGTGAGTCTCACTTTTTACATTATACATGTTGATTTGATACACTGTAATGAACATGTGTAGGTAAAACAATAACAATTTTAAACATTAAAATGTCAAATGTTATTGTTGAAAATTGCTTCATTGAATACTGTACAAGAATGAAGTGGTCTCCAAAAGTTGAAGTGGTCTCCAAAGGAGTACTAAATTAAGAATCAAACAAAGCACCAAATTTCAAGCAGAAACGATGCCATTCAGAATGTATGGCCCATTATCTTGGAAACTCAAAAATAACAGCAGCCTTGGATCGTGTCAGGAAGTGTTTTCCACAACGAGAAGCATTCTTTGAACAACGTACACTACCGGTCAAAAGTTTTAGAACACCTCGATTTTTCCAGTTTTTATTGAAATTTACGCAGTTTAACGTCTCAATGTACTCTAAAATTAAGCATAGAACAAATAAACAATTGGAGATAAAAAATAAATCATAGAATCATTTTACTTAACAAAATTTAATTTAAATTTTTGACTCAGCAAAGTAGCCACCTTTTGCAGATATAACCGCCGAACACACTCGTGGCATTCTTTCTATAATGGCAATCAAATATTGTTCGGGAAGTTCTTCCCAGCACTGTTGCAGAAGTTCCCACAAATGTGTTGCACTTGTCGGTTGCTTTGCTTTCACCCTTTTGTCCAGTTTATCCCAAACCAGCTCGATGGGGTTTAAATCTGGAGACTGTGCTGGCCATTCCATGATTTGAAGCCTACCATCTTGTTCTTTTCCTGAAGGTAGTTTTGACATAGCCTGGAGGTGTGTTTACGGTCATTATCTTGCTGTAGGATGAACCCCTGACCAACTAAGCGTATACCAGAGGGTATTGCACAGCACTGCAAAATGCTGTGGTAGCCCTTTTGGTTCAGGGTGCCAGTCATTCTGTGCAAGTCGCCGACTCTGGATCCAGCAAAAGAGCTCCAGACCATCACGTTTCCTCCTCCATATTTGACAGTTGGTGTCACACACTGAGGAACCATCCTTTCGCCTACTCGACGGCGTACAAAAACCCTGCGCGATGAACCAAAGATTTCAAATTTTGATTCATCGGTCCATAAGACCTTCTTCCAGTCTTCAGCAGTCCACTGGTGGTGGGTGCTTCATGGCCCAGGCAAGCCTATTTTTCTTATTTTGCCATCCTAGCAATGGCTTTCTTACTGCCACTCGACCTGTCAAACTGGGGGTTTGTAATCAAGTAATCAGCAGAGGTTGGGACACGTGTAGGAATTGTTTGCATCAACTTTCAAGGCTTCATTTGCTTACGTTGCTGCAGAACAGCTGTAAGTTGTTAACCCATTACTTGTTCCCTGAAGAAGGCCTTTTTTTCACAATATAACTGCAATTTACATTATTATCCCGTTTTTGCTAACCTAAACTTTTTTTTTTTAACCTCGAGCAGTTTCCTGCTTACCTTTGTACCATTTCAGGTTATTCACTAGACTTGAATTGCTTAAATTTCAATAAAAACTGGAAAAATTGAGGTGTTCTAAAACTTTTGACCGGTAGTGTACACAGTGTGGTAATTCCAATTTGGCATGGGGATATTGATGACTTCTTTATTCATATTCAGTGAGGAGGGTGGGTGGGCAGGAAATTAATTCGGGGGAAAAAAAGCAAGATCTGTATCTGCGTCGAGGTAAAATATTGTTATGAATTTGGTAATGCAACATCTAGAGCTAGGTAGATCTGAATAGGTAGGTATTCGGCTGTCGTGACAGGGACTCTACATGTAATAAGTTCTTGATGTTTAGGCGGTTGTCGGGGTAAGATGTATGAGTGTGGATCTACCTGGAGATTCGAGTGTTAAATAGTGAGGGGTTAAAGGTAACGCCCCTGTGAGTCTCACCTAGTAGTCAAACCTTTGTCCATTATGGCACTGCAAACCACATAAACATTAGTTAGGTCCTTAGCGCAACATTAAATAATCCCCTTTCCCTGACAAGGACTTCGTATTAAATTGACAGGAAACCAGGTCAAAAACACCGCCATGATTGGCCGCCACCGTGTACACCTCCAAAGGCCTACAAACCTGGCCGGCACGTGTTATGCCAGGACCGCAGGGTCGCGTAACGGGGGAGATGTCAGGAGTCGCGGGAGGCTTTGATTGGCTGAGGAGTGCGCAATGTGACGTCATCGGCCACCAATATAGGCGACGGTCGGACGCCATTTCAAGAGTTCGCCAGTTGAGTTGAGTTCGTGGCAGGCACTGCAGACGCAGGCAGGCACCAGAGAGTTGAGCGGTGGTGGAGAGTTGGAGAGGACACGCCATTCCAGTCGCAGTTCGAGTGCAGTTCGGGTTGTAGGGAGTCGCAGGAGACACACGAGAGCACACCCAGTTGGCACTGAGCAGTTCGTTGGCACTTGGCTGCCAGCACTCCCGCGTCGTCGAGTCGAGTGGAGTTGAAAGGAGTCCTTCCTGTCCCTGGTCAAGTGGAGCCGCTGGCCTGCGTCGGACGCGTGGTGCTTGGAGCGAGGGGCCTCGTGGTGTGCGATCGGGCCGGAAGGAGCGGTGCTGGACACCAACAATACAAGACGACAAAGACAGATAAGCCCGATCTCCGCGTATATTTTGAACGACGGGACGTGTTATTTTCGTGATTAATCTCCCTCGTTTGTGTTTGCTGTCAGTCGTGTGGGGACGTCCCGATTTAGGTTTATTAGAATTATTAGATTTACCGGCGGGCTTTTTCACTGGCTTTACTTTTCCTAATAAACCCTTATATTACTTTTTGTACATAATATCTGAACGCAGTTTTCCTGGGTGTTTGATTTTAATAGATAAGGTTGCGGAGCCTTCGCTGCGTCTGGCCTTCCGCGCGTTGGTGTTGAACTTGAGTCCGCCATTGAGTTTTCGCCTCGGGAGTGTAAAGTCTCGCAATCGGTCATCCGTAACTGTGGTGTTAATCACGGTTACGCGACAAGTGGTGTCAGGAGTGTAGGATTTGAACCCGTCGGACAAATTTTTTTGTCCGCGGCGAGACATCGACACGGTCGGACAAATTTTTTTTGTCCGCGGGGCGACATCGACACGGTCGGGCGTACATTGTGTCCGACGTTCGAACGCAAAATTTGTATAGGCGAGGCGGAGAAATTTAGTAATCAATTGGGCAAACGGAGCGCGATATCGCGTCTTCGTCAAATTTAAATTGTGTTTCAGGAATTATTAAAATAAATACGCGCGCGGGGTACGACCTTCCGGAAAGCGGATGTCGGAAATTGATGAGATGGAAGTACGCAGCGAGGCCTCCGTCAGCGTTGGGAGTGAGCCGGAAATAGGGGAATTTGATGCAGAGGTGAGCCTTGGAACCTCCCTCGTCCCGAGCACCAACTTATCCCCCTCCCCTACCGGGGAGTCGGGAACAAATGGGACGGCCCCGAGAGACGACCAGGCTTTAATGAAATTTTTAAAGGAATTAATGGATGCTCAGAGTGATCGATTGAAGGAAGGAATGAAGGGAATGAGTAATGATATGGGAGAAATGAAAAATAAAATGGAGTCCCAGGGGAAGGAATGTAGGGAAGGAATGAAGGGAATGAGTGATCGATTGGAGAAAAAAATTGATGGAATGGGAAATAAAATTGATGGGTTAAAAGGGGAACTGAATGCCCAGAGTGATAAAATTGAAGGATTAAAGGAGGGATTGAAAGAACAAATCGAAGGGATGGACAGCAAAATCGATGGATTGGAGGGAAAAATGGAGGTGATGAATGAACAAATGAATGAACAAGGGAATGAAATAAAGGAAAGGAATGAACAATTGGAAGGAAAAATTGGGGAAATGGCACAGCAGCTGGGGGAACGAATTGATGGCATAGAAGGGAGAGTGCAAAACCAAATTACGGACAGACTGGGGAAATTTGAGGGTAAAGTAGAAACTCAAATGGGGGCACAGGAGAAGCCAAAGGTGGCAAAAATTGAATCGGAACGGGGGGAAGCTAGATTGGGAACAGGAGAGAGTACGGCCCATGCAGATGTGCATGTTGCTCACGAGCAGGGAATTGCACCGGGAATGGCAAAATTGGGAATTGCACAGGGAATGGCAATTGAAGTAAATGGGGAGACTGCAGGTGCAGAGGTGGACGGGGAATGTCCACAGGTGGATGGGGAATGTGTACAGGTAGATGGGGAAGGCCTGCAGGTAAACGTGGAGTGTCCACAGGTGAGCGGGGAAGGAAATTTGGAATGTGAGAGTTGTAATGGGGAATGTTTCCCACATTCTGGCCTGGTTGTTTATCGGGACCGTGTGGATGTCACAACACCCCAACCGGGGGATGAATTTGGAATTGTGCAGCACCAGGGCGGTGGTGCGGAGCAAGAGGGGGTAGAGTTTTTGGGGGTCCGTGCAATGGAGCCGGACCAGGTATTTATTGGGGATATTGATCAAAGCCTGGCGGGGCCAGGAATGATTTGTAATGATGAGGATGATTTGATCCAGCGGCTGGAGACCTGTGACAGTCCCATGGAGGTAGAGCTTGTTCAGGCCCAAAGGAGTCTGGGGGAAGAGGTGAGTTGGTCCGAGGAGGTGGTTGGAATGACCGAGGGGACGCTCACTGTACACTGCTCTTTGGAAACAGAGGCTCCAAAATTGGACAACCAGTTGGGGGAGTGTGTTGGCTCCGGGCTGGATTTGGATCTTGGAGGATCGGGAGATAGAGCTTCTGGAGATTTGGTCCCTGTAGGGAATTTGGATCAACTGCAGGGAGGGGCAGAACAACCGGTGGTAGAGGTTGTTCCCTGCAGCTGCGGGTTGGCAATGGGAATGAAAATTTGTAAAATAAAATGTAAAATAAAATTACAATGGGAAATTGATTTGGAGCAGCCATGGTGGGGATTGGTCCCCGGGCTGCGGGATTTGGACATGGAGAGGTCATGGGTGATGGCCTCGGGCCAAAGTTGCCCCTTTCAAAATTTGGGTATGCCAGCCAGCTGGGGGGCTGTGATGGCGAGATTTGGACGTGGGGTCCAGCCTTGGGTGTCGAGGTACGACCTGGGTCCCACGGGGGGTCTGGTGGGGTGTGGCGTCCCTTGTCCGTCGGGGCGCCGTCCGAGCTGGTGGCTCGGGCCGGCAGGGTCACCGGACCCTGGTGGGGGTTAAGACCTCCAGGGAGGTCCGAGGTGGTTTCTCAAGCCTGGGATGGCAAATATTGAGGACCACTAGGGGGAGGTGTTGTGGGTCGCGCTTTGGTGGTGGCACTGTGGACGGCCAACTTGGGACTGATGTGGTGATCACCCGGGCATGCGACCTGACACCCTCTCCCTGAGACTTTGGGACAACTGGCATGTGATGACCTGCCATGCCGTGTTGGTCGATGGACGCGGGTCAAACCGAATGGACAGGGATGGAGATAGCCTGCCGGACAACCATTGGGGCATCTGTGGAACGTGATGGTGTGAGTGACCTTCCACAGATGCTCCGTTATGATTTATGGACTCTCGGGTTGGGAAGAGAGCCATGGGGATGTGAATCGGGAGATGTGTAACGCGCCGAGCATATGGGCCATGCTCGGCTGGCATGTGTATGGCAAAGCATCCTTCTTTGGTGAGGTGAGTGAAATGTGACAAATGGTTGGCATGGGTAATCTGTGGGTTAGATGGAAATTTAAGGGTGGATTGTGAAATGCCATGGTGGACACTGTATAGTGACGCCATTATTGATCCAGGTGTGTAGACCAAAGTGTTGGAGGCTGTGATGAAATTAATAGGGTAGCAAGACACAGCTTTCAACTGGTTGCGGGGGCAACTGTGCTGATATTTGGGACGCGGGATGATGGGGATGTAGTTGTGTAGCCTGAGGGTCAACGTGGTGCTGTGCGTGTCCGAGGTGTGTGGACCATGTCTTCTGGGTGGGTCTCCTGGTGGAGCATGGCTGTTGACTGGACCTTGGTGTGGTCAAGTGTGGGTGAGCACTGGGGGGCTGCAGTTCTGTAGTCGGACTGGGGGATGATGGGGAGGTGCAGGGGACGTGGCTGTAGGGATGCCACGCACTGCGACCGTGCCCCCCAGGGCCGAGGTTGTGTGTGCGGTAGTGTGTGTTGTGGCAGCAAGTGCTCACCACATTGGCCAGCTGGGGCTGCTGCAGCTGTGTTCCTCGCAGGGGGGCCGAAGGATGGATGGTGGGTCGCACCCTTATGGACACTCATGGGCCATGTTGGCGTTTTGACTGCTCACCTTGTCCCGGTGACCCTTGCACGGTAGAGGTGCAGAGCTGTCGTGGCCACAGGTAGTTGTGTAGCGATGATCACCGTTGGATGCGGATCCACATACCTGCCAGTGTAGTGGGGACAAAAGAGAAATTTGGAAGTATTTGGTAGGCCCAATGTGAAATTTTGGGATTGTGAAGGGTGGATGACGCTCCTGGACCTGACCAACCTGCAACTACCTGCACTTGAGGTGAGTGTTTTAAGGAGTACTGTCCCAGGCTTCAGGATTTGCTTTGGGAAATTGGGGACATGTAATTTGGAGTTGGGAGGTGAGAGCGAGTGATGACATGGCCGGTGAGGGGATGGAATGGGAGCCACAGTGTCTTGTGGGTGGCGTATGTTTTTGTATTGTGGTTAGGTGTTTTGATGTGGTCGTGAGAGTGGAACCTGGAGAGTGAGTGATGATTATTGGAGATAATGAGGGGTGATAATTGTGCTTTTGGAAATGTGCTTTTGGGAAGATGTGATGGTTTAAATGTGAACTGGGGGAATTTCACATGTAGCAGGCCATGGCAAGCCTTGTAACACCTTTTACACCATCTATGGAATTGTACTGAATTGTGCTGAGTTGTGTGGAGAATTGAATGGCAGCGGGGGAGGAAGTGTGTTTTGGGGACCATGGGTGGGGAAGGTGTGTGTGTCCGCAGGTACAGAGCAAGCTCTGAGGAGCGATGCCTGCGGGCCCCCCTCTGCGGCAATTACCCCTGGCAGCCGGTGGTAACTGGAAATTGGAGCTCGTCGGTGGAGGGTCTGGTTGGGCGCCGCGGGGTGAGGAAGTCCCCCGGTGACCCGTGTTGCTGCGCGAAAGCAGGAGGCAAAGGAGCCTGGTGTGTGTGGAGACCCTCACCGGCGAGGTAACGGCGGAAAGGGGCTGTTGGGCTGTCACGGGGCCAAGAGGTAAAGGGGGGGGGGGGGCAATGAACTTGTAAGTCGGTTGACTTGTTTTTGGGACTGCGGGCACCACAGCCTGATGCGCCCCCACCATCTTTTTGTGCGGTACCTCCCCGCTGCCTAGTTGAGGAATGCACACACACGTGAATGACATCAATGCCATGGTCCTGCAGGGGGTGTATTGGGAATAAGTGCTTTGTTGATTTTTGAAATGCCTTGATGACCTATGGAATGAGAATGAGTGGTTAAGGGGTCTGTGTTGCATGAATGTGGGCGAAATCCACCGAGCCGTGTCACTCACCTGTAACATCTGGACAGGGCCCGTGGAAATTTAGTGGGATGCATTGGGGATGGCCCCGCAGGTAAGGTTGTGTCTTGTGGCATCCACCGGGGGACGCGGTCTGTAGACCGGGGTATGTACAAAGGTTAGAGTTTTGAGTTTTGGAAAGATGGTTAAGTTTTGTGGTTAAGTTAGTGTTGTGTGTTGTTGTTTCCTCCCTCCACAGGAACAACGAAGAAGATGTACATACTTGCATGATGGTTAAGGGGTTCAGCATGTTAAGGAAGTGTAGGTAGGTAGTCCGACTCACTTCCCACAGCCCTTCCTGATTTATTTCATAGGTTAATTAAGTGTGTGACAGTAAGTGTTAAGGCTGGAATGGTAGCCCTGCGGTGAACCTTGCAGGAGCTACGGTTCCAGGGGGGGGGGGCTGTGTTATGAATTTGGTAATGCAACATCTAGAGCTAGGTAGATCTGAATAGGTAGGTATTCGGCTGTCGTGACAGGGACTCTACATGTAATAAGTTCTTGATGTTTAGGCGGTTGTCGGGGTAAGATGTATGAGTGTGGATCTACCTGGAGATTCGAGTGTTAAATAGTGAGGGGTTAAAGGTAACGCCCCTGTGAGTCTCACCTAGTAGTCAAACCTTTGTCCATTATGGCACTGCAAACCACATAAACATTAGTTAGGTCCTTAGCGCAACATTAAATAATCCCCTTTCCCTGACAAGGACTTCGTATTAAATTGACAGGAAACCAGGTCAAAAACACCGCCATGATTGGCCGCCACCGTGTACACCTCCAAAGGCCTACAAACCTGGCCGGCACGTGTTATGCCAGGACCGCAGGGTCGCGTAACGGGGGAGATGTCAGGAGTCGCGGGAGGCTTTGATTGGCTGAGGAGTGCGCAATGTGACGTCATCGGCCACCAATATAGGCGACGGTCGGACGCCATTTCAAGAGTTCGCCAGTTGAGTTGAGTTCGTGGCAGGCACTGCAGACGCAGGCAGGCACCAGAGAGTTGAGCGGTGGTGGAGAGTTGGAGAGGACACGCCATTCCAGTTGCAGTTCGAGTGCAGTTCGGGTTGTAGGGAGTCGCAGGAGACACACGAGAGCACACCCAGTTGGCACTGAGCAGTTCGTTGGCACTTGGCTGCCAGCACTCCCGCGTCGTCGAGTCGAGTGGAGTTGAAAGGAGTCCTTCCTGTCCCTGGTCAAGTGGAGCCGCTGGCCTGCGTCGGACGCGTGGTGCTTGGAGCGAGGGGCCTCGTGGTGTGCGATCGGGCCGGAAGGAGCGGTGCTGGACACCAACAATACAAGACGACAAAGACAGATAAGCCCGATCTCCGCGTATATTTTGAACGACGGGACGTGTTATTTTCGTGATTAATCTCCCTCGTTTGTGTTTGCTGTCAGTCGTGTGGGGACGTCCCGATTTAGGTTTATTAGAATTATTAGATTTACCGGCGGGCTTTTTCACTGGCTTTACTTTTCCTAATAAACCCTTATATTACTTTTTGTACATAATATCTGAACGCAGTTTTCCTGGGTGTTTGATTTTAATAGATAAGGTTGCGGAGCCTTCGCTGCGTCTGGCCTTCCGCGCGTTGGTGTTGAACTTGAGTCCGCCATTGAGTTTTCGCCTCGGGAGTGTAAAGTCTCGCAATCGGTCATCCGTAACTGTGGTGTTAATCACGGTTACGCGACAATATGCTGAAGATATCCGGAGACGGCTGTTAAACCAGAAAGATTTCAGTATGTGAAATATAATAGTTGACACAATCTTCAGCATGATAACAGATTTTAAGAAAGCTTCATTACATCAATTTCAAATACACATGTTCAGCAAATTAGTTCAAACATTCAGAGGCAATTTCATTTAATGTGATATGCAGCCTGTGGCTGCTGGCAGCATCATGGCTGGGAGCATGGCTGTGCCCCTGATGTGGTTCCCCCTGTAGGTTCGAGCAGGAATTTGTAACTTGTTTAGGATACCGGCGACCGCTCGTCTACTGTTCACGACTGACACCTTGGGATATTTAACATCCGCAAACTATTTTTGGCAGATAGGATGGCCCAGTGTAACATTCATCCGAGGGACAGCACATGCATTGATGCCTTGCCCTACCTGCGAGACACTCGGACAGTTTGTAGCTGTGCCGTTATTCAAATTCAGGATAGACGGCTCAGAGGTGAGTGTGCATACCTCTAGACTATCCAACCAGCTCAATGGACAATTTATTATTCGTAAGTAGGTAACTTTCTTGTGAACCACATTGTCACAATAACTTTCTTGTGAACCACGAAAGAGCTTTCAAGCAAACTTGGTTCAAGTATCTTACTATAATTCACCAAATGTCCATCCGTCTGTCTGTCTGTTTGTCGTTCGAAGGTACCGCAAAAACGACTGAACCGATTGCAACGATATTTTGGGTGGTTAATCCTGGGATCCCCTGGAGTAAAATAGGCGATATTGTTTTTCCAATTTAAGCTTTAGTCTCCAGCATTCTCAGGTTTGGACTCCCGCATTACATTCGCGTTCGCATAACGTTCATTGTGACGATGTTTTCATTGTGACGATGTTGTTTTTCCGGGTGCCACACAAACGGCTGCACCGATCGCTGCACGGCTGCACCGATCGGACTCGGTGACCTCGGACAAAGACCTTTTATAAGGACACGGGTTAAATCCCTGCTTGAGAAAATTCCAACCCCCTCCCCGCCATCATGGCCGTCTCTCCAACTCACAATCCCACGAGATATGCGGAAAGGACGACCCAAAACCAATACAAACATCATTCGTATATAAACATCATTAAAAGTAAATAATGACCTCGGCCAAAGTTCAAACGACGCTTAATCTCTACATAAGAGAATTCCGCATAGCTATTTGGGCGGTGAATACGCTAACAGATCGCTGTCTCCATCGGTCTTTCCAAGGCCGTAACACCTATCGGCTCAAAATCCTTTTAACTGTTGATTTGGTAGTTTTTACAATGAAAGAAACACGTATCAGGAGTACATACGACATCGGGAGTACTAACTGCACGCGTCTTCAGTATCAAGCTTAAATCTGTCATGGCGGATCTGAAGTCTGAAGAGCAGAATGCTTGGAGAAGTTGTGGGCTACTTCGGCATGAAGGAGGATCAGAAACGTGGACTCACACACTGCCACATCCTGCTGATACTTGCTCCCGCATGACGTTATTTTCCCGGGTGCCGCACAAACGGCTGCACCGATCGAGATTTAACGGATGTTTATATAAATCGTTTAAAAGAAAAAATGCCTTCAATTTCTGATATTTCGCCTTTTCATTTGGGCCTCCCAATTGAAGCCCCGCCCAGAGGGCGGGTACCGTTGCTCGTAGACTGTAATAGTGTAATACAAAGATGAACTGACTACATTTCAAATTCAAAAGATCAAAGGTCGAATTGCATGTGACTTTTAATTGAAAATAATTTTGTTACTGCAATAACTTCTGGACCACGGAAGGGATTTCAACCAAATTTGGCAAAAGTATGGGCTGTAACTCATAAATGCACCGATTCAAATTTGGGTTCAACAGGTCAAAGGTAACTTGAGACCATAACTTGAGTTAGAAGCATCTAATGTTGTCTCTCTTCTGCTTATCTCTTTTCTCTCTCACGCTCTATTGTATGCGACCTTCAATCACGTGACCTTAAATTTAGATCAAACATAACAGTGGGTTGACATTTAATGCGGGCGAGGGAATATCCATTGACATATTGATGTCGAATTATATTTTCTAGTTCGTTTTAAGCATTTGAACTTTGGTCAGACTGGAGCAAAACTGTAATAAACAAAAAAAAAAAAATTGCGAAACATTGATTGTCTTGATCTTCATTTCGCGATACATGAAGAGGAAAGAGGCTGAACGTTTTGCACTTGGATGGAGACTTACTGAAGAGCAAACAGCAAAAGGAGAAGAGATCATTATATCAGGGTGGTGAAGAACACGTGGATGTTGGATAAACAGGATAGAACAAATAATGGGCAGGAAAGGATTTTGAAATGAGATGTTGTGTCATCTTGAAGGACTGCCAAGAGGAGTAGAATTGGATGAGCATTGGGAAGTGGTTTCATAGATGTGAGAAAAAAGGGACAAAGGAATGAAGGTGAGCAATAGGTGTGGAAGTAGGTGGGCTGATTAGAAGTGTGTTTCTTTATAAATGAGCTTGTGTCGTGGAAGAATCCAATCCGTCTGGTTGGTTGCATCATTTTTTTGGCCATGCGCATGGTACAGAGATAGGAAATAATTCCAGTGCCCTCTTAAAAGCATTGTAAGCACATCAGATCTTCATACCAAATACATAGCATACGTGTAATCTTTAGCAAGCGAATGAGAACTTGAGCTCGTTCAAAATTATCCATATATGGTAAGAAAGAGAAGCATAAAGGTACAGGAAAGCCGGCATACCAAAGCAGACTAACATTCTCTATCATAATAAAACATTGCAAGAAAATAAAGGTTCACGGTCGTCCACCAGACCAAACACGCACAAGAACAGGGAAACATGTCCAAAAACGCTTACCGCAGGGAGAGCTGGCCTTCACTCGGGGAAATTACTTCAAACATTAATAGGCAATTTTATTTAATATCATATGCAGCTTGTCATCCTTCTGAGGTCGGCAAATTGAGTACCAATTCCCTGTGTGTCGCAAGAGGCGACCAACAGGGTTGGTGGCAGGAAGGGCATCCGGCCATAAAGCATTGCTTCAAAAAGGGGACCGTGGTGCCCGAAAAAGGGCAACCCCTGCTCTGCGGGGAAAAATGGCCTCTAAAGGTGGGTCTTCATATGCAGCCTGTGGCGCTTGGAAATTCATTGAAACTTGTTTCACGACAAGGTCTCCAAAGGAGACGGATGCACTTTGCTTAAATAGTTGAACCAAAAGTGAATAACAACAACCCACCTTAGCCGGAGGCACGACTGTCTCAAACCACACATACAGTTAATTTTAACACAGCATAGCCTCCATTTTTTCCAATCAACTATATAATTGTCGAGATCGGTGTGGAAGAACTTGACTGGCCTGCACAGAGCCCTGACCTCAACCCCATCAAGCACCTTTCGGATGAATGGGAACGCCAACTTTGAGCCAGGCCTAATCGCCCAACATCAGTGCCCGACCTCACTATTGCTCTTGTGGCTGAATGGAAGCAAATTCCCGCACCAATATTCCAACACCTAGTGGAAAGCCTTCCCAGAAAAGTGGAGGCTGTTATAGCAGCAAAAGGGGGACCAACTCCATATTAATGCCTATGATTTTGGAATGAGATGATCGACGAGCCCATGCGCATATGATATTCTGGTGTCCACATACTTTTGGCCATGTAGTATATATTGTTACGGATCTCGGACGTCGGCGCTCCCCTTATCAAGGGGGGGGTTAATCCCCTTGTCTTTTTATCTGGCCGACCCGAGTCCTTAGAAGTTATAACGTTCCTTCTGGTCGGTGGTAAGTAGGGTTGTTGGTCGAGTCTTAGTCCAATTACCTGGGTACTACCACCGGCCATAAAGCAAGGAGATAACTCCTGCTCGAACCACGGATATGATGGAAAATGCCGAGCGGATAGCAATCCGCAATCCGAGCCATTAACAAAGTGACTAAACCCGATTCTGAGCGGTTCCCAATCGTGCCACATTTACCCAATTAGAGAAAAGATGAATGCGATCGGACAAGAGGAAACCAGAAAATAGGAAGAACAAAGATTGATTTATTAACAATGTACAAAGAAAGAAGAAGAGGAAACGAAAGGAATATACAAGATAGGAAGAGGAAGAAGCAGCACACAGGGCAGTCTTAAAACAGTCTTATCCTTAATACCCAGGACAACGGGCCCATCTCAGACACTCACACGGGGATTGTAGATGGTAGGGCGGAAGGTCCGGCGATGGGGTCCAGGCTCCGATCGGCTCCGGTCGGCTCCAGTCCAGGCTCCGGTCCAGTGGGCGAAACCCGGCAGGCAGCTCCGTGTGTAGTTGAACGCGACCGGACAATTATATAGCATGGGGAAGCTGGTGTCCTGCGTATGTAATATGTGCACACTTGTGCCAAACGCCCTCTCTCTCCCCAATGTCCTCTTTAACAAGCGCGCCCTTCTTCTTTTCAGTTCTTCTCCAAGCCACCCTTCCAACACGTCCTCTTTAACAAACGCCGGCACATGAGTCTCCTGAAAGGGCTTTACGTTCGTGCTTTTATAACGCAAGCAACGATCGCTCCGCGAGCCCAAAAGCCACGCCTGCTAGCGATGTCCCTTCAGCCCTGGTTGGCTGGTGAGGGCTTACCGGCTCCGCCTTTGATGGCTGGATGACGTGGCCACACCTTCTTCTTGGCGTTCCGCCCCCTTTTTCCAGGCCTCACCACGTGGCTTATGGCGGCATTTGAGCGAGCTCCAGCTCAAGGCAGTGAACGCTGCTAACAAAGGCGCATAACAAATTGGGGGAGCCATAGGGCAGACTGGAGGGCGCGTAATGGCGTCGCTTGGAGAGGGAGGTTGCAAACTGAATGGAATGGGGCCTACTTATTTGATTGACACAACGCAGATTCAACTATTGGAAACACGGCCTTATCTAAAACACATACTAATGAAATAACTGGAATCCTATGGTGGCCTACGTGTTGCTTGTGGACTAACTAGGGGTGCTACCTTGAACCTTTATTGATGTTGAATTTATTTACACAAGTGAGGGTTCTCAAAACCGCAACAATATGCTTGGACCAATTATTGACCTTTTTCAAGTCAATATATGGTGAGGCAATGGAATTGTATTCTTTCGTTTTTTACGGCGTAGCCCATTGGGCAAAGCCATCTAGAACAGTTTGTTTGTCTGTATGTATGTATGTATTGTTATGAATTTTGGGGTAGTTATATATATAGATTTAGGTAGATCTGCATAGGTAGGTGCTCCAATAATCACGGGTAGCAAGAACCACTTTGATGTACAGTAAGTCAGGGACCTGTGTAGTCCGGACATCGGATAAGTTGGATATGTATCCCCGCCATGAGGGGGTGGGGCATGTTATTTAGTTCAGGGATTATGTTAATTCCCTTGTACGTCGTTCCCTCTGTGATCATTCCTTTGTCCCGTATGGCAACGCACCATAGACATTAGGTAGGCCCATTCGTTACACCACACACTACTTAAATTCCCCTCCGCCACAATAACAATAAAACTCACTGGAAGAACAGGCAGGAAGCGGCCGCGCATTGCACCGGCATGCTAATAGAACATCGAGCAAACAGGCAATGGACACGCCCAGAGGGGCAACGATTGGACAAGACACCACCAATAGGGAGACGAGGCAGAATGAAGCTTGTGATTGGTCAACGCATGGGCAAGAAGCTGGCGACTGATTGGTGGAAGGAAAGGAGCAAGAAGCGACACGCTGATTAGCCACCGACCGATGGCATGAGGGAAAGAGCACGAAGCGCTCGGCCAATGGGAAGGGATGGATGCGATAAGAACATTCGAGAGGTCGAGAAGCAAGGCACTGATTGGGAGAGAAAGAGATCTGACGTCACGAGACGGCTGATAAAACAACGGGCAAGCCGACATTTTGTCTTCTCGTTTTCGGGATTCCTTCGTGCCCGGATGTCCTTCTCCTCACCATAGACGCTTTTCCTTGTTTCTCCTGCTGCCCTCATGCCTTCCTTCACCCTCGACCCTCTCTCCCTTCTGATCCAAACATTGAGTGCATCGCAGTTTCGTGCCGAATCTGTGAGGACATTGCACAGGTGAGGAGGCGGGTTACACGCCACGTGCTCGCTTTGTGCGGGGGGGTTGGGGGGAAGGGGGGCGGAGGAGGGGGTTTTATCGAGGCCTGGTGAACGGGGGCGCGTCGAGGCCTTCTTTCTGTCAACCGGAGCCGTGTTCGGACGATGAGCTCGGGGCCTGACGATTCCTGACATACACAGCCAGACAGAGATAAGCCCGCACCACACACGCACGACGACCCCTTTATTTTATGATATATATTCCTTTATCTGTTGTTGAAATCTGGTGTGTGGGATCCCAAATTAGATTGTAGTATTTATCGTCGCATTCTTTGTATCGGGTTCCTGCAATAAAGCCATGTTTATTTTTCTACCTAAAATCCGCCTCGGTTTGAGTTTCTTTTCGAAGGGTGCAGACATCGTCAAGGCCGTCCAGGTAAGTCGGTATTCTTCTTCCTCATCGTGTATCATCCGCCATCAATTGAACAACGTCTTCATTAACGCTCGTTTCCATCCGTGGCTTACTCTCGGTCTTAACTGAGAGCAGTCACAGGACAGCATGTTTGTATGTATGTATGTCCCCTCAAACGTAAACCAATCAGAGCTGAGGATCTGGTCACATGACAGGGTGATGTGATTACGCCTGATGTCATTACGGCAGTACGGCGGCTGACTCTCCACACTCCGCCATTTTGATTTATATGCCGTTCATGCCGAACATATCGTCGAACCTGTCATATACGTATATTCACAATCACCATGCTCTACCTTTATGTTTTTCATTCAGTGTGAAACACAAACAAACCGATTGTTAAAATGACCATCGAATATCGAAAGCATAGACGTTATGTCTCTTCCAACAAAACGGTACGTATAGGCCTTAGGCTTTATGTCTCATCTTCGGACCGCTTTGGACAAATTAAGCCCAGGTTTCTTAATACAGTAGTGTATCGTTTCAGTTGTATCATTTCGGTAATAATAATAATATTGTAAAAATAACCATAACACTTGAATCCCAATGTCATGAATACAAAGTTAATGGATTGAAGCGGTGTATGGTTCATGATCAATGATGAGCGGTGTTCGGCACTAATATTAATAATCGCAGAAGTAAGGAATTAGCCTCAGTTTTTTAATGGTCATATCATTTTCGAAATATAACGTTAATATTATAGTAAATGTAATTGTAACACTAATCCCTTTGTAGTGACTGCAAACGTACTGGAAGTTAAAATGGTTCACCTTCTACATATTAATGTAGCGGCAGTTTTGTGTCCGTTACGTCATTTCGTCTACGATGTCATTACGACGGCTGACTCCACCAACCGACATTTTAATTTACTAGTCGGCCTACACCCGCTCACTACGGGAGCTGCAGAAAGGGGAATTCCTCTTTGGGGTATATAGATTACAGTCGATCTATGATCGGGTCTCAAGAACATTGGGTGTCTGTTCATTTACCAAGTTTCTTGTGGAGAGATCGCCATTTGGTTTAAGCATTCGAGCAAGCACTCCATTCAAATCTGTTAAGGAACGGCTGGCTTGGCAAGCCGACGGCAAGCAAGGAACGGCTAGCTACTTGGTAAATGAGCACACCTCAACCTATGTGGGGTACATAGATTACAGTAGATCGTCGCTCAGTTCTTAAATAAAACCTTCCTCATGGATGTCGGGATTCCTCCAAATTTCTTTGTTTAATGTTATAAGCATCATTAGCGACTGTTTGAAAAGCTAATAATGTGTTTGTGGTTTATAATATTTTACAAGCCTGGCTACGCCGCTGTTACACTTTTGGTCTTTGGGATGCAATTATTGGTCACTAAGGCTTCATAGTCATTAGCAGTCAGACAGTTTTATGTTGAAGGCTCCAGTCACGGACTATGCAGTCCTCATTCAGGCCATTGAGACCATTTCTTCCCATTTCTCCCTGAGAAAAGTCCTCATTGAGGCCTTAAATAAAAGTGCTGCATTGATAGAAAAGTGAAGAAAGAGAAAATCGTCAGAGTTTTTGAGGAAGTAAAAAATCTGCTTTTTGAAAAGGGAAAGGTCGTAAATGTTTCGGAAAGACATGAGAAGGTAAAGAGTTCGAAGAGTTTGGCGGTGGAGGGGAAGAAACAAGCATCATAATAGCCCACCCTTGAGTTGACAATGGCCACACAATAATCATGAGATGTCGTGGCTTGTCGAGTATTTTGTGGTCTCGCTACTGGCGGAGGTACACAAGCAGCAAGTTCTTGGAAGCAGACACCGAAGTATTCGAAGTAATATCTGTAGAACAGAAGCCAAGTTTGCGGTGTAATTCGAGCGGGTTTTTTGGATGTTCTATTGTAAGAGTGTTCAAGAGGATCTGGGATATGGATATGGTGGGGGTGATATTTGCTCCAAATCATTGAGAATGGAAAATGTAAGGGCTTGAACTCCCCCAAACATCCGTGTGGGAAGATTTCAACCACACCCTGCGGTGCACATTGAAGTTTCCTAAATAGAGGAATTCTGATCGAGGGTGTTCGGATGTCATGGCGTCATAGCAGGAATTAAGATAGTCAAAGGAAGCTATAAAGTTTATAGATTGGGAGAGCAGTAAGTGAAACAGAGAAAATAGTGATGGTCAGGAGACAAATCTTAAACCTGATGACATCAAAGTTTGGAGATATCTATACACAGATCAGGGGCATGATTGTATGGCCTAAAAGGTGGAAGAAGTCAGTTTACATTCCATTGCCAAAGAAAGGGGATCCAAGAGAATGTTAAATAACTGAAGCATTGCCTTGATTTCAGATGCGACAAATATATCATGAAAGATCATTCAACACAGAATAGAAGACTTCATCAAGTGATCATTTCCCGTTGAGCAAGCAGGTTTCAGGAGAGGTCGAGGTAGTAGAGATCCAATCGCAAATATGAAGTGGATCATGCAAAAAGCAACAGATATCGAAACAAGGTGGATCTCTGTTTTATATATTGTAGCAAAGCTCGTAATTATGTTGATCATGAATTGATGTGGATTATGCTGAGAGAATTGGTGATGTCAGAGCACCTGATATGTCTGATAAGAAGCCTGAACACTAAACAAGGAGCTACAGCAAGAAGAGAATATTGAGAGATAGAAAGGTTTGTAATTGGAAAATGGATTGGAAATGGGTGGTGCATTCTCATCCCTTGTTCAATCTGTATCGTGAATACATCATGAGGAAATCAAACTTGGATGACCGTATTAGAAGCTGTAGTCAGGATTGGAGGAAGATCTATCACCAATCTAAGGTATGTTGATGATACTACTGTTGGCAGAAAGTAAAGACGACTTGATGAAACTGCTACAGACTGAAGAAGGGAGGTGAAAGGCTGGTTTTTATTTAAACTTAAAAATACTAAAATCTTATCAACTGAGAAGATTGACATGTTCAGATTGGGAGACGATGATGTGGAAATCGTGAAAAGTTTCATCTTCCTTGGTTCTATGATTGAAGTGAGTGGGGAATGCAGAGGAGAATTTAACAGAAGGTTAGCATTGGGGAGATCAGAAATGTCAGGGTGGACAAACATCTGGAAAGACAAATAAGTTCAGTGGAGAAGTCAACCATGCTGGGTATGGTTTGAGCGAAGAAGAGGAAGAAGCAGCCCTTGTATGTGCCTGATGGATGGGGTAAAAGATGCAACCAAGCCGTCTCTGCCAGAGCTTTGAGAAGCAGTGCAGGATGGAGATGTTTGGAGAAATCTGATCATGTACGTCACCAGAATTCGGACACAACTTGACGTAAGCATAGATACGAGTAACTCGATAGATTTGTGTGCAACACCCCACAGACAGTCACTTTTTTTTCTTTTTTTTTGTATACAAGATCGAGGCTCGTGAAAGAGCTAACATTAATCACACAAAAAGTCAAACCGACACATAAAACACAAAAAATAAGGGGAGCGGCAGACAAGATGGGGAGAGAGGGGGAAGGAAACAAACACAACATTTGAGAGCAGGGACATCGGGAGAAATGTGGGAGGGGGAGGGCTTTGGGGGAGGTGGGAGAGGTATAAAACATATGAACACTGCAAGGACTTCCAGGAAAGAAGTTGGAATTTCAAAAAAAAAGTGTATCTGGGGTGAATTAGTGGGGGTAGAAAAGATCAAGGTTTTGGATGGGGGAAGATAAGAGATGGTGGTGAACAGCTGTTTTAAAGACCTGGAGGGAGGAGTGGGATTCAAGGGAGTGAGGGAGTTTGTTCCAGAGGCGGGTTTTTTTTGTATACAAGATCGAGGCTTGTGAAAGAGCTAACATTAATCACACAAAAAGTCAAACCGACACATAAAACACAAAAAACAAGCATTCTGAGTATTGCGCTGCAATACATGTCCCCTACCAAAGTTCAAAGTGCAATAACTTTGTCAAAAATGATCGAATATGCAAATGTATGCACGGTTGATGCTGGTTTTCAAACTTGATCTGAGGTATGCTGAGACACGTGTGTCACGCCTCGCCTCGTTGATAAGCCCGCAAGGTCGCTCCGTGGAGCGGCCTGCACGTATTGCACTGTGTGAATTATATAAATTATTACCAACTCACGGTCTGAGGTACTAGCGATTCAAGAGATATCCATTTTTTTATGGCACATTGGAGAAGCCAATGCGAGGTTTCTTCTTCCTCAGCTTGTCACAACTCTGTCAAATGCGATCGAGTTAAAAAAGTCAGAATTTGACCAAATCTGTTTTATTCGTTTGTTAATATACCTCAGCTATTGACAAATCTTAAATTAGAATTTTATTTGAGGTTAAAATGACCGCGACAGGTCGTGTCCAACGATGCTTTCAGTCTGTACATGTGATAAATAATTAAATCCGCACACGTGACGCCTCTTCTTCTTCACGCAATAACAACTTCTAGCTTCCAGACCGTACTTCCAATCATCTTGACATTTTGCACACTTGTTACTCTTCATGACTTCTACTACAGTATGAAGTTTCACGTCGATCAATAAAGCAATTCAAGAGATATCCATTTTTTAAATCTGTTCGTTTAATTAACGATATCTGCCAAACCACGTGAGCTATCGCAAATTCCAAAAGGACATTTTAGTAGACTGACATGCGGAACAGATCTGTGAAGTCTCCCCTCGATTGGATCAAAAATGAGGGAGGGGCTCGGTTTCAAAGGTTCATGCTTAAAAACGTCATAACTCTGAAACCATGTGACGCATGACGTCATGCTCGTTGACTTTTTTGTTCGTCATGGGTATGCGATTCTGCCTGCAAAGTTTGGCCTCGATCTGTTCAGCCGTTGCAGAGAAAAAGGGGTTTTCGTCTTTTCACGAAAAACAATATGGCGCCCGAACCACGTGACCTGTGATGTCATAATTACCATTAAGATATTCTACAGACCGAGTCCCTCCTATGGTGAAAATTTGATCTCAATCGGTCCTATTATTGCAGAGAAAATCTTTTTTAAAGGAAATTAAAACTTAAAATGGCACTGAGTTAAGGATCATCAGAATTATCAGAATTCCCAAAGTTCAAAGTGCCATAACTTTGTCAAAAATGATCGAAACGTCGTGAAGTTCGGACTTGATCTGTAACTTATCATGAGGAAACCATGTGCCAAGTTTGAAATCATTAGCATTAAGCGTTTAGAAAACAAGTCCGGAAAACTGTTCTTTGCGTGACGGACTGACAGACTGACGGACTGAGGGACGGCGTGCAAACCTATAGTCCCCTCCGGTGTACACCGGTAGGGGACTAATAAGGGGAAACTTCCTCATGTTAGAGTCATTGTAACCACTTCAGCCATTATTGTACTCAGCTGACTAAAAAAAGAAAGAAAAAAAAGTACAATTAAGAGGTTAAGCAATCTCCAAATTTGGTACTTTCGTAATGTATACTGGCATCTTCATCAGTCTTGGTGGTTCTACAAATGTTTGAGAATAAAAGGTGTGGCTCCTCACTATGTCGTCACTTTTCAGTGTATCATTTTGTACATACTTGATGGGGCGGCCTTTTTTTCCATGCCAGCCCTCCATGTGGAATACTCGTGTACTCCTATACAAATAGGATATCAGAAAGTGCGAGCAATGTTAAACTTGGCAGATATTTAATTGGACTATTTTTTATATTTATGACAAAATCTGCCGCTTCCGGAACAAGCGAACGCTTCCGCTACAAAAGACTTCCGCTTCCGGTCTTGCCGGCGAGGTTTCGTGTATTCGCAGCTCTCCACGCTCTCCATCGAAATCGAAGTTAAGTAATTGTTCCCATTTGTATTTTCGTTATAACTGTATTTATTTTATGGTGTGTGTACGTATATTGTGTCCCGAGGAAGATTTTCGGTGCAAATCTTTCATACCTGTATTGAAAATCGTGTTAATTCGTGTCGTGTCTTGAGGCCTTGTACAGTGTACAACCTTGAGGCTTTGTTTTTCTCTCAGCGGTCCGTCGTTTGTGCTCCAATAACTTTTGTTCTCTGTTTTCCCAGTCTTTTCACCCCATAGCCTACTTCCTTGTGTAAATCTCAACTAAAAAAAAACAAGAAAACAAAAAAAAAAATTTTCCTTCTCTGTTCTTATTCTTTGTTCTCATTCGTTTATTCGTTCTTATTCGTTCGTTCGTTCTTCGACCACGTGTTTCTCCCCCATTTCCCCAGATAGTTTTCACTGTTATTAACCTTACAATGTTTACACTTTCCCCTCAAGTTCTGTATTCCGTCGTATATTATAACACCTTTTTCTTCTTCTTCTTTAAAAGGCTGCTTTTGACTTGCTCACCAAACCTATTCATCCCAAAAAAAATGCCATCTCCTATAGTGCCTTTTTTCTACATTCCCTAAACTCTCCTGCACTCCATCCTCCATCCAGCGTCCTTAAACGTATTTTTGACTCGAAGGTCACAAGAAACTCATTTTGCAATAAATGTTCGTTTCCCATTAATCGTACACTTTCTAAAATCCAATCTCACCCCTCCCCTCCAAATCTTCCCCATAACCCCTCCCCTCCAAATCTTCCCCATCACCCCTCCCCTCCAAATCTTCCCCATCACCCATCCCTTTCAAATCTTCCCCCTTTCCCCTCCCCTCCTAATCCTCCCCATCACCCATCCCTTTCAAATCTCCCCCCTTGCCCCCTCCCTCCTAAATTACCCCCTCATCCCTCACTCCAAGACTCCCCCTCACCCCTCCCCTCCAAATCTCCCCCATATCCCATCCCTTTCAAATCCCTCCCCTTGTCCCTTCCCTCCCAAACTCCCCCCTCGCCCCTCCCCTTCAAATCTCCCCACCCTCATTTCTTCTCAATTTCCCCCCTCTCACTCCCCCTCCTCAAAGCGTCCTCCCCGCTTCTTCCCCCTTCCAACTCTCACCTCCATCTCCCCCAACCTTCTGCCTCGCTCTTCCCAATCCTCAACTAACACCTCATTGTGCCTCACCCAATCACCATCAAACCTTTTGTCCGCCCCATCCTTCCCTTTCTCCGAGCTATTCTGAAATCTCTGACACACCTTCAACAGCTCTCCCTACCTCTTCCACCTCTTCCACATCTTACCCTACCCCTCCTCCCCCCTGTTCTGTATCCGATGCTCCCCCTTCCTCTTCATTAACGGTATGGACCTCAAACATCCGGGGCCTTCGTTGAAACTTAACTGATCTCTCCATACAGGTTGCTTCTGTCAAACCAGACGTGATCTGCTTAACAGAAACTTTCCTCCTTCAAGATGTCTCTGATTCCTTAGTATCTCTCCCGGGTTACTCCCTCCTCCGGTATGATAGACCTGAGCCTCGTCCTGGAGGTGGGGTTGCTATCTTTATCAAAAACTCTCTTCCTCACTCGCCCTGCACTGCACTCTCTCCACCTCACCCCCAGGAATACCTCTGGCTACGGCTTCCCCTTCGCTCCCACCTCTTGTTCATATGTGTGTTGTACCGTCCACCAAACAGTGATGACTCCATCTACATCTCGCTGTCTGATAATATGGACCAACTTCTATCTACTCATCCCAACTCTCTCTTCCTCATATGTGGTGATTTCAATTGTCACCATGCCAGTTGGCTGGGTGTGGGTACCTCTCTCACCAGCCATGGCTCCTCAGCAAAGGACTTCTGCGACTCACTGGGACTGACCCAATCTGTCAATTTCCCAACCTGGATCTCAGTCAACGGAGCATCTTCTCTTCTGGACTTGGTTATGACTAACTTCCCTGAAAATGTCTGCTGCTCTTCTTCTGCTCCAATCGGATCATCTGATCATGTCCTTGTTAAAGTGGACATCTCTCTGACCATTCTCAGGGAGCCTGCTCAGCGTCGACGAGTCTGGCATTTCACTCAGGCCAACTGGCACGGTCTACAAGCAGCCATCAATCATCTGGACTGGTCTCCCATCTCTACCACCTCTGACATCAACTCATCCTGGGAATTCTTCCAAAGTAAATTGCTCTCTCTCATGCACAGATTTATCCCATCTCGTCTTCAGTTGTCATACCCTTCCTCCCGTCCATGGTACACGGAATCTTGTGGTGAGGCTGTTGCCCAGAAACAACTTGCCTTCGTCTCCTGGAAAGCAAATCCAACGGAAGGAAATCTCATTTCCTTTCACAAAGCCCGAAACAAGTGTGTGTCCACCCTCAGGACAGCCAGGAAACAATATCTCTCCGTTCTCAAGACCGAACTCTCTTGTCTGTCTCCCTCTTCCAAATCCTGGTGGCGTCTGGTCAAATCCGTTTCTGGTGTTTGTTCCCCCTCCATCCCTCCCTTACCTCAAACGGCTACACAGCTGACTCCGCACGTGAAAAAGCTGAATGCCTCTACTCTGTGTTTGCCTCTAAATCTTGTGTCCCAAACCCATCCCTCTCTGTACCCACCATACCCAGTCGTACCCAGCTGCTCCTGGACTCCGTGTCCTTTCCTCCTGACAAGGTGGAAAAGTTTCTGTCAACCCTCGACTCTGATTCTGCAACAGGACCTGACGGCATCAGCCCATGGGTCCTAAAATCCTGTTCTTCCGCTCTTTCACTCCCTCTCTCTGTTCTCTTCACCCTCTCTTTTGCTCAAGGTCAACTGCCATCTGCTTGGAAATCAGCCAACATCACCACTTTGCACAAAAAGGTGCAAAAACAGATCCTAGCAACTACAGACCAATCAGCCTTCTCCCAATTATCAGCAAAGTCATGGAATCCATCATTGCTTCGGATATGAAATCTTTCCTCTTCTCCAATGGCTTGATCTCTGATCATCAATTTGGTTTCAGACCAGGTCACTCTACTCTGGACATGCTGCTTCTGCTGTCTCAACAATAGATGGAGGTCCTCAATGCCAAACAGGAAATTAGAGCTGTCTCCCTCGACATATCACGTGCCTTCGATATGGTCTGGCACCCCGCTCTGCTCACCAAACTCTCCTCCTTTGGTAACCATGGAAATCTCCACACATGGCTGGCGGACTTCCTCTCTAGTCGTAGTCAACGTGTGGCCCTGAATGGGTTTCTCTCATCTCCTCTTGCTGTTCAGCCTGGAGTTCCCCAAGGCAGTGTTCTGGGCCCTGTGCTTTTTCTGGTCTTCATTAATGATGTGTCTGACTCTCTTGAAAATCCTCTCTATCTCTTTGCTGACTCCACTCTCTGCCGCTCCATTCCTCATCCCTCAGATCGGCAGTCTGCAGCCTCCTCACTCTCTGCAGACCTGGACAAAATCACAGACTGGGCAAACAAGTGGAACTTGTCTTTCAATCCTAACAAATCTCACACTCTTACGATGTCTCTCCGAAAAGACCGACTGGACAACCCTCCCATCTACTTTCTGAATAATCCTCTCCAAGAAGTTCTGTCACTCAAGCTTTTGGGTCTCACTATCTGCCACGATCTTTCCTGGGAAAACCACATTTCCAAGCTGGCCTCCAAAGCCAGTCGCCGACTGGGCATCCTCCGTCGTGCGAAGTCCTTCCTTGGCACACCTGAACTCCTCACCACATACAAGGCTTTCATCCGCAGCTCAATGGAGTACTGCTCTCCCCTCTGGGCTGGTGCTCCTGCCTCACACCTAGCTCGTCTTCACGCTGTTGAAACCAAAGTGTTCAGAATCATTGGAATCTCCCGCGATGACGCTATCTCCGAGGGCCTTTCACTTAATCACCGCAGGCAGGTTGGTGGTCTTTCCGTCTTCTACCGACTCCTCTCCGGCCTTGCTCCCCCAGCTCTCTCTGGGCTCTGTACCCCAAATATTCCTGCAGGTTGCACAAGATCTGCCTGCAACCCTCTTATGGTTAAACTGCCAAAATCAAGACTCTCTGCTCACCTTCACTCCTTCATTCCTCTTTTCTCCCGCCTCTGGAACAAACTCCCTCACTCTCTTCAATCCCACTCCTCCCTCCAGGTCTTTAAAACGGCTGTTCACCACCATCTCTTATCTTCCCCAATCCAAAACATTGATCTTTTCTACCCCTGCTAATTTCACCCCAGATCCACTTTTATGAGGTGACTTTTGACTTCTTCCCTGGAAGTCCTTGGTGTCCTTGCGTTTTATACCTATCCTGCCTCCCCCCAGGCCCTCTCCCTCCAAAAACATCTCCCAATGTCCCTGCTCTCAAATGTTGTGTTTGTGTGCTTCCTCCCCTTCTCTCCCCATCTTGTCGACCGCTCCCCTTTTTTATATACTTTGTTTGCTTGTTTGTTTGATTTGTTTGTTTGATAAATGTTAGCTCTTTCACGAGCCTCGACTCTGTATACAAAAAAATATATATATATATGGCATTGCAAAAATGCATTTAACATGATCTTCATTTAGTAAGCAATACATACATGTCAATGGTAAAGTTACATCTGGTCAAATAGAGGAATCCTTCCTTTTTCAGGTACTGCTTACTTCTCTCAGTCGTGAACAGCGGGACAAGCTTCCTCTCTGGATTCGTCATATTCTCCCTGCTTGGGTTCATGGCTCACGAACAGGGGGTGGACATCTCTGATGTTGCTGAATCAGGTAGATTTTATTCTTTAAAGCATAACAATGTTGAAACTGTTTTGAAAGAGCAAAACAACAAAGGAAGGATTATCAACAGAAAATTGGTGAATTGGCAACAGATGGGCATAGAACAGACAAATATACCGCATTGGGGATGTATAAAAAATATTCGGGTTGCCATATTAGCTATCTTTTGAGGTTGTAAGGATTAGAGAGGTGGAAAGACAAAATATGAATGAATGAATGATCGTTTTTTAAGGCCATTTTCCCCACTAGAGCGGGGGTTAGCCTTGCGGGCCCCATGACAATCATGGTTCCCTGTTTGAGGCAATGTTTTTATGGCCGGATGCCCTTCCTGACGACAACCCTTAGTCGCCTCTTAGGATGCGCAGGGATACGGTGTAGCTATTCCAAATCGGGATGCACACCTCCACATGTGTGGTGAAATAGATGTTCCTCCTCCTTTCCGGAACCTTGTCATCACAAGGAATATCTATCTCAAGGGTCTGGGCAATCTCAAGAATCCTCTCCGATCTTCATTCCTCAGCCCATATCCATTTCCTCCATGTTCCAATTTGCAAATGTTCCAAACCTGCTCCATGTTCCAAATATTTCCAACAACAACAACAATATATGTTCCAACAACCAGTTTATGATGGGACAAAGACATTTTGCAAATGCTTCTTCAAGGCCTTCACTTCCCTCTCTGTAGACTTTGATATAATTACGTTGTTGTGAAATCAGAGCCAGAGACCTCTCTCAAGAAAGGAGGCTTTATTGCAATCGACCTGGTGCATCTAAACATAACACAATATCATAACATTCGTCTACATGACACAAGCAAAGCATCCCGATACATTTAAAATGAAGCAAACTACTAAGCAGCAAATTACTACTCTTATCTAGCTCTCCAAGAGTCATAGCCGCAAGTATGGCAGTCTCCCACTCTCACAGCTGGTTACATATGGAATAACACCCATCTCCGCAGGGACCGCCCCGGCCAGACAGCTGTGTGTATCACGCCAGCAATTGGCTTGATGTCGTCTGATTCACCACATACGTACTGGTCAAACACATGTAACATGTCTTTCAATCTTGTCAAATCTCACACTTTCACTCTGTCTATCTGAAAGGACCCTCTTGCTGGCAAACTCTTCAATCCACTTTCTTAACAATCCTCTTGAAAAAGTTGAGTTCTTCAAAGATTTGTGCTTCACTATCAGCCATGATCGTTCTTGGGCAAACCACATTTATAAGTTGGCCTCCAAAGCCAGTTTCTGAGTGGCAATCTTCTGCCGTGCAGAGTCTTAACTTGGCACATCTGAACTCTTATCCATCTACAAAGCTTTCATCCACAACTTTACAAAGTATTACTCTCCCTTCCAAGCTGCTGCCCCCACCTTACACCTTGCTCAGTTTGACGTGGTGGAAACCAAGACCTTCAAGGTCATCAAAAGGAAACAAAGCCCCCCCCCCTCCCTCCCACGTATCAGCAAGGAATATGCATTCTGGCAGCAACTCCCTTCCGGTGAAGGTCCAAAAGTTCCCTCCTAGGTTTTGGCAGGGTGCATGCGGTCTGCCAGCAATGCTCTTCTGGTGAAACACCAAAATTACGAATCGCTACTCACCTCCACTCATTCATTACTCTTTTTCCCCACCTGTGGAACCAGCTTCCACTTTTCCCTCAATCTCATTCTTCCTTCGAGAGCTTCAAGACAGTTGTTCACCACCGTTTCTGATCATCCCCTATCGAAAACCATGATCTTTTCTACCCCATTAGGTTTCCCCAAGGCCACCTCTTTCCAAGATTCTAGTAGTCCCTTCCTAAGATTTTGCTTCTGTATCCATCTTGTCCACCCTGTGTGTCATCCCCTCACCCTCATTCTTCCCCATATCCCTTATTCTTGCAAGTCCGCCTCTATCTTTGTCCTCAACCCTGCTGTTGGTGTCCACTCCCCTCTCTTTCCACCAGCCTAGACTGTAACAAAAGAAAAAATAAGAGCAGTACATTTTAAGTCCAGTGCCGTCTTCCAACCAATTGCAAAGAGTCTCAACAACTGCACATGAACTATTATCATCAGAAAATGCACATAAGTCTAAGATTCTCAAAACTAAAGCTCATACAAGTATTTCTGCTGGCTTTGCAATCACGTTTTAGCAGTTGTTGCACCGGGAGTGCGCTTTACCATTCGTTTCTGTAATATTGCACCTGATCACAGAATAATCGTGTGATTCTTATAACAGATCATGTTGTGGAACCTAATTATACACGATGCAAACATATGCTGGCATTTGCAGGTCCAGGGCTGGTGTTTATCGTTTACCCCAAGGCGGTGACCATGATGCCTTTTCCAGGTCTCTGGGCAGTGCTCTTCTTCCTGATGATATTGCTGGTTGGGATTAGCAGTCAGGTAACTTCAAGACCTTGACATTTACACCCTCGAGTGCTAAACAAAGTACAGATAAGATTTGTAGTGCGGTGTGAATTTTGAGCACTTGTGACTGTCTGGAGAGTCATTACTACAGACATGATAGTCACAAGTGCTCAGTAACTCCCCCGCTCACAGTCATTCCATTTAATAGTATTATCAAAATATTTACTGCAGTTTAGGTATTAAAAGGAATTGAGAATCGTCTGTTTTGCTGCAGATTTACTGCAATCTACTGTTACATCATTTGTACACTTTTGTTCCAAATCATCTGTTTTGAATATGCTGTCAGTGCACTTTCTGGTCACACACTTGCATGATTGTTGAACACATATCCTTGGTGGTAAGGAACCTGATTGTTTCTGGAAGTTCTGGATAAATTGCATTTATTATTTATTTAAAGATGCAGGCCATTTTATGATATCACCCATGTTGTGGAAAACCATTCAGGTCCGCACAACTTTAGTCCAACGGTTTGGTTTAATTGCATTTAGATCATTAGATCATTCCTGTAAGTAGAAATACACAATAAGCATACGATGCGACATCTCATAAAGCCATTCATATCAGTCAATGCAAGCAAGCTAGATATTCTATAAAGGCGTACCATTAACGAGGCTACCGATGTAACATGTCACAAGGGAGAAGTCTCGGAGCACTGACACAGCAACGGGTCTTATAGTCACGCCCCTAGTGGGGACAACAATGACAGCGAGCAGCGAGCATCCCCACCCGGGTTCAGTACGGATACGATTTCACTACATTCACCCCCCGTCAGAATTATACGGCCGCGTGGCTAAAAGCGAGTGAGCGTCAGCATGGGCGCGGAGTATCAGTCGGCCCAACCGTAGCGGGCCGGGCGGCGAATTTCTCTGCCAGCACGCGTTCGAAATTCCCCGGGTACGGCGTCTCGTAACCCTGTATCCCCGGTGTCAGAGGCGTCAACAGGGTCGGGTGACGAAGGGGGTAACGCCAAGTCGTCGGACCCGGGCAGTCCCGACGGGGGGAGGGTCGGTGGACTATCGGCGATGGGAGCGTCGGGAGAGGTCATAGTCTCATAGATGGGTTCGACCGGTTCGTCCGATTCCCTACTAAGGTCGTCGACCCCGCAAGGGGCAAGATGACGAACGGAGACAGTAGTCTCACGACCATCAGACGTCATCACACGAGCATGCTCAGGATTAGCCTGGAGAATCTGCACTTTGTCCACAAGGGGGTCGTACTTGCTCGCGCGAACTGCCCGTTTAAGGTAGGCCGGCCCGGGCCCAGCGAGCCAACTGGGCAAAGACCGTATACACCCCGAGCTCCTGGGGTGGTGGAAAAGACGCTCGTGGGGAGTTTGGTTAGTTGCCGTACTCAGGAGTGCCCGGATTGAGTTCAACGCCGCAGGTAGCGACCAAGCCCATTTATCGAGGCCCCGGCCGTGGGTCCGGAGATGGAGCATGACGGCCCTCCAGATAATCCCGTTGAAGCGTTCGATCTGCCCATTAGCCTGGGGTCTATACGGCGTGGTGTAACTAGACGCAACGTTGTTTTGGAGCAGATAGCCGCGCACCTCCTGAGACAAGAAGACTGCACCCCGGTCGGTATGGACATAGGCCGGGTAACCGAACATTGAGAACAAGTTCTGTAAGCAACGCATCACCGTGGCAGCAGTCATGTCCGCGCACATATAAGCAAAGGGGAATCGTGAGTACTCATCAACGATAGTGAGCAGATAGCGAGAGCCGCTCGACACCGGCAAAGGGCCCTTGAAATCCATCGCCAAGCGTTCCCACGGGCGTGTAGCCTTCACCAGAGTCCCCATAGGGGGGTTATAGAAACGCGGTTTGATTTCCGCGCAGATAGCGCAGTCGCGACAGATACGGCGGATATCGTCAATCGAGTAAGGGAGATTCCCACTCCGCACGAAATGAGCGAAACGCGTTACGCCGGGATGGCCCGCAGTAGCATGCAGCACCCGTAGGCCCTCCAACGAGGTGATACCAGCACATGTAGTGGGGCGCGATAAGGCATCGGCGGCCTGGTTATCCTTCCCTGGGCGATATTTGATGGTGTAACAGAAGTCGGCGAGTTCGATACGCCAGCGAGTGATTTTCTCGTTCTTAATGCGCTGGGCGTGTAAGGTGTCGTACATGAACGCAACGCTTTGCTGGTCCGTGATGATTTGGAAGCTCCGCCCGAGTAGGTACGGGCGCCATCGCCGAATAGACTCGACGATCGCATACGCTTCCTTTTCAACGGACGAGTGCCGCCGCTCAGCGGAGGTAAGAGTCCGTGAAAAGAAAGCCACGGGACGTCCCCCTTGGGAGAGGGTCGCCGCGATGGCCTGATCCGAGGCGTCACTTTCGAGGACGAACGAGCCGCTCTCGTCGATGGTTGCTACGGCGGCTCGGGCGATGTCGGTCTTAAGACCTTCAAAGGCCGTCAATGCGGCCGAACTCAGGGGAAAAGTGTCGCAGGCCACAAGGGGGCGAAGTTTCGCGGAGAAATTTTGCACCCATTTGGAGTAATGGGCGAACAGCCCAAGGGCGCGTTTCAGGGACGCCCGATCGCAGGGAGGGGCCATGTCGAGCAAAGGTCGCAGACGTTCCTTATCCGGAGAGACAGAGCCATGGGTCACGGTGTACCCCAGAAGATCTATGGTGCGTAGGGAGTATCGGCACTTATCCTCGTTCATAGTTAAGTGATACCGTTGCGCGACCTCAAGGAAGCGCTTCAGATTAGCGTCATGGTGCCCTTGGTCATATCCACAAACCGTAAGGTTATCGAGGTAGACGAAAACATCGGTTAAGTGCTCCCGCGCAACGAGGTCATCCATGGCCCTCTGGAAACAAGCGACCCCGTTCGTCACCCCAAAGGGCAATCGTGTGAATTGGTACAACCGCTGCCCCGACTCGAAAGCGGTATAGATACGATCCGCCCTAGAGATAGGGATCTGGTGGTACGCACTACGGAGATCGAGAGTACTATAGACCGAATACTGGGACACCTGTTGCACTAGCGCGTCCATCCCCGGAAGGGGGTAGGCATCCAGCTGTGTAAAGCGGTTAATCGTTTGGGAATAGTCGATCACCATGCGTTTGCGATGGGCCTCACTGCGCACCACTAAGACCTGGGCACGCCACGGCGACCTACTAGGTTCTATGATGCCGTCTTTCAAGAGCTGAGTCGTTTCGTCCGCAATGAATTGCATGTCCGCGCGAGAGTAGCGTCTCGATTTTACCGCGACAGGGGTACAGTCGGAGGTTAGATTGGGGAACAGTGAAAGCGGACGGACGTCCATTTGCGCTAGGGCGCACACCGTTAGCGCGTCGTCCGCCCCCACAACAAGAGTGTCAGGCCCACCGAACTCCATTACCAGACGTCCATGCAGCTTAAGAAAATCGTGTCCTAGCAGAATATCAGCACATAAAGCGGGTAAAACCATAAGGTGTACATCAGGGAAAACCCGTCCCTTTAGCACTAGTTTCAATCGGCATTCCCCTTTTGTGCTAAGCCGGAGTCCCTGGGAAGCCATGAAGATCCGTCTCGTAGACCGCCCGATCCGCCATCCATGCCTGAGCACAAGTCGCTGGTCGATAAAACTATCCGTAGATCCGGTGTCCACCAAGGCCTGAACACAATGGCCCTCAACCATAAGGGGAATAAGGGCTTGAGCCAGGCCAGACGAGGCAGCTGGGAGCGGGACTGAGCCCCCCGAATGGGTCGGACCAGCCTCGCGGGTGGATCCTACACCAGCAGCAGTTTTGCGATCGTGGCCGGTGTCTGCGTTGACCATGGGGAATCCATTATCGTCATCAGAGGGCTTTCCCCAGCATTCCGGTGTTTCGCGATTCAAAATCCGACGAGAAAAGGCCTCCGTAGTATTTGGCATCGCCTTTTGACACTCCTGGCAGATAAAGGCTTCCGTTGTAGCCGAAATCGCCTTTTTCGTTTGGTCGCTTTGACAAAAGGCTTCCGTAGTATTCGAAATCGCCTTTTTCGTTTGGTCGCTTTGACAAAAGGCTTCCGTAGTAGTATTCGAAATCGCCTTTTTCGTTTGGTCGCTTTGACAAAAGGCTTCCGTAGTATTCGAAAGCTGTTTCTTCCCTTGCGTGGCTCGAGGTTTGGCCAAGGACGCGGCCTTTGTCCCCGATGGAGAATGAGACGTTGGTGGCTGTCCGGTGGCGCCAGTCAAGGTTGTCTGCGCGCCCAGCGGGCCGCGGAGAGGGGCCCTCCCCTTCGAAGTCGGGTAAGGCGCTGGGCTCGTGGGTTCTGCTACAAGCCCGTTCAAGGTTGCCGCGCCTGCGCGACCGCGGCTGCGCGAGTCGAAGGGCCGCGAGCCGCGTGCCGATTTCTTGCACACTTTCGCGTAATGTCCCTTTAGCGAGCACAAATGGCAAATAGCGTCACGTGCCGGACACACGACTCGGGCATGACGAGGCCCTCCACAAAAAAAACATGCGGCCCCGCGCAAGGCCTTGGGTCTGCTGGTCGTAACGGCAGCTGTCAGGGTAGGGTCATCCTCCGGAGCCTCCCGGAGTTCAGCAGGCGGATCCACGTCCTCGTCAGTGGTACTCTCCGGCCGGGCGTGTAGTGAGGTGCCCGCCAAAAGGCGCGTGCGATCATAGGCGTTCGATTGCATCCGCGCTTCGGTATACACCGTCGCTTGCTCAACCGCCGTAGCGAAGGTCAGGTCGGTCTTCTCCAAGAGTTTGAGACGTAGTTCCTGGGAGGAGACCCCTGCTATGAAGGCATCTAAAAGTCGATCATCTTTAGCCTGCTCGGGAGTCCGTGGCTCCTTGGCGCTGTCCAGCATGAGCTGCCGGAGCTCCTGGGCGTAATGATCCATAGGCTCGTTGGGCTGCTGCCGCCGCGTCTGCAGCAAATAACGCGCATACACAGGGCTTTTTTCTTTTATATAAAGCCGCTTGAGCTCCGCGATGGTAAGATCATACGTCGTGCATTGAGCGACCGCGTGGTAGACCCGGTAGTCGATTTTTGAGTGTAATATTGCCAGCTTCGCGGCAGGCGTCGGAGCGGTCTCAGGCTCATCAAAGAGATGCTCCAGTTGTCGGAGCCAGTGCTTGAGTTGCAAGCCTCCGTCCGTGGCTTGTGGGTCGGCGCTGAAAATGGACACCGTCAACGTCTTGTTGCCAGCCATGTCAGCAGATCTTAAATGCAATTAAGTGTTGTGGAAAACCATTCAGGTCCGCACAACTTTAGTCCAACGGTTTGGTTTAATTGCATTTAGATCATTAGATCATTCCTGTAAGTAGAAATACACAATAAGCATACGATGCGACATCTCATAAAGCCATTCATATCAGTCAATGCAAGCAAGCTAGATATTCTATAAAGGCGTACCATTAACGAGGCTACCGATGTAACATGTCACAAGGGAGAAGTCTCGGAGCACTGACACAGCAACGGGTCTTATAGTCACGCCCCTAGTGGGGACAACAATGACAGCGAGCAGCGAGCATCCCCACCCGGGTTCAGTACGGATACGATTTCACTACAACCCATACATGTGATTTATTTTCTAAATATATTTTGCATATTTTTGATAAAGTATTGTTACGTTTGTAGGGGGTGGGGGTAGACATTACCTTAGTACAGTTGTGGGGAACACCTCCACCGATCGTAACAGAAGCTCACCAACAGTTTGAGATTGAGAATGACGAAACTTTATTAAAATACCAATTATACAGATCTGGAGGAGACTGAGACGTCTACAGCACGAACCAGCTTCATGCCACGTCTAGCCTTCCTGAAAATACATTGATTCACAGTCCACTTATATAGGGACACGCTTTATCAGAAAATCTCCGAGAGAACAAAGGAACTGGCGAGAGTTCCTCCCACCGTTATCCCTAGTGGGCCGAGCCCCCACCGTCATCCGTCCTTTCATTTTGGGGGAGTGGAGCACGCACCGTTAGGATCCGGACCAGATGTGGTTTCAAGGCTCCGAGGTGACAGAAAATATAACTCACTGAAAGGGGGATTGCATTCTTGGTTCCGATAAGACCATAAAGTAAATGAGGTCGTTCTGATGAGTTCCAGGTGTTAAAAGCACCTTCAGTTCACATTTCTCATTTAAACATAAATTCAAAGCATATTTATTGTAACTCAAGCGTCGCTGTGATTATACGAAATATAGTTAATGTTTTGGCAGTTTATCAAAGGCTTTATGTCTACGATTCAAGCATCCTACGTAAAGTTACACTTTCCACGCGCATATTATCCATTCTCCTGCCCGCGGTTTGAGGCGCCGTCTGGGAGAAGAGAGAAGGTTTATGACTTAGGCTTATCTAGCTTTCAAGGGGCACACGTATACAATGAGGCCAGACGTTCAGCACGGGTGAAGCGAGTATTTTCTCATTTTAAACTAAAGCGAAGCGGCAACCTTTTATTAGCTTTATGAAATAGCATTTTTAAACAGCATTTATAACATAACATATTAGTCGGACGACATCCATAACAGGGCATTTAAGCAGTAACAGATCTGCGACCTGACATCCCTTCCTCTTGTCTCGTCGAGACAAAGTATCTCAAGAGACAACGTGCCGCATCGGGCTTTATTGAAAGACAATCGTGTAATGCGGGTATCTCCCAAGGGCATACCGTGCGCACATAGCGCCTCGCCCGTACATTTGGGGAACGTGTCGTGTGGTGCGTGCTTGGAACCTGAGGGCTCAGAACATGAAAGTCCATTAACGTTTCGGATCCACAACGAAGGCGTCTGGTCCAGATGAGGTTCTGCCCCGCCAGAGGGCCCGCAACCTCCCCTGCGGAACTTGCTCCCCCCACCCTTTGCAGACGCGGTCCTTGCAGATCTTCGAAGTTAATCAACGATCATGCCCATGAGATAATACATAAGAGGCGTTAGCCAGTACACGCAAGGGGTTTACAGCACAAGTATCACAGTCATCACAAACATCATTACAGGCAGCAGCCAGTTCCCACATGGGATTTTCAACACAAGTATCACAGTCATCACAAAATTCAATACAATTTTCTGGAGCGCCGGTCACATCTGCCTTGTTGAAGGACCCATTCAGGTCGACGGCTTTTGTGGTCAGAACCATAGTCGTTGTCGGCGGCTTCTTCACTTTCCATCCTGTAAAATACTTTCTCATACAGAGGAGGACTAGAGATTTCATTAGTGCCCCCCAAATTACTACCCCAATTATCACGGCCAGTGCGGTCAATAACCACTTCACTATGGTGCCCGTCCATCCCCGGAACCAGTCAGTGAGCCAGCTAAATTTATAAGAGTTCTCGCGCGCGATCCGATCGATCGTCAGGGCGTGGCTAGTTTCCCTTAGTCTCACTATTGCGGCTGACACTCCTTCGGATGGATCAGGTATGTAAGTGCAACATTTTCCCTCTATTATTCCGCATACCCCTCCTTTCTCTGCCAGGAGCATGTCCAAAGCCACCCGATTCTGCATCACCATTGTACGCATGTGAATTACCGTGTCCAATAGTATGTCATGAGCCGTAGCGGTGTCGTTTGCCACCTTTTCTAGGGCCAAAGCCAATTTGTCTATCCGGAAGCTGTTCATGGCTGTGCCCGCACCTGGGAAGAAGAAACCTAACACCTTTTCCCATAGGCTCCCGTGTAGTTTAGTGGTTCCATCTTCGTTCATGACTGACCTCTTATGTCGCCTGTCCAAGGACTTTGGGTCTAGCTCATCCAGTATCTCAACGTCAGGAAGGACTGAACCCAGATAACATGTGCCCCCCCCAATTATTTGGTAAATAGGGGTAAGCCTTGTCGCCGCATATAAACATTGTCCCATGGGGTGGGACCAGGTGGGTGGATAAGCACTGGAGTCCCTTTACCACCCCATTAATCCTACTAACCCCCCTAGAGAATGTTATAGCCGTTATGTTGTGGTTGTGTTTATCCTGCAGTACTATTCGTAATGTAATCCCCGAGCTCCCTTGTCCCAGCTTCCCGGGGAGAGTGTAGGCGCATTCTGATTCTCCCATACGCAAGTGGCCGGAACCCTGGAGGCAGACCGTCCCTTTCTGTGGTTTGACCCAGACGGGGGCAGGCCTCTCGGCCACATGGGCAATCATTGACGGGCGATAATTAAATTGTCGATTGCAACTCTTGCCGTTGTCAACCCCTTCTCTTTCCAGCGTGGTGACTAAACATGGGGAATCGATAGGTTGTGAGCAGAGGTCATTGAGGGACAAAGGTAGCACTATCATGTGTATTCCTGTGGTGCCTGCTTGGGGAAAGTGCATGCACGACCAGCAGTGTGTCCTATTTTGAATTGTTGCCACCTCCCTGGCCACTTTCCAATATGTGTTTTCACCCTTCTTTGGGGCCTTATCCTGGGGTTGCGGCGTGAGTATGTATTCGTTGCATCGTATGTAGTTCTTTTCGCCACTGGCCGCGCCAGGGGTCCAGACGCTGCACCGGACCTGCATAGTCATGCCTTTCTCTAGGCGTGTGCGTGTTTGTAGCTTAAAATCAGGGGTTCCCCATTGGTATCCTGGTTGGGCCAAGGTCTTGATGCTAGCTTGCCCGTCTTCCCGGAACTCTCGTATCTTTCGTAGTACAATGCCAACGCGTCCAGGCCCTGCCGACAGTGCTAGCCATCTTACGGTTACCCAATTTGTGTACAGGGTTTTCTGTTCGAAACATGGTAGTGATACTCTTTGTCCCCATGTTACGGTGAGGTGTCGGGTTCCGTTTTCGCATCTATTGGGATCGGAGCTTCCCCTAGCTGCTGTCGTTATCAATAGTATCGTACCTATGATTAGGCCCATCCTTACTATGGTTGCTGTGGTGTAGTGTCTGGTGCTTGTATGGCCAACTTACAGTGCGTGGCGTGGATCCACGAGGTCTTGCCCTCGCAAAAGACTGCCGTTGGTGTAGTCAGCAACACCTGGACTGGTCCCTTCCACCTTGGTTCCAAGGCGTTCTTGCAGGTGAAGTGCTCCACGAACACCTGGTCTTTTTCCTCTGGTGGAACACCTGGTTACCAATTTCCTAATCCACTTTTTCCAAGTGGATCCAATTTTATCCAATATTCGATTTTAAATTCAATCCAATTTTCTCTAATCCTTCTCTCAGCATCCCATTTGCCTGTTTCCTACATCAATAAACCAATAAAAAATAAAAATAAACGAAAATTATTTCAGCTAGAGTTTCAACTAGAATTACCACAAACAAACCGCCATTAACCTCCATTAACACAAACAAACCACCATTAACCTCCATGAACCTCCCCCTATTATTTATTTATTTTCACGAATAAACAAATAATAGAAATAACCTGGTCTAATTCCAATTCCAATTCTGGTCAGTTCTGGTGTCTGGTCACACACAATGTTTTTCTCACCCACTGTGATTCGCTAAAAATAGATTCTCACTGTTGTTATGTCTGAAATTCGTCTCATGAAAACCCATTCAAGAGTCCGGTGTAACAGACAGACAAACACATAGACACGCTGAAGACCCCAGGGTACCCATCAAACTAGCTTGTCCCTAGATCAACAAAACAAAATTTGTAACTTACTCAATTTTTTCTTTTCAATTGTCATCCCAATTGTCATTCCCTGTGCAAATTAGAACACTCCGGACTATGTCAACAACTGAACTTCCAAGACAACAACGATAACACACACCACCTGTCATTCACAGTAGACAACTGCATCTCCTTTCTCTCATTCATCCAAAGCGAAATTGATGACATCTTCAACAGCTCAATCACCACAACCCACTCTATCCTGACAAACTGCATCACTGAAATAAAATCCTGGCTTCAGATCAACGACAACCCGACAACTATCTCAACCACCCATAACTCTGCCCTCAACATTGATGGTTTCCCAGTATCCACCTTCCCTCACATCCGGAATCTTGGCATCCTCATTGACCAAACCCTCTCCTTTGACAAATACTCTAAACAGATCATAAAGACAGCCTTCTTTCACCTTAAAAACATCGCCCGTCTCCGTCCATCCCTTTCCTCCACGGCTGCAGAAACCCTCATCCACGCTTTCATCACCTCCTTCCATCTCCACCGCCTCTTACACTTAAACAGATCACAATTACTCACTCATACACTGTTGCATCATCGAAGCTGACTACTCCCTTCTGAGACCTGCGCTTTCCGATGTTTAATCCACTAATCTGCCACGTCCTCTACTACCGGCAACTCTTCCTCAGCGAGCTTACACTGCCATATTTCCATTACCTATAGCTTATTTATGCTATATTTCACACCTTATGTATCTAGATTTACTTCCAACTTTGATCTCGTTTGGTCCAGTCAAAAGTAGACTTTTATCAACGCATTCACCATGCCGGATGACATCATGAAATCCCAGTAGGTTGTTCTTCAATCCCAACCATCATGTGATTGTCGACGTCTCCATTTATTTAGTTCCTCATGGGTTTGGTGTTTTATGGCCTTTACCTCCTACCCAATCACACTGCACATCATCCCCCGTCCTTGATGGATATATCTGCTAGTAGTCAGTATTAATTTTACAATTCTACATCCAGATGAGCACAGCATCCCATTTTACATCCAAAAACATCCCCAAAACCCCTGAAACAAACCCCTGGACTCCTTGCAGGCTGGACCAAAACCCCTGGACGAGGTTGTATCCCAGTACTGACTCTGCTGTCTTCTTGCAAATCACTTCAACTCCATGAATTTTACATGTTTCGTGAACAGAACAAAACACTCTGTAATCGTCAGATTGAAACTGCCCCAAACCAGTCCATATAAACTCCATTGTTGTCCTGTCCATCTCTCTTTGTTACATCTACCTTTCCCCGATTCATTGACCTTACATCCCATGTCCAAATTTTGTGACCATTTGAGAAGCCCAGAGTTCGATTTTCAGTTCTGGCAACCTCAGCGACTGAATTTCCTTGTGGGTTTGATCCATTCCCATGAGTACCTGGGCCCAACTCGGCCTAAGGTACACAGTACTTGCCTCCATGGAACAATGACGCCTGAGCACTCAATTAGCCCTCCATCGTATCACAGACTTACAATCAGACAGACAGACGGACAAATAACAGAGGCGTGTCACCAGCCTCAGCACAGGACATCACCTCTCCAGACAGGCACAATATAATCCACAGTATCGAAATGCCAACTTCTATCCAGAGCCTCGCAAAGCCAAAAATCGGGCATGTTCACTGCATTGCACGCAATTGCAACCTCCAACCACACGGGGTGTTCCACCCTGCTCCATGCTCCATGCATGCTCCAAGCTTCCTCAAGCTCCATGCTCCATGCATGCTCCAAGCTCCATCAAGCTCCATGCATGCATACTCCACCATGCAACCCGGTCTGTACTTGGTGCGCCCCCTATAATCAGCAAGTTATAATAACCACAATACACCTAGGCACCCACCTCTTGATACCACAACTTAATCCATGTTACTTGCATCTCTTTATCCTCCCAAATGTCCTCCATTTAACATGACTATCCCCAGAGCTCGATCAAACACGTCACTGTACTCGACCCGGTTAAATTAAATTCAAAGCATACTGTACCTGACGCTTCCGGTCGGCACCGGAAATCTGTTTATTTCTTGAGTCCCCTGAATCACCTACTGAGACGTCAACGACAACCACAACAACAAACAGAACTCGATATTCTCTGTTCACTAATTACGTACATGATTTCAGTTTTAACCAACAGTATATGTCCCGATATTCTCTGTTCACTAATTACGTACATACAGTATATGTCCCGATATTCTCTCCAGATTTAAGTTCTATATCCTGCCGTTAAAGCAACACCCAGTAGACTGACTCCGCCTGTCGTTCTTCCAAGGTTAGTGAATTACCTCTGACCTCTTACCCTTACATATCTCGAACAAAGGTCAAATAAATTTTAAAAGGTCAAACTTCAAATTGGGGTAACCAGCGCTTTCATCCCACAATGGCATCCCACAATCCCACATCCAACAATTTCATCCCATAACACATCCCACAATCCAGAAAATTGTATAATACAAGTCCGGCGACATTCCGCCCCTGCAAGAACTCCACATCCGGACAGACAAATGACCATTATTGAGGCTCTACATTGCAAAATGCCAGCTTCTACGAATCAAACAACCGTCACAATCCGCCCAGGAACTTCCGTGGGAGGCGTGCTTTACAATGCAGCACCCTTACTACCTGGTGCACACCTTTCGCACATCCCTCCTCGTTCGCACACTTCATCAACACACCTCCTCGCGCCCACACAACTGCACTCTCCTGCGCGCACACACAACTGCAGCCCCAGTGCCCACCCAGAGTGCCCAATCTGCGACCCACAATCCTCTCGGGGCACACACCTCCTCCTTGAAATCCATGCCTCATCCTGAAATATAATCCTGAAATATCCTGAAATATCCTGAATATCCTGGAAAGAAAATATATATATCCTGAAATATAACTCCACAGACAGACAAACACAACCACAACCTCCGCCAACCGCCGCCAACAAACCACAAGTCACCAATACACAATATAATCGTTAATCGCATAATTCCTGCCATTAAATTCAAGAAACCCTTTGCCAGCCATTCACGGACCTCCCACCGTGCGGGGCACATCCCTTTTGAGTAGGCAGGTTATCACCTGCAATCTGAGCAAATCCCATGCTCCGAACCCAATTCAACAAACTCAAAACCCCTGCTCTTATTTCCCATCCAACAACAACTACAACAACAACTGCCCAAAACCGAGAGCCCCCCATACAGCGCACACGTGACTCGCGGCTCGCTCGGCTCCTGCCCGAACGCACAATAGCTCGGCTCCTGCACGAACGAACCCAAACTTCCACGGAGCCGCACGGCGGAAACCACAGGTTCGTACCACACTTTAATTAAATGAACATCGCCAGGATCCTCGGATAGACGCTAAAATCGACATTCCCCGCCTGGATTTCCCGCACGTCAAGCAGACCACTTACAAAGCTTCACACCGAAACCCTCTGCTTTGCATACGTCATACAGACAAATACATTGGCCAGATACACACGTCAATTAATATCCCAATATACATTCATTCCTCATTCGTATACCAGTGAGTCTCCCAGACTTCGCGCGAAAATCAGATCGACTCAAATCATGTCCCTCCTCCAGTCACTCCCATGTACAATCTTTGTTCATTCATATTACGTCTCTCATTCAAGGAAAAAGGATTTTTGGGACGGGTTGGACGGGGTGGGTTGAGGTGGAAAGGGAAGGCAGGGCGGGGGTGTTGGGGTGTTGCCTAGAGCCCCGGGACTGAGCTCAGGTCTTGGGGGGGGGGGGGGGTGGTTTGCATGGCCCAATTCTGCGGCTGTGGAGGGGGCCCCTGGATGTTCCAGTTTTGGGGAGGGGCCCTTGTGGGTTCCTGGACAAGCATTTGCAACATGTCGTCCTTCACATCGGCCTTCTTATCGTCGCCCATGTTACATTGCTCGGCCGCTTCAACTAATTGGTCGGTTGGCATCAGTGCGGCTGGCATCAGTGCGGTGTATACCCCGGTCAACAATAGGTCGACAAGGGCATTCCAATCGACGAGGGTCTGGGCCACGGTTTGGGCCGGGGTTGGTGCTACATTTGGCCAGCGTGCGTGTATTTTGGCCTGGTCCCACACCCGCGCGGGCAATACAGCCTTCCCCATATGGCAGACGTCCCGCCAATCTGCGCCTGTATCGTGTATCCACAAACGCATAAATTCCGGTATCTGACCGGGCTCGTCGGCCAGCAAGGCTCTCACCCGCTCCTGCATAGACGCCAAATCTGATTCTCTCCAGGGTATCCTGATGTTAATGGGTGCCCCCCTGTTCAGTCCTATGGTTTTTAAGGGACACATCCCGATTGTAGGCTGTGGGTTCTCCGATTCCGTGAACCCTTCCTCTGAGGGGTACAGTTCTCCTAGCCCTACTGGGGCCGCGAACCCTCTGTCCGCCCCCCTAACTTCTTGTCCTCTAAATGGATTGCCCGGGCTAAGGTGAACCTGAGGGGCGGCTGGTCTAGTTTTCTGGGGGTCTAACCCCTGGGGAAACAGGGGCGGGGGTGGGAGAGGTGGCGCCTGTGGCCCGGGGACAGGGCTCAGGGCTTGGGGGGGGGGTAGAGGCATGGTAGCTACCTCCCCTGTCGCGGGGTCTTGGTCCGGATTTTGGACGAGCGGCATCAACCGCTGATTTACTTGCTTAACTGCTTACTTAATTGTCCTCTGTCCTTGTAGCTTCAATAACTACAGCTGTAATGCTTAAATTTTCAATATTTCAAAAACCACTTCTGTCCTTCTTACCTGTGGTTACCTGGCCCCTTGCTGTGAGCCTATTTATTTTCTCTTGTTCACCTGGTCCTGGTTTGTTTCTATCTGGATTTCTGTTGCTTGCTTCCTCTGTCCCTACAGCTTCAGCAACTTTCCTGCCCTCTTGTCTAAAGCTTAGTCTCGAGCTTCCTGGCTTGACCTCGTAGTTGTCACTACCTTCTTGTCAAGCCTACCTGGTACCTGCGCGTTTCCCTATTCCTGGCCATGTTCCTTTGGCCCTCTAAGTTAGCCACAGCCCTTCTTTCCCTGGCATGCAATGGCATACCCCATCTTGTCTCTGGGCTGTTCCTTCCTGGAAAGTTCTCGGTCACCGGTGCAGCTGTTATGGCTGTCCGACCTCACGTTTCCCCCTCCTCCTTGTTAACTGTAACGTTATCCTTACTGAACGTTATCCTTACTGATATCCTGCGCAAATTCTACCCTTAGCGTTACCCGTTACCCTCTTAACGTTATCCTGGTGAATTTAACAAAGGCTCGTCATTCTAAGGCTTAAAAATTAGCCTTTACTTACAATTTCTGTTCGGAGTGCAAGCAGTGCAGGTGACAAGGGAGACGGACTGTGCCCGTTCGAGGAAGGGGGGTACGAATTTGGAAAAATTGCCCTCTGATAAAAAACAATGCTCACCTTAAAACAAATCAGCGTGCCGGCGCCGGCCTCAGGCAGCCCCCCTCCGGTCGTTCAGGATTCACCTCGCCTGTCCCTGCTCTGTTGCATCCGAGTCACGGCACCAAAATTGTGGGGAACACCTCCACCGATCGTAACAGAAGCTCACCAACAGTTTGAGATTGAGAATGACGAAACTTTATTAAAATACCAATTATACAGATCTGGAGGAGACTGAGACGTCTACAGCACGAACCAGCTTCATGCCACGTCTAGCCTTCCTGAAAATACATTGATTCACAGTCCACTTATATAGGGACACGCTTTATCAGAAAATCTCCGAGAGAACAAAGGAACTGGCGAGAGTTCCTCCCACCGCTATCCCTAGTGGGCCGAGCCCCCACCGTCATCCGTCCTTTCATTTTGGGGGAGTGGAGCACGCACCGTTAGGATCCGGACCAGATGTGGTTTCATGGCTCCGAGGTGACAGAAAATATAACTCACTGAAAGGGGGATTGCATTCTTGGTTCCGATAAGACCATAAAGTAAATGAGGTCGTTCTGATGAGTTCCAGGTGTTAAAAGCACCTTCAGTTCACATTTCTCATTTAAACATAAATTCAAAGCATATTTATTGTAACTCAAGCGTCGCTGTGATTATACGAAATATAGTTAATGTTTTGGCAGTTTATCAAAGGCTTTATGTCTACGATTCAAGCATCCTACGTAAAGTTACACTTTCCACGCGCATATTATCCATTCTCCTGCCCGCGGTTTGAGGCGCCGTCTGGGAGAAGAGAGAAGGTTTATGACTTAGGCTTATCTAGCTTTCAAGGGGCACACGTATACAATGAGGCCAGACGTTCAGCACGGGTGAAGCGAGTATTTTCTCATTTTAAACTAAAGCGAAGCGGCAACCTTTTATTAACTTTATGAAATAGCATTTTTAAACAGCATTTATAACATAACATATTAGTCGGACGACATCCATAACAGGGCATTTAAGCAGTAACAGATCTGCGACCTGACACAGTTAGAAGTGAATAGCATAGTATAGCCGTGTATAAGTAGTTAGCCAATCTCGATGTAATAAGCAGGGGCACGTCAGCTTAAGGATTGTCTTTTTGAATGTGCACCTCACCATCTCAGGTGAGGCCAACATGTCCTGACGGTGGTTGAAGTTGGAGTGAAGGTTCTGAGGTTGCTTGCTGAGCTGGTTGTGGTTGTCATGGTTATGATCATGGTTGTTCATGTGGTGGCGGTGATGATGGTGCGACAAAAGAGCCCCATTGAGACACCCGAGAGCAGAGCCCACTGCTTTTGGGCACCAAGGCAAGGCCCCACCCTAGCGGCCTGCTGGGCTCCGCGGGCCAGAGAGGATACCGTGGTACAGGACGAGGCTGAGGCCGTTTGCCTTTTTTTCCGTTGACGCCACAGTAACTTCCTGCCATCTTGGTGCGGGGCTCCGCCACACACTTCCTGCCCATCCACTTCCTGGTCCGCAGCAGTTTTGCGGACAAACCGCCCACAAGGCCGCATGTGAGGCCTGGCTGGGCACATGAAGCCAGCAGCCCATGCAAAAACACGCAAATGAACAGCAACGCTGATGCATCAGCTGTGCCATTTCTCCTGCTGCATCATCGTTATTCATACTTTCTCTGTCGCCCTGCCTCCAATCCTCATCTCACCTCTTTCTTCAATGCTCACCTTGCCAATCTTGACCTCTTCCTCCAATCTCCAGCTCATCCTCTCTTCACCTCTTCTGCCTATCCCAAGCTCACCCTCTCTCTTTACCTCTTCCTCCAATCCCCACCTCACACACTCTCTTTACATCTTCCTCCAGCGCACCGAACCTGTGTGACACTTTTAGTCCTCTCTTTTTTCTCAGGACCACACTCCGCCCTCCGAGGTGTTCATAACAACAACAACATACAACATGCATTTTAAAGGCCATTTTCCCTACTAGGGCGGGGGTTAGCCTTGCGGTCCCCATGACAATCTTCTCCATTTGCCCTATTTTCTGCATCTCTCCTTGTTAACCCCCTTGCCCGCATTTCTTCTTCCATCATCTTTAGCCAAGTCTTTCTCGGTCTTCCCCGTCCTCTACTTCCTTCTACATTCATTTCCATCACTCTTCTCAACCAGTCACTTTCATCCTTCCTCAACACATGACCAAACCATCTCAACCTGTTCCTCTTCACAGCATCAATCACAGGCTCTATTCCCATCATCTTTCGCAATTCATCATTTGTCTTCCTCTCTCTCAACGATACTCCGCACATCCGTCGAACCATTCGCATTTCCACCCTTTCCAACCTTCGTTGCTGCTCTACGTTCATTACCCATGTCTCGCTCCCATAAATCATAACACTTCTCACACATGCAGCATACACCTTTCCCTTCAGCTTCAACGACACTCCCCTCATCATCAGCACGCCGCTTAGTTCCCGAAACTTCTTCCATGCACATCTCACTCTCGCAACCGTTGCGGAGTCTGATCCACCTTCTCCATTCAGCATGTCTCCGAGGTAGCAAAATGTTTTCACACCTTCCAGCTTCACGCCGTCTCCAAGATCCAACTCAACATTTCCTCCATCTGTAGCTCCCTCTGTGCACACCTTACATTTGAATGTAGCTGCCACACTGGTTAATGACCCTCTCAGACCACTACATTTTTGATGAACCCACTCAGCGCACATTGTACATTGAATGGAGTTCACTCCGACACCCTTCCTACACACAGCACAGGGCCACTTCCCAGTTCTTTCCACCTCACCACATGCTTTACCACTTGCCATCACCTTCGTCTTTCCGATATTCACCTTCAGACCTTTTGTCTCCATACATTCCTTCCACTTGTTCATCTTTTCCTTCAGTCCATCCATACTTTCCGCAATCAACACCAGATCATCTGCATACAACAACTCCCACAGTAAACCCTCCTTTACGTTCTGAGCCAGCACCTCCATCACAGCTACAAATAGTAGTGGACTTAGTACCGACCCCTGATGCACTCCCACCTTCACCTCAAACTCACCACTGTTCCCGTCCTTCGTCCTTACAGCCTTACAGCATGCGCTCTTTTGTACATTGCCATCACTACTCTGATCAACCATTCCTCCACTCCTAACTTCCTCAATGCCCATGTCAATACTTTGCATGGAACCCTATCGAATACTTTCTCCAGATCAACAAACCCAAGAAACAACTTCTTCATAACCCTCTCCTTTATTTGGCAGAAACCCCATGATCTGCCTCTCTCCCCAAACTCGGAGTTCGCATTTCTTTCAACCTTACCTGGGGGATTTCAAGAGGATTTACACACGTTTCCTTCACTTTAAACCCTATTTCATACAATGCACCACCCTCCGTATGGTGCACATACTACTCTGTACATTTCCAACTGTACTAAGGTAATCTCTACCCCTTCAAACTTAATAGTATTTAGCATATACTAAGGCCGAAGCTACACTTAATCTTTCGGGCTGGGAGCAGGAAAAAGATTTTCACCAATTCGTAAAAATTCCCAAACACATCTATTTGAGTTGGATAGATGATTTCAATTTCCTCATAGTGGAGAGTCTTCATGCATTTGTCCTTCCCCGCCCCTCACTCCCCATTCCACATTTTCCTAATAGACAGGACGTAAAACCTCAAAAGGCCCTTATATAAAATGCTTGAGGCATTTCTTGTTAAAAGTTGGTAACAAGTGTTTTTAACATAATTTGGGTATGCTGAATCCGAATCCGGTTGTTACCAAGCTGGCAAATGCTTTATAGTGGCTCAAAACCGCAATTAAAAATGGCCGCCAAAATCGCACATATTTGATGTGTCAAATTTTGTTATTTCATGCTTTAGGTTAAAATTATGTTAGCAGAGTAGGTATTTGGTCTTTTGAAAACACTTTCAGCATGGATAATTCAAACTAAGTTGATACTGTAGCGGCTACCGCTGGGTTTTCACAATCGCCTTGCACCTATCAAGGACGCGGAGCGATCACCATGCCGGGCTCGTCCAGGACGCCCGGGCAGGCTCGCCCTCAACTTGCCAGGCCGCAGCCAGGACGCTGGGCCACGCCCCCTCTCGCCTTTCCTGGGCAAACGCTCCGGGATAATATGTATATATATTGCTGCCCGATAAACGGGCTTTTCAGAGTGCCTGAGTGTTTGGTTTGATTAAAGCAACTCGGATGAATTCCAGCTTTTTGTCGCGTCCATTCTTCCGATCGACGTGGGAGCCCCAGCTCCTTCATTGGTGACCTACCGACATGGACACGGCAGTCGCCCTTAAACTGCCTACCTTCTGGGAGGCTCACGCGGCGGTTTGGTTCGCACAGGCAGATTCCCTGTTCGCCCTGCGAGGCATCACGGCCGACGACACCCGCTTCCACCATGTGGTAGCAGCGCTCGGTTCGGCCACCGCGGCCCGCGCCCTGAGCCTCCTCGAGAGCCCGCCAGCCGCTGACAAATACGGCGCGATTAAGAAGCTTCTCCTCGATGCTTTCGCCATCCCATCGGCGGAACGCGCACGGCGCCTGCTCGACCTGCCCGAGCTCGGCGACACGCGCCCTTCCGAGCGAATGGACTACATGCTTTCATTGCTCGGCGAGCACTCTCCGGCATTCCTGTTCCGGGAGCTGTTCCTCCGTCAGCTGCCTAACCCGGTATGCCTCGCCCTGGCAAGCACGACGATCACAGATCCCCGGGCCCTTGCCAGAGAAGCCGACAAGATCTCCGCCGCAGGACAGCGCATCGCAGCGGCGACATGGGACCCACCGCTGTCCGACGCAACACCCATGGCGCCCGAGCACCCGGCACGGTCAACGCCCGAACTACCGACGCAATTGGCGGCCGCTACACCGAGCCGACCACCTCCAGCACGACGACCGGGGCCTCCACCTGACCAAGCGTGGTGTTACTATCATGCCAGGTTCGGACAGAAGGCCCGGACATGCCGACCCCCGTGCACCTTCGGCAGGCCGGAAAACGGCCGGGCCGGCGTTCATTACCAGCCATGAGCGCCGGCCACACGGGCAACTTACTGTTCATCACGGATAAAGCGTCCGAACGGCGCTTCCTGTGCGACACCGGCGCCCAACTGAGCGTCATACCCGCCTCTGACCAGGACAGGCAATCCGCGGTTTGCGGCCCCTCCTTGGTTGCGGCCAACGCATCGACCATCCGCACCTTTGGCCCGCGCAACGTCACCCTCTGCTTCGGCGGCCAACGCTTTGCTTGGACGTTTGTAACCGCAAACGTGCCCATGGCTCTGCTAGGCGCCGACTTCCTCTGCGCACACGGACTGCTGGTGGACGTCCAACGGCGTCGTTTAATCAACGCCGAAACCTTCAGCTCCCTGGTATGCACATTGAGCAGCTCCGCACCGACCGAGCTGGCATGCGCCGTCCCGGCGGCGAACGAGTTTGCTTGCCTGCTCACGGAGTTCCCGGCCCTCACGCGGCCGACGTTTTCGGCCGTCGCAGTACGGCATGGGATCGAGCACCACATACCAACCACGGGCCCGCCGGTCTACGCCAGGGCCCGCCGCCTCGACCCAGCCAAGCTCGCCGTGGCGAAGGCCGAATTCGACGCGTTGGAGCACCTCGGCATCGTGCGGCGCTCCGATAGCGCGTGGGCCTCGCCACTGCACATCGTGCCAAAGCCGGGGGGTGGATGGCGCCCGTGTGGCGACTACCGCCGTCTCAATGACGCTACCACCCCCGACAGGTACCCGATCCCGCATATCCAAGACTTCTCCGCCCGTCTGGCGGGACGGGTCATTTTTTCGAAAATTGATCTCATACGGGGATATCACCAGGTACCTGTCAGGGCGGCCGACGTCCCTAAAACGGCAGTCATCACGCCGTTCGGCTTATTCGAATTCTTGCAGATGCCGTTTGGTCTCAAGAACGCGGCTCAGGCGTTCCAGCGCTTGATGGACGGCGTGCTGCGTGACCTGCCGTTCCTTTTCGTTTACCTGGACGACATCCTCGTCGCCAGCACGTCCCGGGCCGAGCACCTCCTCCACCTCCGAACACTGTTCGGGCACCTCAGCGAGCACGGCCTCATCGTCAACCCGGCCAAATGCCACTTCGGCACGACGGCCGTTGATTTTTTGGGCCACCACATCACCAAGAACCGGGCCGTGCCGCTGCCAACCAAGGTCGAGGCCATCACCACGTTCCCGCGTCCCCGCACCATAAAGGCCCTGCAGGAATTCCTGGGAATGGTGAATTTTTATCACCGCTTCGTGCCCCGCGCTGCTCAACTCATGCGGCCCCTCTACGAAGCCCTCCGGGGCAAGCCGGCCAAGCACGACATCGCCTGGTCCGCAGCAATGGATGCGGCCTTCCAAAGCTCAAAGCGGGCCCTCGCCGACGCAACACTGCTCGCTCACCCGGTGCTCAACGCTCCCATCGCCCTCACCACGGATGCCTCCGACTACGCGGTGGGCGCCGTACATGAGCAATGGGTGAACGGGGTTTGGCAGCCACTCGCTTTTTTCAGCCGGCAGCTCCGGCCGAACGAGCTCAAATACAGCACGTTTGACCGGGAGCTCCTCGGTCTACACCTGGCCGTCCGCCATTTCCGCCACCTCCTGGAGGGCCGACCTTTCACGGCGTTCGTCGACCACAAGCCGTTGGTTTACGCCATGGCCAAGGTCACGGAGCCGTGGTTGGCCCGCCAACAGCGCCACCTCTCCGCCGTGTCGGAGTTTACCACGGACATCCGGCACGTCGCCGGCAAAAACAATGCCGTGGCCGACTGTTTTTCCCGGGCCAGCGCTAACGCGGTCCACCTGGGCGTGGACTTTGCGCTTATGGCGGCGGACCAAACCACCGACACCACGGTGCAAGCCCTCCGGGCGGCGGACACGGGCCTCCGCCTGGCCGACATCCCCTTCGCGGACACTGTCCTGCTCTGCGACATCTCCCAAGGCCAGCCTCGCCCCATCGTGCCTGTCACCTGGCAACGCCGCATCTTCGCCTCCCTCCACGGCCTTTCCCACCCGGGCCGGAAAGCTTCCCAGAAGCTGGTGTCGGCGCGATTCATCTGGCACGGCCTTCGTCGGGACGTCCGCGATTGGACCAGCACCTGCACGGCCTGCCAACGGGCCAAGGTCCACCGACACACCCAGGCCCCGCTGGCACCTTTCACCGTGCCCGAACGACGTTTCGACCACGTCAACGTGAATCTGGTGGGCCCCCTCCCCCCGTCACGGGGGTTCACACACCTGCTCACCATGGTGGACAGGACCACCAGGTGGCCGGAGGCCGTTCCCCTCGTCTCCACCACCACCGCCGACGTGGCGCAGGCTTTCATCGCCACCTGGGTCGCCCGCTTCGGCGCACCGGCGGACATCTCGTCAGACCGCGGACCACAGTTCACCTCCGAGCTGTGGGGCGCGGTCGCCCGCAACCTGGGGGTCAACCTCCACCGTACTACGGCCTACCACCCCCAAGCAAACGGGTTGTGCGAGCGATTCCACCGCTCCATGAAGGCCGCGCTCATGGCCGGCCTTCAAGACGGCGGTTGGGCCGACCGGCTGCCGTGGGTCCTTTTGGGCCTCCGCACGGCCCCCAAGGAGGACCTCCAGGCATCCACCGCCGAGCTTGTCTATGGCCAGGCGCTACGCGTCCCGGGCGAATTCGTGCCCGACGCTACCAGTCCCTGGTCCGCAGCTCACCAGCGCTCGGACCTCCAGGAGGCCGCCCGACGGTTTGCCCCCGTGCCAACATCCCACCACGGTGACCCCCAGTCCTACGTCCCCCCAGCACTTCGCACAGCGGAGTATGTTTTTGTGCGTCACGACGCACATCGGGGGCCACTCCGGCCGCCGTACGACGGGCCCTTCCGGGTGCTGCGACGGGACGACAAGTCGTTCGTCATCGACATCGGCGGCAGGTCGGACCGGATTGCGGTGGACCACCTCAAGCCGGCGCACGTGGACGTCGACCACCCACCACGGGTGGCCCTTCCGCCACGGCGAGGCCGCCCCCCGTCCACGGTGCCCCCCACTCGACCGCCCACCACCACACCGGACCCCCTCCCACGACCCGCCAGGGGTCGCTTCGGCCGGGTCATCAGGACCCCCCTCAAATTGACCCTGCCGGTGCAAGTCGATTCTGGGGGGACATGTGTAGCGGCTACCGCTGGGTTTTCACAATCGCCTTGCACCTATCAAGGACGCGGAGCGATCACCATGCCGGGCTCGTCCAGGACGCCCGGGTAGGCCCGCGCTCAACTTGCCAGGCCTCGGTCGGGACGCCCGGGCATGCCCGGGCAGGCTCGCCCTCAACTTGCCAGGCCGCAGCCAGGACGCTGGGCCACGCCCCCTCTCGCCTTTCCTGGGCAAACGCTCCGGGATAATATGTATATATATTGCTGCCCGATAAACGGGCTTTTCAGAGTGCCTGAGTGTTTGGTTTGATTAAAGCAACTCGGATGAATTCCAGCTTTTTGTCGCGTCCATTCTTCCGATCGACGTGGGAGCCCCAGCTCCTTCAATACCAAGCAAATACAAGCTGCTGGCACCCCGCCAGAGGACAAAATCCAAGATGGCCGCAGTAAAATTTGAAAAATGCATATATTTGGTTTCCCACCAGCCACAGATATGTTATTGGTGTCTGAATGTAGTACTTAAGGTTTAGAGTTAAAACAACTCATTAATCACAATATTGACTATTTCTACAACAGCAAACATATTGGATGATATCTGGAGTAGTGGTAGTTATACTGCCTCATTCATGTTATTGCTTTTCATAAGTTCTCTTTCAGATTATTGGAATCATTTTATGCTGGACGACAATCCGTGGACTTAGTTAAGGTGTTTAACAAACTTAATCAGTGCAATGGCATTAGGTAAGATATACATGCTAACATATTGTTGTCTAAGCTACAGTTTAAATGTGTACACTCGGAGCGGCTTATTTAAGACTTAATTATAAGTATAGTATTATAACCTGTATATTTGAGAACATGCTTATTGGGTACGAGTGTTAACCATGGCTTATCTCTTTTCAGAAAAATGGACCCAGTGCTTAGTCTCAAGAGGCGATCTTCATCACCATCCCTGAGTCTCTGTATCATTTGTCAGAAGGACGACAAGGATGTGCACCAGGCTGGGAAGCAGGGTTTGCTGACACTCCGAGATGCTGTAACCGCACGAAGTAAACTCAGAGATGATAGCAACAGAGATGTTATTGATAGACTCGAAGTTGTGCTTCAGTCAACAGATGCAGAGTCAGTTGTGTGGCATAGACATTGCTACGCACAATTTACTGACAAGGGAAAAATTCAGCGGTTGCACCAGCATCAGAAAACATCAGGATGTAGTATGGACACAGATGGAGAACAAGCATCGAGCAGCAAAGAAACGTGCATCTCTTCCAGATCAACACATATATTGTGAGGATCTGTCCTGGGTACTGACTGGGACAAATGCTTATTCTGTCAAACTGTGCATATAAAGCATAGACTTGTATCTGTAACACCACAGAAAATGAGTGCGCAGATAATCGAGGCGGCACAGTTTGATAAAGTGTTACGTATTCGAGTTGCATGTGTCAACGATCTGATTGCGTCAGAAGGCAAATACCACCTTCAATGCTATGTGAACTTTACGAGGTCCACACAAGCTATTCAAAGCATTAGTCACAGAACTGATCTAGCCATGGCGTGGCTATGTTCAGAGCTGCAAGTCTCAGCTCAGAAAGGACATGTATTGGAACTACATGATGTTTTCAATCGGTACTGCTGCCTGACCAAGGATGCAAACATTGAGATTCCACCATCGTTTCTCAGCCGCAGGGCTTCTTTCGCAGAAAAGCGAAAACATCATTTGACGGAGATCTACGAGTTCATCCCTATGCTAGATAGGGCACCCTCGGGAAACAAAACGCTTCTCGTTCCCACAAAATATCGCCATATTCCCATTTCACAGATGGAAGATCAAGACAACGACGAACTATTCACGCCAGTCCATCAACCTGGAGATGACATTTTCCTTTCATTAGTCCACGTAGCCCTTAAGATTAGAGGAGACCTCGTGTCACAGCCAGGCCACAAAGGATTCAACGTCAGTGAAGATGATGCAGCTGCATGTATACCAGATTCCCTATATATGTTCCTTCGTCTTCTGTTTGAAGGCCAGTCAGCTCTTGATGGTGACACTGATGAAAATGACGATGAAGTACTTGAGGCAAAAGTTCGGTCAAACGTCCTAAACATTGCACAAGATATTGTATTTGCAGTCAGCCATGGGAAAAAGTGGACCCCAAAGCACATTGGACTTGGAAGTACATTGCACCAGGCAACGAGGTCCAAACATCTGGTGCAACTGTTTAATAGTGCAGGTCATGTCCTCAGCTACGATTCCATCCTACAAGTGGATAATGCTCTGGCAGAGCATACCATCCAGAACATGGATACTGGAAATGGTGCAGTCATTCCCCCTAATTTGACACCAGGAAAATTTGTACATTTTTCCGCAGATAACATTGACATCAATGATTCATCGATGGCTGGAAAGAACACGTTACATGCCACTCAGATGGCTGTGTGGCAACAAGGTCCTGCTCCAGACTTCAACTTCCATGATCTTGTACCATCGAAGCATAAATCACGTTCAGTGCCAGATGCCATGAATAACATAATAGAAGCCAATGTCAGGGAAACACAACGTACACCAGCATTTACTGCAGAAATCCAGCCAGAATGGTACACCGAAGTTGAACATGAAAACGCATCAGCGCAACTGGCGCGAGCTACAGATATGTCTTTCTTTATGAAACGGCAAAATGAAAATCCACAGTCGGGATGGACGCAACACAATCAGTTTTACAGCACGACGGATCCAGAAATGACAACGATTGGCTACTTACCAATTATTCAAGCTCCGGCGCATGAGCTTGACACTCTTACAACGGTCATAAAACGCTGCATGCACATCAGCTCAAAGCTAGGTCAAAAGTATGTAGTACTCACGGTAGACCAAGCATTGTATTGCAAATTACTGGAGTTGAAATCTGCGATACCGGAGTTCAAGGAAGTTCTCATCCCTCGCCTTGGTGGTCTTCATATCTCCTTGAACTTTCTCAAAGCTATTGGCCAGCACATGCAGTCGTCGGGGTTAGCAGATATCTGGTCCGCGAGTGGAATTATGGGACCGTCCACCACAGAACACTGTATGGCAGGCAAGTCATATTCTAGAGGAATGCGAGCTCACAAACTAACATTGCAGGCACTTTGGCAAGTGCTTCGACCACAACTTACAAGCTACCTTGAGGAGCATGACGAGCAGCTGAAAAATGAACTGGACAATGCGTCAGATTCGATTGATGATCTTACCGCAATCATTGGATTTTGATTGGATTTTGTCCTCTGGCGGGGTGCCAGCAGCTTGTATTTGCTTGGTATCAACTTAGTTTGAATTATCCATGCTGAAAGTGTTTTCAAAAGACCAAATACCTACTCTGCTAACATAGTTTTAACCTAAAGCATGAAATAACAAAATTTGACACATCAAATATGTGCGATTTTGGCGGCCATTTTGAATTGCGATTTTGAGCCACTATAAAGCATTTGCCAGCTTGGTAACAACCGGATTCGGATTCAGCATACCCAAATTATGTTAAAAACACTTGTTACCAACTTTTAACAAGAAATGCCTCAAGGAGTTACAAATGCTGACTTTTCCTCCTGTCTATAATGGCTATCTGTTTATCTGTGTAAAGTGTTAGCTTCTGTCTCAGCTTTTGCATGTGGTTGGTTGGCATTTGACATGTTTCTTGCTTTGGTATTGGAGTAAGGGGTGCGGTGCATGCTAGATTGCCGTTTGTGCATCTCATGGACATAAAAACAAGCCCCAGACTTGGTGGTGTGTAATGTTTAGAGTATCTGCTTTTTGGCGGTCGATTAATAGTTTGATTCTGACCCATGCCCAAATCATACCAAAGAGTTGAAAATGGCACGTGGCTGGAATGTCAGCACTTAAAGGATAGAGCATGGACACACCCCTCCAGAGGTTGGCATCCATGGAGAGAACGAAATTCCTCCTCATTGCCATGCTTAGTGCAGTGAGAAAAATGACGTCATAAAGATGGCGTTGTCCTCACATACTCAGGAAGGTACTGTCACTTTCCCGAGGCTCAGTGGCTGTTTGTTTGAAATCAATTATTGTCTTGTCTCATCTGTTTGTCTGCATGTGTGTGCATGATCTGTGTTACAGCTCATGCATGAGCTTAAGACACTGAAGGGAAAACAACGATATAAAAGTTTTTATGTTGGAATTTATTAAAAGGGTTTGAGGAAATCTTTTTATTTTTTGACTGTTTTAAACTTCTTTTGTTTATCTTATTTGTTTTCACAAGTATAATTTACTTCACCCTTCACCCCTACTTCACCCTTCACTCCTACTTCACCCTTTCCATCCACCTTCCAAAAAAGACTTTTCAAAAATATCACGGCATTTCTTTGTTTGCGTATTATATTTTGTTGTTGCATGCATGTTTTAAAATGATTTAATCTTTCCCTGTTGCTAGTTTGCACAAATAGAAGGACAAGTCACAACTTTAATGGACAGATTTGGGATACTCCGCTACCGGCTGTCTTTCCTTACTGGAAGCTGCATCATTAGCTTCCTTCTGGGGCTTACTATGGTTACTGAGGTGAGAGCTGTTTTATTGCCAAATGTGTTAACAATTACGCTTCAAACCTCTAAACTGGAAGCTTATTGGTAGTTCTTGCTGGGAACATATACAGTCAGGTGAAAAAGTAAGTACACCCCATGTAAAGTTTTGACTTTTTCAACACATTTCAACATACAGCTGTTTGATCTTAATTTCAACAATATTGATAGATAAAGGTGATATAATATAACAAATATCATGAAACATATACATTTTGTAGTCCATTGTATAATTTAAATAAACATAAATGCAAATTTCGCATGTGGAAAAAGTAAGTACACCCTTGGCTCTAATAGGTGGTATTGCCCCCTTTGGCAGAAACAACCTCAAGTAGGCGTTTCTTATAACTGTCTACCAGTCTCTGACATGGACTGGGAGAAATTTTTGCCCACTCCTCCATGCAGAATTCTTTCAGATGTGCGATGTTTGAGGGGTTTCTTGCATGCACAGCTTGTTTCAAATCCCCCCACAACATCTCGATGGGATTTAGATCCGGGCTTTGACTTGGCCATTCCAGAACCCTCCATTTCTTTCTTTTCAGCCATTCCTTGGTGGATTTACTGGTATGTTTAGGGTCATTGTCGTGTTGCAAGGTCCACCTTCGGTTGAGCTTCTACTTTCCGACATATGGCCTCACATTATCCTCAAGCACCCTCTGGTACAATGAAGAATTCATCGTGGATTCTATGATGGTGAGCTGCCCAGGCCCCGATGCAGCAAAGCTGCCCTAAACCATAATATTTCCACCACCATGCTTTACAGTTGGTATCAGGTTCTTGTGGTCAAATGCTTTCTTTGGTTTTCGCCAAACATGTCTTCTGGTACTGTGGCCAAATAGCTCTACCATTGACTCATCTGTCCAGAGCACATTGTTCCAGAAGTGCTGGTCTTTGCCGAGGTGTTTATTTCGCAAACTTTAGTGTTGCCCTGATGTTCTTTCTGGACAGCAAAGGTTTCCACCTGGCACACCTCCCATGTAGATCAAATTTGTGCAGCCTCTTTCTAATGGTAGACTTGTGCACTTTGACATCAACAGTGGCAAGAGCTACCTGTAGGTCCCGTGATGACATTCTGGGATTCTTATGGACTTTTCAGCATCTTGCGGTCTGCTCTCGGGCTGAACTTGCTGGGGCGGCCTGGCCTGAACAAGTTGGTAGTTGTTTGGAATCTTCTCCACTTGTAGATGATCTTCCAGACAGTCGAATGATTGATTTCAAATTGTTTGGAGATCTTTCTAAATCCCTTCCCAGACTCGTAGGCATCTATAACCTTCATTCTGAAGGCCTCAGAGAGCTCTTTTGATCGAGGCATGGTGACGCCGCACACTTCAACAACAAAGAGCAAACCAAACTAAATATCTGAGGTTTAAATAAGACAGGTTCCTCCAAGATCCTCTCTAACGATGTTCTAATCATTTGCACCTGAGCTGGTGCACCTGATTCTAATTTTAGGTATTTGAAGTCGTGATAAATGTAGGGGTGTACTTACTTTTTCCACATGCGAAATTTGCATTTATGTTTATTTAAATTATACAATGGACTACAAAATGTAAACGTTTCATGATATTTGTTATATTATATCACCTTTATCTATCAATATTGTTGAAATGAAGATCAAATAGCTGTATGTTGAAATATGTTGAAAAAGTCAAAACTTTACATGGGGTGTACTTACTTTTTCACGTGACTGTATATATACACTGTATATCAACAATTGTAATGCTTTTTCTCAGGGACCGATATACTTGACAATTGACAGGAATGCTCCAAGTTATCAGATCTAATGAGAACCTACAAAGAAGCTGATTGATCCAAAGGCTTGTCAGCTATCTTGGATTTGTGAATTCTTTTAATCGTTTCAAAGATCATCTCCTCCACCTTTCAAAGATCATTGATCGATACAAAAATTGTGATTTCCTTGGCATTTCAATATGAAGCATAAAGTACAATATAAAGGCTAAAATATAAAGGCTTGTGCTGCTCAATCAAAATTGACTGTTTTTTTCACTGTTATATAGATTTTATATAACTCATTATAGAAAGACAACTTAGAGGGAAGTGTGTTTCTTTAAACCTCTCAAATGAGTTCATATAATCATGAGGATATTTTCCCTTTTGTGATATGAGTTCAATCTCTTCTTGATTTGAGAAATGGAAAGTTTTAAATATTTTATGCTAAGTAAGATGATGGACTTGACATAAACTTAAATGTGTAAAGAAATTTAATATGGGAGATGTGGGGATTGTTTTTGTAAATGAGATGTATTTCTGGTCCATGTTAGGAATGGCTAAAATGTATCCACTGGTTTTACTCACTTTATTTATAAAAATATGTGTGTCATAGTGAGAGTTGTTGTGAAGAGAGATTCGAATGAAAGAGAGAAGTTTAAAATTGAGATTACAACTTTGATGAGCTGGACCTCTATATTCCCCAGTGAGATGACAATGGCCTCTAACCTTTAAACCTTCAGTTATTTCATTCTCAAAAATATGACAGATATTGTTTCCCCTAAATTTCTTTTTTTCTTCCTTTGTTGAAGACATTGGCTTATAGGTTTTTCCCATTATCTTGGTTAATCGAACAGTCTTTTTTCAGTCGTTTTACAAACCCCATGAGGGGCATTTGCTCCTCTATAAAGTTCTAACTTGTTTTCATCAACAGATGATTTAATATAATAACAGAAACCACAAGGAGTATGTTTTTGATATTTATTTGTGTATGATTGATCTATCTTTTCAAGGATACTTTCAAAATTAGCTTATATCACAAACTGATGCTTTATAGATTTGTTGAAATCTTTGAATGATATGTTTGAAACTATTTCTGGTATATTAATTGCGGTTGATTTATGATTACTAAAATATTTTGAATGTTGCTTTAATCGTTATTTAGTGTGAAAAAAGTTGAGACATTGCTTACATGGATATGTTTTATTAGTTCGATTGACTACTTGTGAAGTGGTTAATCTTGATAATTTTTTGATACAAGCATAATGTGAATTTTCTTCCAAAGTGTAGCACAGAAAATCAGTGTGTTTCATCATTTTTATAGTTATTTGAAATTTTTAATATCTGAACTTTGTTTGTATCGGTTAATCCATATACATTAATTGATAGATAATTCTTTTTCTCAAATTTTGGAATATCTACGAATGGCATTGGGAACTTTAAATCTTTAACATTTAGTGTATTCTCATCTTTCTTACAATGAGATACTCTTTCAGGCTTCCATTGTGGGGGATTCAGGTGAGCAAGAACAGACAATTTGAAACATTTATTATCATTGTTTTGAATATTAACAACCGCCTTTTTAAACTTTATCTCTTTTGGAAAATTGATGTAGGAAGAAGCATTACGAGGATCTGATTTTGAGATGTGTATATCCAAAAAAATGATTTTTTAAATAATAAATCCACTATTACCACACTATTATCAACATTTAGTTATTGTCTTTGGAGTTCATCGTAGGCATCACAATCTACGAAATCTTTTAATGACGTGATAAAGTGAGGGTTTGTTCTCATATAGGGTGTTTCTTCATCACCTTCTCCTGTCATATTCAATTTTACTTCCATATAAAATTTTAAAAGTATTGATTTCGCTCAATGTGTTTTTAATTAGAATTTCATTACTCGGTTTATCTATCTATAATTCCAGTAATCTCTGTGTGTATGTGTGTGTGTATGTGTGTATGTGTGTGTGTCTGTGACCGCTGTTTCTCGACAACCACGGGTCCGATATACTTGAAACTTGCCAGGTATATTGCTGGGGACCTGAGGATGTGCCTTTTCAAGGTTTCATATTAATCGGAGAAGTAGTTACCGAGCTATGTCCAAAAAACGATTCAACCAATCAGAGAGCAGCGAGCTATCACGTGTGCCGAACGTGGCGAACAGACTCTGCCTCGGACGGCACATTTGAGAGCGTATTCATTTATTTCACGTTGGCAAACTATGTTGGCGCTATGTTGGCGTTAAACTATGTTTTAAAACTAATTAAAACTAATTTGCGATTCATCGTAACTGCGATATGCGACCTTCCGGACAGTCAAATGAGGACGTCACTTCCGGACTTACGGATAGTCATAGTGACGACGTACTGATGCTGAACGTGGCGAGCAGACGCTGTAAGGTACGATCGATTGTAGTACACGTTTATAATAACTCTGCCGATACAGGCCCGATTAACTGCAGCGCCATCCGAGCTGCGGCGTCGGGACGATACATTCATTGTACGGTCACATCACGCACTTACGGGCATGCCCATGGGCCCATGGGCACGCCCATGCATGCATGGGCGAAGACATTTTTTTTTTTTTTTTTGGCAAGGAACGGGCACCCACGTACGGGCACGTCCTAGTCCATATAAATTGTCGAAATGATTGATGATGGTCCCTGTTCTTAAAAGCGAAGCAATCTTATTCTTAAATGTCCTTTAAATGCTCCATCAATATTTTCAATAGAGTATCCATCCATCCCTTCTTCATTCTTCTTGTGTTTGCATGATTGACGGTGTTTCTTATAAATCTCTTTTAAGATATCCTTAGAGCAGACATCACAATGTTTTGTTTCTCATTCTAATGGAGATATTAGTTGAAGCAAATTGAATGTGTGTTTGTGGGTTTGAAGATGTTTGTTATAATATTTATATTCACGGTTACAAACATTGCAATGTGTTGTATTCACCATATTGATATAGTATAACCATTCTTAAAATAAAATGTTCTAAGACATATGTATAGATACTTTTCTTAAAATAAAATGTTCGAAGACATATGTATAGATACTTTTCTGCTTAAAATAAAATGTTCTAAGACATATGTATAGATACTTTTCTGCTCAAAATAAAATGTTCGAAGACATATGTATAGATACTTTTCTGCTTAAAATAAAATGTTCGAAGACATATGTATAGATATTTTTCTGCTTAAAATAAAATGTCCTAAGACATATGTATAGATACTTTTCTGCTTAAAATAAAATGTTCTAAGACATATGTATAGATACTTTTCTGCTTAAAATAAAATGTTCGAAGACATATGTATAGATACTTTTCTGCTTAAAATAAAATGTTCGAAGACATATGTATAGATACTTTTCTGCTTAAAATAAAATGTTCTAAGACATGTATAGATACTTTTCTGCTTAAAATAAAATGTTCTAAGACGTATGTATAGATACTTTTCTGCTTAAAATAAAATGTTCGAAGACATATGTATAGATACTTTTCTGCTTAAAATAAAATGTTCGAAGACATATGTATCGATACTTTTCTGCTTAAAATAAAATGTTCTGACATTATGTATAGATACTTTTCTGCTTAAAATAAAATGTTCTAAGACATATGTATCGATACTTTTCTGCTTAAAATAAAATGTTCTAAGACATATGTATAGATACTTTTCTGCTTTAAATAAAATGTTCGAAGACATATGTATAGATACTCTCCTGCTTAAAATAAAATGTTCGAAGACATATGTATAGATACTTTTCTGCTTAAAATAAAATGTTCTAAGACATATGTATAGATATTTTTCTGCTTAAAATAAAATGTTCTAAGACATATGTATAGATACTTTTCTGCTTAAAATAAAATGTTCTAAGACATATGTATAGATATTTTTCTGCTTAAAATAAAATGTTCTAAGACATATGTATAGATATTTTTCTGCTTAAAATAAAATGTTCTAAGACATATATTTTTTCTGCTTAAAATAAAATGTTCTAAGACATATGTATAGATACTTTTCTGCTAAAAATAAAATGTTCTAAGACATATGTATAGATATTTTTCTGCTTAAAATAAAATGTTCTAAGACATGTATAGATATTTTTCTGCTTAAAATAAAATGTTCTAAGACATATGTATAGATACTTTTCTGCTTAAAATAAAATGTTCTAAGACATATGTATAGATGCTTTTCTGCTAAAAATAAAATGTTCTAAGACATATGTATGGATACTTTTCTGCTTAAAATACAGACTTGGCATTTAATATGGAATATTTTTTTTGTGGGGGTGAACTTACTTTTCAAGATGACTTAGAACCAAAAGTTCATTGGAATTATGTTGAAATTATTCCAGATTTTGTTGATGTGACCTTTAAAAGAAACAAAAACGACATTTGACATTTCGAAGCAAATAAATTGATCCTTGAAAGTGATGTAAACTGATATCGAACTCAATTCACGGACAGTACTGTGTTAAACTTCTGTATGTTTTCCAGAAGTATCTCTTTATTTTGCAAATTAGCCAAAAAAAAATTCAACAAAAACAAAAGCTAAATTATGACTGGGATTACGGACAGTAAAATTACAGTTCAGTACTTCGTGTAACCCCCACGAGCATTCAGGAGAGCACGTACACGTTGAGGCATGCTGTTCACGAGATTTGCCAAGGTTTGGACAGGAATCGCTTGCCATGCAGTGACAATAGCCTGCTGCAATTCACGCACAGAGGCAGGCTGCTGGTCCAAGTTGTCGATTTGACGCGTTAATTCTGCCCACAAGTTCTTGACCTTGAACTTGAACTGGTTCAGGTTTCCATTCAGAACAACCAGGTCAGTTTTGCCCCCTGCATGAAAAGCAGCCCAAACAGTCACCCCACCACCTCCAGCTTGGACTCTTGGCACTATACAATCTTCGTTGTGGGCTTCATGGACTTGTCTGCGCACTCGGACGCGGCCATCTTGATGATAGACCAGAAATCTAGACTCGTCACTGAAGGTCACGTGATTCCAGTGTCCTGGCTGCCATTGACGGTGCTCTCTGGCCCACTGCAATCGGCGCTGGCTGTGTTGTCTGGTCAGGCGTGGCTTTCTCAGGGGATGCCTGCCACGATAGCCTGCTTGAACCAGTCGTTGGTTGACTAGCCTTCTGGATACAGGCACATTTGTCAGTTGCTGCCACTCAGCCCTAAGCCGATTAGCTGACTTGGTATGGCCATTGCGGACTAACCGGTGCAGCTGGCGATCATCCCTCCTTGTGGTTCTGCAGGGACGTCCTGGCCTCGGTATTGGAGTAGGGACACCCCTCTGAGCATTTTGTTTCAGGATCTTTGACACCTGATGTTGAGTGATGCCATACTGCCGAGGAATAGCACGCTGTTTCATGCCGTGATTTCGTAAAGCCACCACTCCATGACAAACAGCATTGTCGAGTTGACGGACCATCTCCAGAGGAAGCGGCAATAACTTTTGGAGACGTGCAGCAGTTGTTTTCCACTAATACAGAACGCAAGAACCCTTGTATACCCGACTGTGAAGCCAATCATCAAATGCACCTGTCCGTACATTTTGCCACGCCACCTGTGATATAATCCTGTTGTTGACTTCTTGCTACGACAGACAATCAGTGACATGGTTCTTTTAACAAATAAATCACCAAAGTGTAAAAGAAACTCACCAGATTGATATACTGAGTTAAGAAAGTAAACCCAAGTCAAGAAAAAAAATAAATTCATATTAAATGCCAAGTCTGTAAAATGTTCTAAGACATATGTATAGATACTTTTCTGCTTAAAATAAAATGTTCTAAGACATATGTATAGATACTTTTCTGCTTCAAATAAAATTATCAACTCTTTTTTTCCTTAATAAATGAGTCATTATTCAGTTGACAATTTTGGGGATTATGATAGTGATGATAGTATCTATACTGGAACAGAAGACAGCCAGGATACTGAGGGTTTGCGTTCAAACGATAGTTATGAAAGTAGTTTTTGTTAATGATTAGGAAAGCACCGATGATGATTACAGTGAAGATGAATTTTATTTTAAGTGAAAACATACTAAATAAAAGATTCTGAATACAAACAGTATACCAAGCCTGGTGTTGGGCTAGCGGCTAGGGTGCCAGCTTACGATCCTAGGATCCTGGGTTCGAATCCCGGTCGATCGCTGAATTAACGCCTGGGGGGTTGACTCAGCCTGTCATCCTTCTGAGGTCGGCTAATTGAGTACCAGTTCACTGGTAATTCCCTGTTTGTCGTAAAAAGGCGACAAAAAGGGTTGGCGGCAGGAAGGGCATCCGGCCGTAAAACATTGCTTCAAAAAGGGGACCAAAAAAAACAACAACAACCACGGTCCCCGAAAAAGGCCAACCCCCGCTTGCGGGGAAAAATGGCCTCTAAAGGTGGTTTTTTATACCAGATGTTGAACCTCTTGCAATCCCTGATACTTCATACGATAAATTAGAGAATTGTCCGGCTTGTGATAGAGTGGGAATACACACAGAAAAAGCCTATAACCAATGTATATTCTGTGATTATCTTCGAAGTAATAACAATAAAACTAGAACGACACTCTTCGACATCACGAAGTAGACCGATATGCCTCCGCCCACATTATTACATTATTATAACACTTGTGCCAAGTTTTATTTAAATCCATTCAGCTGTTCTCAAGTTATAACATTTTTGCCTGACATGACCTCTGACCTTTGTCTTCTTGACACCCAAATTTCATCAGTTCATGTTTACATCATTATACATACCTGTACGAAGTTTTAAATTAAATCCCTTCAGCTGTTCACAAGTTATCACATTTTTACCTGACATGAGCTTAGGCCTTTGACCTCGGGACCCCAAAATCTAATCAGTTAATCTTTACATCATAATACATATCTGTACCAAGTTTGAATTAGATCCCATTAGCCGTTTTAAAGTTATACACCCACTACAGACTTTGACCTTTGACCCCAAAGTCTAATCAGTTAACCTTTACATCATTATACATACGTGTCCCAAATTTGAATTAGTTCACTTCAGCTATTCTCAAGTTATAGACTTATTACAGACTTTGACCTTTGACCACAAAGTCTAATCAGTTAAGCTTTGCATCATTCTATATACCTGTACCAAGTTTGAATTAGATCACTTCAGCCATTTTCAAGTTGTAGACCTATTACAGACTTTGACCTTTGACCCCAAAGTCTAATCAGTTAATCTTTACATCATCATATATACTTGTTCCAAATTTGAATTAGATCACTTCAGCCATTCTCAAGTTATAGACCGATTACAGACTTTGACCTTTGACCCCAAAGTCTAATCAGTTAATTTTTGCATCATTCTATATACCTGTACCAAGTTTGAATTAGATCACTTCAGCCATTTTCATGTTAAGAGACCTATTACACCTTTGACCCCAAGTATAATCAGTTAATATTTACATCATTATACATACTCAGTCGTTAAGCCTGGCGTTGGCTAAGCCCCCGTTGGCAGGGTGCCGGCTTGGGATCCTAGGATCCTGGGTTCGAATCCCGGTCGATCGCTAAATTAACACCAGGGGGGTTGACTCAGCCTGTCATCCTTCCGAGGTCGGCAAATTGAGTACCAGCTTGCTGGGATGAATGATCCCGGTGTGTACCCCGGTTTAGAATAGGTACACCGTATCCCTGCGCATCGTAAGAGGCGACTAAGGGTAGGCGTCAGGAAGGGCGTCCGGCCATAAAAACATTGCCTCAAACAGGGAACCATGATTGTCATGGGGCCAGCAAGGCTAACCCCCGCTCTAGCGGGGAAAATGGCCTTAAAACGATCATTCATTCATTCATTCACATACTCGGACAAACTTCTAATATCAATTTTCATCTGAAAAATCATCAATTTAAATCCAATTGACCCGAGCTTTAATTAAGATCATCAATTTTAATTTTAATAAAATGGACAATTTGATGCATCCATGGCAACTTATTATTTTGGGGAGGGGTGAAATTTGCAAGTATCGTGCTCTGCATGATGTTTTCTTGTGTTTGGCTGTTTGGCTGTCAATCGCCTACAGGTCACAATTCTAAACCGATCCTCATGAAACTTTACTAAGTTGTGGATATAGTCACAATTGATAAGCCTATTGTATTTGAGGTCAAAGGTCATCTTGAGGTCATATTTCTAAAATTGTCAATTTTCATCTGATGGCAGTGAAAGTTGAACAGCATTTGCATATTGAGTCACTGAATTGGGAAATAATCTATTTTTGAAGTCAAAAGGTCAACTCAACGTCAAACTTCTAAAATCATCAATTTATCATCTGAGAAATCGTCAATTTGAATGTGATTGGCCCGAGCTTTGATTAAGATCGTCAATTTTAATCTTAATGAAATGGACAATTTGATGTATCCATGGCAACTTTTTTTTTTACGGCGTAGCCCATAGGGCAAAGCCGTCTAAAGCAATGTTTGTATGTCCGTATGTATGAAGGTATGTACTCGTATGTATGTATGTATGTATGTATGTATGTATGTATGTCCCCTCAAACGTACACCAATCAGAGCTGAGGAGCTGGTCACATGACAGGGGTGATGTGATGTCATTATGTCAGTACGACGTCTGACTCCACACACCGCCATTTTGAATCCTATGCTGTTCAAACCGGACATATTGTTGAACCTGTCATACAGTCACGTGAAAAAGTAAGTACACCCCATGTAAAGTTTTGACTTTTTCAACATATTTCAACATACAGCTATTTGATCTTCATTTCAACAATATTGATAGATAAAGGTAATATAATATAACAAATATCATGAAACATTTACACTTTGTAGTCCATTGTATAATTTAAATAAACATAAATGTAAATTTCGCATGTGGAAAAAGTAAGTACACCCCTACATTTATCACTACTTCAAATACCTAAAATTAGAATCAGGTGCACCAGCTCAGGTGCAAATGATTAGAACATCGTTAGAGAGGATCTTAGAGGAACCTGTCTTATTTAAACCTCAGACATTTAGTTTGGTTTGCTCTTTGTTGTTGAAGTGTGCGGCGTCACCATGCCTCGATCAAAAGAGCTTTCTGAGGCCTTCAGAAAGAAGGTTATATATGCCTACGAGTCTGGGAAGGGATTTAAACAGATCTCCAAACAATTTGAAATCGATCATTCGACTGTCCGGAAGATCATCTACAAGTGGAGAAGATTCTAAACAACTGCCAACTTGTTCAGGCCAGGCCGCCTCAGTAAGTTCAGCCCGAGAGCAGACCGCAAGATGCTGAAGGAAGTCTCTAAGAACTCCAGAATGTCATCACGGGACCGACAGGTAGCTCTTGCCACTGTTGATGTCAAAGTGCACGAGTCTACCATTAGAAAGAGGCTGCACAAATTTGATCTACATGGGAGGTGTGCCAGGAGGAAACCTTTGCTGTCCAGAAAGAACATCAGGGCAAGACTAAAGTTTGCCAATGAAAACCTCGGCAAAGACCAGCACTTCTGGAACAATGTGCTCTGGACAGATGAGTCAAAGGTAGAGCTATTTGGCCACAGTACCAGAAGACATGATTGGCGAAAACCAAAGACAGCATTTGACCACAAGAACCTGATACCAACTGTAAAGCATGGTGGTGGAAATATTATGGTTTGGGGCAGCTTTGCTGCATCAGGGCCTGGGCAGCTCACCATCATAGAATCCACTATGAATTCTTCATTGTACCAGAGGGTGCTTGAGGATAATGTGAGGCCATCTGTCGGAAAGTTGAAGCTCAACCGAAGGTGAACCTTGCAACATGACAATGACCCTAAACATACCAGTAAATCCACCAAGGAATGGCTGAAAAGAAAGAAATGGAGGGTTCTGGAATGGCCAAGTCAAAGCCCGGATCTAAATCCCATCGAGATGTTGTGGGGGGATTAGAAACGAGCTGTGCATGCAAGAAACCCCTCAAACATCGCACAGCTGAAAGAATTCTGCATGGAGGAGTGGGCAAAAATTTCTCCCAGTCGATGTCAGAGACTGGCAGACAGTTATAAGAAACGCCTACTTGAGGTTGTTCCTGCCAAAGGGGGCAATACCACCTATTAGAGCCAAGGCTGTACTTACTTTTTCCACATGCAAAATTTGCATTTATGTTTATTTAAATTATACAATGGACTACAAAATGGAAATGTTTCATGATATTTGTTATATTATATTACCTTTATCTATCAATATTGTTGAAATGAAGATCAAATAGCTGTATGTTGAAATATGTTGAAAAAGTCAAAACTTTACATGGGGTGTACTTACTTTTTCACGTGACTGTATATCACAATTGCCATGCTCTACTTTTCCGTTTTTTCATTCAGTGTGAAAGCCAAACAAACCGATTGGTAAAATGATGTCAAATATCGAAAGCATAGGCATTAGGATCTTCAAACGTCACAGTACGTATCGGCCTTAGGCTTCATGCCTTCATAGTTCATGCCTCACATTCAGGCCGCTTTGGCCAAATTCGCCCAGGTTTCTTGATATAGTAGTATTGTTTTCGTAATAATACTAATAATAACGTTAGTAATAATAATATAGTAAATATAATCGTAACACTGTAAGCCCTTTGTCGTGATTACAAGGTTAGTGGATTGAAGCGGTGAGTGGTTGTTTCATTGTTGACTCAAAACATATAGAATAAATCAGTGTCTCAATGCAATCTCTTCACTTTCATGGTGACAAACAGCTTAGAGACTTAGAGTACTTCAAAAAATATATATACTGTACTTAAATTATTTGCTAACTGGTATCCCCACCCAGGTAATACTATCCTCTTCAACTAAAGTATCAAACAAGCCCAGCTACGCCGATGTAAGACTTTCGGTCTTGCTTGGTAGGGGGGGTGGGAGGGGAGGGGGGAGAGGGGTGGATTTTGCAAATATCGTGCTCTGCATGACGTCTTTCTTGTTTCCTCTTTTATCAAATCCAACTTAACAGATGGAGACACCAAAATGGATACTTGAATCATTTAAATAAGTCTTATTTGAGTGTTGGTATTAGCAAGAGACGACGACCTTATGCTTCTCTTTGCCAATTTTACAGTTGTACTTTGTGTCCCACAGGGAGGAATGTACTTATTCCAGCTGGTTGACTTCTATGGAATTGGCAGCTTCAGCTTGCTCTGTGTTGTCTTTTTCGAATGCATCGCTCTGGCCTGGGTTTATGGTACGTCATGATTGGAAGGTTTATGTCACTCAAACTGGTGATGATCCCCTCTTACTGTGAGATTGTAGCATTAAGTATGTTATTAAGTTAAAGATAGCACAGATCAATTCAACACAATTCGTCGCTTGCATATTATTTGACCCGTTGGACTTAGTGTCCGTCTTACTCAGTGTCCGTCCAGGGACTTATGGATTGGGTCTCGTCCGTCTGTCCGCAATCATATGTTGGAGATGTATGGACCAATTTTATTCATATTTGGCACAGACAATACATGATGGTATACATAACGCACATCATTTTTTTTCTTTTTTTTTGTATACAACATCGAGGCTCGGGTAAGAGCAAACATTAATCACAAAAAAACATAAACGGACACATAAAACGGGATAAAGGGACATATAATAAAGGGACATAAAACGGGATATATAATAAAGGGAGCGGGAGACAAGATGGGCAGAGAGAGGGAAGCAGACAAGCACAACAATGGTAGAGAACAAGGACATTGGGAGACATGTGGGAGGGAGAGGGTAAAGGAAGGGGTGGGGGGTGGGAGAGGTATAAAACAAATGGACACTGCTTGGACTTCAAGGATAGAAGTCGGTATTTCAGGAAAGTGGATCTGGGGCGAATTAACGGGAGTAGAAAAGATCAAGCTTTTGGATGGGGGAAGATAAGAGATGGTGGTGAACAGTTGTTTTAAAGACCTGGAGGGGGGAGTGGGATTGAAGAGAGTGAGGGTGTTTGTTCCAGAGGCGGGAGAAAAGGGGACTGAAAGAGTGAAGGTGAGCAGAGAGTCTTGATTTTGGCAGTTTCACCAAAGAGGATTGCTGGCAGATCTTGTGCGACTTGTAGGAATATTTGGGGGACAGAGCACAGACAGAGCTGGGGGAGCTAGGATGGAGAAGAGACGGTTTGAAGACAGAAAGACCACCAACCTGCCTGTGGTGAGCGACGGAAAGGCCCTCAGAATCATCTTCATCGCAGGACATTCCAATGATTCTGAAACCTTTGGAATCTGTCTCAGAATAAGCTTAATCGCAGGAGATTGAAAGCTTTGGAAGCTTTGGATTCTACAGCGTGAAGCTCAGCTAGGTATGAGACAGGAGCACCAGCCCAGAGGGGAGAGCAGTACTCCATCAAGCTGCTGATGAAAGCTTTGTATGCAGTGAGGGACTCAGGTGTGCCAAGGAAAGACTTCGCACGACGTAGGATGCGCAGTCGGCGACTGGCTTTGGAGGCCAGCTTGGAAATGTGGTTTTCCCAGGAAAGATCATGGCAGATAGTGAGACCCAAGAGCTTGAGTGACAGAACTTCTTCAAGAGGATTGTTGAGAAAGTAGATGGGAGGGTTATCCAGATGGTCTTTTCGGAGAAACATAGTAAGAGTGTGAGATTTGTCAGGATTGAAAGACATGTTCCACTTGTTTGACGAGTTTGTGATTCTGTCCAGGTCTGCGGAGAGTGAAGAGGCTACAAACTGCCGAACCGAGGGATGAGGTATGGGGCGGCAGAGAGTGGAGTCATCAGCAAAGAGATTTGGAAGCTTTGGATTCTACAGCGTGAAGCTGAGCTGGGTCTGAGGCAAGAGCACCAGCCCAGAGGGGAGAGCAGTACTCCATCAAGCTGCTGATGAAAGCTTTGTATGCGGTGAGGAACTCAGGTGTGCCAAGGAAGGACTTCGCACGACGGAGGATGCGCAGTCGGCAACTGGCTTTGGAGGCCAGCTTGGAAATGTGGTTTTCCCAGGAAAGATCATGGCAGATAGTGAGACCCAAAAGCTTGAGTGACAGAACTTCTTCAAGAGGATTGTTGAGAAAGTAGATGGGAGCGTTATCCAGATGGTCTTTTCGGAGAAACATAGTAAGAGTGTGAGATTTGTCTGGATTGAAAGACATGGTCCACTTGTTTGACCAGTTTGTGATTTTGTCCAGGTCTGCGGAGAGTGAGGAGGCTGCAGACTGCCGAACCGAGGGATGAGGTATGGGACGGCAGAGAGTGGAGTCATCAGCAAAGAGATAGAGAGGATTTTCTAGAGAGTCAGAGAGGTCATTGATGAAGACCAGAAAAAGCACAGGGCCCAGAACACTGCCTTGAGGAACTCTAGCCTGAACAGGAAGGGGAGATGAGAGAAATCCATTCAGGGCCACACGTTGACTGCGACCGGTGAGGACGTCCGCAAGCCACGCGTGGAGGTTTCCATGGATACCATTGGAGGACATTTCGGTGGGCAGAGCTGGGTGCCAGACCGTATCGAAGGCACGTGATATGTCAAGGGAGACAGCTCTGATTTCCTGTTTGGCATTGAGGACCTCCATCCATTGTTGAGTCAGCAGAAGCAGCATGTCCAGAGTCGATTGACCTGGTCTGAATCCATTGATCAAGATCAGAGATCAAGCCATTGGAGAAGAGGAAAGATTTGATATCCAAAGCAATGATTTGCTTTCACGATGCAATCAAAGATAGCATACTGGCGGCCATTTTATTTGTAAAAAACAACAACAATGTTGAACACATACTCAAACATTTCTCGGACAGACACTTACCGATCTTGTTCAAACTTGGCACAAACAAAGACAATACATGAGAGACATATGCAGAAGATTTTGTTTTGTAATCAGACAAAAGATGGCAGCTGGTGGCCTTTAACTCAATACAGAAAAATGAATAAAATCCGGGGAGTATGACATTTTATGTTTTTTTCTCCTTGTTCTGTTCATTACCACTTTCCCAAAACTATGGATCTTTCAGATTCAGATTTGTAGTTTTATATCTAAAGTGATGTATGTATATATGTCCCCTCAAAGGACCACAACCTTCATCAACCGTGATGTACCAAAGTTTGTTCACGACACTAAGAAAATCGAAGTCTGAGGGGCTCAACAGGGGGTCAAAGTGGGCACAGGAATGACCCCTCCAAAATAGGTATTTGCATTAGTCTCTGAAATTACACACACGATCTCGATGAAACTTGACCACAACCTTCATCACCTGTGATGCACCAAAGTTTGTTCACGACATTTAAAAAAAAATCGTTCCCTAAGAGGGTATACAGGTGAGTTGCCCCCCAAAATAGGTATTTGCTTTCTTCTCAGAAACTACACACACGCAATTTTTATTAAACCTGATCACAACTTTCACCACCGATGATGGACCAATGATTGTACAAGGCATTAGAAAAATCTGAGTCGGAAGAGGGATATGGGTGTGGGGGTGGAAGCGGGGGGTGAAAGAGGGGGGGGGGGGGTAGTTGGTTGGCCCCCCAAAATAGGTATTTTTTTGCTTGCTTAAAGTCATGATTACTTCGTATGATTGTACATGCTGCCCTCTCTTCTAGCAACCATTGAAATTGGTTTAAAATACCGTGATACTGTTTAAAATACCTTTAGTCAGTGTATATACTGCTTTATTATACCAGGTGAGCACCCAGGGGTATTGCCCCTATTTCTTTTCAAGGTCTGAAGAGAGTGAAGAGGCTGCAGGTGAGAAGGAGGAAGGATATTACGGCAGAGGGTGGAGCCATCAGCAAATATATAAAGGGGATTTCCCAGAGACTCAGAGAGATCATTATATTGATGTTTTATGATTACCTTTTGTGGTGCATATTGACAGGAGCAAATCGGTTCTACAAGGCTGTGGAGAACATGTTGGGTTATCGTCCTGGTCCTTGGATGAAATGGTGCTGGATGTATTTTACTCCCACCATCATCACGGTGGGTTTTTATCAAAAATGTAGAGCGTAAACAATGATTTTATTGGGATCGTTTTGTGTTGGTATTACAATTTACCACAATGTGCCAATAAGAGGTGATCATCTTAATACCAAGGATAAGGAATGTGCTTGTATTCATTGAATGGCCAGATTGTATTATAAAGGGAAAAATAAAAAATGACAATTGGATGTGGTTCAAGATAAAAGTTAGCGAGTTAGAGAAGAGGCGAGAAAAGAGAAGGGAGGTTTGGCCTTGTAACATTTATGCATTGCGGTGTGAACAGGTTATAAGGCTGGCAATACAAGTTTAAGAAGTTGTTTCGATTTGTCGGTTTGTATATAATTTTCATTTCTGATTCATTAATACTGTCATGTGTCTACCCTGTGTGGTGAACACTGCAAGGTGACATGGAGGACCAAACGAGCTTTAACACTCCGAGGCGTTCAGTTCAATGGCGGAGTTAATACACGTGGGGAGAAAATGGGGGGAGAAACCGGAGCACTTACCTGCACGCATCCCCCGATGTCCTCGACCCTGTAATAAATAACTCAAACAAAACGGAATAAAAATGTACAAAAATAAACAGGTTTAATGAAAATACATGCCAGCAAACAAAGACAATGCACGATGAACTAAATTCCTAAATTGAGGGACCCTCCACACAGACTCGTATACAGACAAAGCATAAAATAAAGTTATATAAAATAAATGTATGTGGTTGGCACTTAGCTTTCTTTGCTCGGCCTGAACCCCCATCACGAGTCGTCCAAGCCTCGTGTCCCTACGCGGGAAACGCACGCCGGTTGGTGCCAACTCGTGGCTGAAAAAGTCGGCCTCCGCCAGACCCTGCTTTCCTAGTTGCATGTCGTTCTTCTGACCGTCCAACCTCCCGATGTTCTCGCACCGGAGCGCTTGAAACTCCGGCCGTTCGATGTTGCAGAGGGAATGAAATATCCTGCTGGTGCCGATGCACCAAACCAGGAACGAAACCAAGAACGAATCCACTAACGAATCGTTCCCCCAGGAGCCAGTGAATGAACCACGAACAAGAGAGAATCAGACCACGGCACGGCCGAAAGACAATCAACCAAGCCCAGCGAGTGATGCCAAGACGAGGAGACAGCCAGTCAATCCGCCATCCAGCCAGGAGAGATAAATAATCACGATCCACGCCAGCCAGGAGAGAGACGTCCACGATCCAGCAACCGAGAGAGCGATGTTAGGATCACCAGTCTTTTTTAATCCATCCCCTGACGTCATGTCATCCTCATCCTAATCCAACCGGTCCGTGCCAACTCGCCCGCTCCAGAACGTTCTCACTGACGTCATCCTTCCACCAATCCCCGAGCACCTCGCACTCCCTCTAACCAATCACTGCTCTTCGGGGTGTGGCCCCACAGACCTGCCTGCTTCGATGTTGCTATCCAAGTTGGTGTTATCAGCCATAGCGCTCAATGTCCTGCTTCCATATAGTTTCTTTAATGAGTGCCATTAAATGCACGATTCTAGCACTGCGTGTGGTGTATTGTCAAAAAAAAAAACAAAGGAATAAATTACAGAGGCATCGACACACAGGGGATTTATTAACATAATCCCTAAACTAATTAACATGATCCCATCCCTCGTGATGGGAAAGAAGATACACCTTACACGACATCCGGGCTAAACAAGTACTTATTACATGGTGGTGGTTATTCTTCTTCACGACATACGGAGCATGCTAATTTAGGCAAATCTACCTGGTTCTAAGTTATCACTATCTCCTACAAACATAACAATACAGTTATGAATTGTCTGCAGGTTACCTTTGTGTATACATTGGTGAAATTTCAAACCCTCGTGTACAACAAGGTGTACCACTATCCAGCATGGGCACATGGCCTGGGATGGTGCATGGCTCTGGCCTCGATACTATGTATTCCTGGATATGTTCTACCACACCTGCTCATGGCTCCCGGATCTATCCTCATGGTAGGACAATAACAATATGCATTGACAGTTCTGCTTTACATTATTTCATTAACCAAGTATTTACCAAAATTTATATACGTGCATATGCTGTATGCATTCAAAAAGCTTATGACCATCCTCTATCTCACAGGCATTTCCTGTGAGCAAACTTTATCAGTATATAGGATTACTTTACATATTGTTGCGGTTCTGAGAAAGTGTACATATATGATTAATAAAGGTTAAAGGTTTTTCCCCCATAGTTAGTGCACATGCAACACGTAGGCCACCTTAGAACATTAGTTATGTCATAGTATATGTGAGATAAGGACATTTCCAATAGTGATACCTGCGTTGTGTAAAGAAATAAATAAGAGTAGGTCCCGTTCATTTTGCAGCCCACCCTCCAATCGACCTCGTTGGGCACCATCCAGTCTGCGCCCCATTCCCCATTGCGCACCATCCAGTCTGCGCCCTATTGCCCCTCGCATTAGGATGCTCAAACCAGCCAAATGCCATGAGGTAGGCCTGGAAAAGGGGGAGGAGCGCGAGGTCGGGGGGTGTGGCCACGTCAAGCAGATGTCAAGGGCGGAGCCGGTAAGAGCCAACAAACCAACCAGGGCTCGGGTGGAATGGCGTGAGGGACGTGGTCAGTGCGCGTCTGGCAAATTCGAGAGGGTTTGCTGGGCGGCGCTATATAACCGCGAGCACAAAGCCCTTCAGGAGGACTTATGCGGTTTATCAGGACTTGCACAATTTGCGCTTTGCTTAAGGACTCGTGAGGGAAGCCAAGCCTTGGAATTGTTGTGTGGAGGACTTATGCGCTGGTATCAAGAGGTGAAGAGGACTCTCGTGCGAAAGAATTGATAAGGACTGAAGGAATATACGCGCTTTGCAAGAGGACTGTTCAGGAGGCCTCGTGAGGCAAACGCATCAAGCAGCGCGTGCGAGTACATTTATTACATACGCGACCGTGGTCGCCAGTAACCGCCAGCCTACCTTTCGCAGCATTCCACCCTATAATTGTCTGATCCGCGCCAATGACACGCGGGGAGCGCCTGCCGTCTGTCCTATTATCTACACCGCCGTACGAGTCGGGGACCCGGAGGATGAGCTGTGGACGCCATCCCTGGACCCTCAACCCTTGACCTGCTACATCCCTGTGTGTGTGTCTGTGTGTGCGGGCCCCTTTGTCCAGGGATAAGTTAAGACTGTTTTTAAGGCTGCACTGTGTATTCTGCTTCTTCTTCATTGTGCAAAGTGTTAATAAACCAATCTGTTCTTCCTTTCTTCTTAATCCGACCGTATTAGTGATTTCTTCCATTGGGTAAGCGTGGCACGATTCGGCACCGCTCAAATCGGGTTAGTTCCTGTTAACAGCTCGGATCACGGCTCGCTATCGCTCGGCGTTTCCACCTAAAACCGTGGTTCGGGCGGGGTTATTTCCTTGCTTCCTGGGAGGCGCTGGTAATTAGGTAATGGGAATAATTCGGCCTACCACCCTATTCAGCGCTGACCGGAAGGAACGTAATAGCTCCGGATCACGTCGGCTAGTAAAAGACAAGGGGACTAATCCCCTCCTTGGTAAAGGGAAGGCCGACGTTGAGATCCGCAACAATATAATAGGTTTATCAACTGAAGGTCAACAATTGTGTAATAACCGCCATGGGAAGTAAAGGTGGGCTGGTGCTTCAGGAGTAAAGCCCACTTCAGAGCAAGGACCCTGTCTTGCTATTATTAGATTTGTCTACAGATGCAGACAAACGCCAGTAATGACAAAATCTAGTAATCCTCGACTTAAGTTCTTATTTCCTTAGGTAATCCCACCAATATGATTGCGAGCCATTTTCATAATTTGCTCCACATAGACCTTAAAGAATTGTGGATATAACATGTATTTCTGTGACCGTCGAGTGCCTTTTCTGATACCAAAAAAATTGTCTCCAGATGTAGTTCTGACAATCGATGCCTTAACGTTCCTACAAAGTTCTCTTCAATTCCACTTTGACATTTATGGCACCCATGTGAATTAAAATATCCCTTTGGAATACTGCTCTTGCTCAATCTTTTACCATTCATGTCTTTCCCTTCCAAATTAAATCCCTGTATAAAACTCCCTGTAACCCAATTGATGGTGATTCAACACTTCCTTGAAATGGGAAGTTAAAGATCCTAAGTCTTTAATATTTTGCGAAGTGTAGGTGAATTATCGATGGCCCCCCCTAACCAAATTACAAATTCCTGCCAAAAATTGGCTCCATTTGAATGTCAGGCTTGACCAGTCGTTTCTTGAAAGACTTGGGTAAAAACTTGTCCCATGACCCCACAAATATAGTTGGATTAAAAAGTAGTTGTAACTAATGCTTGCAAATGAAGTTTTCACGACACAATACGATTGGTAATTGGCTATATATAATCGGTCTTTGGACTTTTTGATGGAGGGTTTGTACAAACTTATGATGTGGGTCTTACATATGTGTCTATATCTCCATGTTTTTCAGCGGATAAAGCAGCTTATGGAACCAGAGATAGTGGACTTGGTAACCTGGCAAAGAAAACGCCTTGGATTGCTGGAGGAGTCTCATTGAATGAATACATTATAAAGAAAATCTTATTGAAATTGGTGTTAATGTTGGTGTTAACTTTACCAAAGAGTTTTTCAACTTCCACTGTTTTTTTTCTCCCCTGTTATTTTTAATAATAACTATTATATAAGACCTGTCCCTTTGCTGAAAGGTTGAATCCAAAGTGCTCCTCGCTTGTCCATGCTGTGGGCTGGAGACCACCTCGCTGTGTCGTGGTATCAATCTCCGGGTCAGTCCAAAGACCTTGCCTGCCTTGTCCCCCACTCCTCCATTGTGAGCAAATGGTTGTGTGCTTGTGTCACCTTTGGTTCATTATCTTGTATTAAATGCTCTTAATTCTACCGGATCGTTACATTTATATATTTCCCGGTATTAGTGTCCATTTATCTAGCTTCTCGGGGGACCGCAAGATTGTCATGATTGTCATGGGGACCGCAAGGCTAACCCCCGCTCTAGTAGGGAAAATGGCCTTTTAAAATGCATGTTGTTGTTGCGTTGTTGTTATCTAGCTTCTCGGGAATCTCTATTTTCATGGTCTTGTGGTTTATTCTCAATAAACTGTTATTGGGTAAGTATACAGTCGTGGTCAACAATATCGGCACCCTTGCACTTTTTTCAAAGAACTCTTGCCGGCAAGGTTTCGTTTATTCGCAGCTCTCCACGCTCTCCATCGAAATCGAAGTTAAGTAATTGTTCCCATTTGTATTTTCGTTATAACTGCATTTATTTTATGGTGTGTGTACGTATATTGTGTCCCGAGGAAGATTTTCGGTGCAAATCTTTCATACCTGTACAGAAAATCGTGTTAATTCGTGTCGTATCTTTTGAGGCCTTGTAGTTGTAGTGTACAACCTTGAGGCTTTGTTTTTCTCTCAGCGGTCCGTCGTTTGTGCTCCAATAACTTTCGTTCTCTGCTTTTCCCAGTCTTTTCACCCCATAGCCTACTTCCTTGTGTAAATCTCAACTCAAAAAAAACATTTCCTTCTCTGTTCTTATTCTTTGTTCTCATTCGTTTATTCGTTCTTATTCGTTCGTTCGTTCTTCGACCACGTGTTTCTCCCCCATTTCCCCAGATAGTTTTGACTGTTATTAACCTTCAATGTTTACACTTTCCCCTCAAGTTCTGTATTCCGTCGTATATTATAACACCTTTTTCTTCTTCTTTAAAAAGCTGCTTTCGACTTGCTCACCAAATCTATTCATCCCCCAAAAAAATTCCATCTCTTATAGTGCCTTTTTTCTACATTCCCTAAACTCTCCTGCACTCCATCCTCCATCCAGCGTCCTTAAACGTATTTTTGACTCGAAGGTCACAAGAAACTCATTTTGCAATAAATGTTCGTTTCCCATTAATCATACACTTTCTAAAATCCAATCTCACCCCTCCCCTCCAAATCTTCCCCAAAACCCCTCCCCTCCAAATCTTCCCCATCACCCCTCCCCTCCAAATCTTCCCCATCACCCATCCCTTTCAAATCTTCCCCCTTTCCCCTCCCCTCCTAATCCTCCCCATCACCCATCCCTTTCAAATCTCCCCCCTTGCACCCTCCCTCCTAAACTACCCCCTCACCCCTCCCCTCCCCTCCAAGACTGCCCCTCGCCCCTCCCCTCCTAGACTCCTCCCTCACCCCTCCCCTCCAAATCTCCCCCATATCCCATCCCTTTCAAATCCCTCCCCTTGTCCCTTCCCTTCTAAACTCCCCCCTTGCCCCTCTCCTTCAAATCTCCCCACCCTCATTTCTTCTCAATTTCCCCCCTCTCACTCCCCCTCCTCAAAGCGTCCTCCCGCTTCTTCCCCCTTCCAACTCTCACCTCCATCTCCCCCAACCTTCTGCCTCGCTCTTCCCCCGCCTCAAATAACACCTCATTGTGCCTCAACCAATCATCATCAAACCTTTTGTCCGCCCCATCATTCCCTTTCTCCGAGCTATTCTGAAATCTCTGACACACCTTCAACAGCTCTCCCTACCTCTTCCACATCTTACCCTACCCCTCCTCCCCCCTGTTCTGTATCCGATGCTCCCCCTTCCTCTTCATTAACGGTAGGGACCTCAAACATCCGGGGCCTTCATTCAAACTTAACTGATCTCTCTATACAGGTTGCTTCTGTCAAACCAGACGTGATCTGCTTAACAGAAACTTTCCTCCTTCATGATGTCTCTGATTCCTTAGTATCTCTCCCGGGGTACTCCCTCCTCCGGTATGATAGACCTGAGCCTTGTCCTGGAGGTGGGGTTGCTATCTTTATCAAAAACTCTCTTCCTCACTCGCCCTACACTGCCCTCTCTCCACCTCACCCCCAGGAATACCTCTGGCTACGGCTTCCCCTTCGCTCCCACCTCTTGTTCATATGTGTGTTGTACCGTCCACCAATCAGTGATGACTCCATCTACATCTCGCTGTCTGATAATATGGACCAACTTCTATCTACTCATCCCAACTCTCTCTTCCTCATATGTGGTGATTTCAACTGTCATCATGCCAGTTGGCTGGGTGTGGGTACCTCTCTCACCAGCCATGGCTCCTCAGCAAAGGACTTCTGCGACTCCCTGGGTCTGACACAATCTGTCAATTTCCCGACCCGGATCTCAGTCAACGGAACATCTTCTCTTCTGGACTTGGTTATGACTAACTTCCCTGAAAATGTCTGCTGCTCTTCTTCTGCTCCAATCGGATCATCTGATCATGTGCTTGTTAAAGTGGACATCTCTCTGACCACTCTCAGGGAGCCTGCTCAGCGTCGACGAGTCTGGCATTTCACTCAGGCCAACGGGCACGGTCTTCAAGCAGCCATCAATCATCTGGACTGTTCTCCCATCTCTACCACCTTTGACATCAACTCATCCTGGGAATTCTTCCAAAGTAAATTGCTCTCTCTCATGCACAGATTTATCCCATCTCGTCTTCAGTTGTCATAGCCTTCCTCCCGTCCATGGTACACGGAATCTTGTGGTGAGGCTGTTGCCCAGAAACAACTTGCCTTCGTCTCCTGGAAAGCAAATCCAATGGAAGGAAATCTCATTTCCTTTCACAAAGCCCGAAACAAGTGTGTCCACCCTCAGGAGAGCCAGGAAACAATATCTCTCCGTTCTCAAGACCGAACTCTCTTATCAGTCTCCCTCTTCCAAATCCTGGTGGCATCTGGTCAAATCTGTTTCTGGTGTTTGTTCCCCCTCCATCCCCTCCCTTACCTCAAACGGCTACACAGCTGACTCTGCACGTGAAAAAGTTGAATGCCTCAACTCTGTGTTTGCCTCTAAATCTTGTGTCCCAAGCCCATCCCTCTCTGTACCCACCATAACCAGTCGTACCCAGTTGCTCCTGGACTCCGTGTCCTTTCCTCCTGACAAGGTGGAAAGGTTTCTGTCAACCCTCGACTCTTATTCTGCAACTGGACCTGACGGCATCAGCCCACGGGTCCTAAAATCCTGTTCTTCCGCTCTTTCAATCCCTCTCTCTGTTCTCTTCACCCTCTCTTTTGCTCAAGGTCAACTGCCATCTGCTTGGAAATCAGCCAACATCACCGCTTTGCACAAAAAAGGTGCAAAAACAGATCCTAGCAACTACAGACCAATCAGCCTTCTCCCAATTATCAGCAAAGTCATGGAATCCATCATTGCTTCGGATATGAAATCTTTCCTCTTCTCCAATGGCTTGATCTCTGATCATCAATTTGGTTTCAGACCAGGTCACTCTACTCTGGACATGCTGCTTCTGCTGTCTCAACAATGGATGGAGGTCCTCAATGCCAAACAGGAAATTAGAGCCGTCTCCCTCGACATATGTGCCTTCGATGCGGTCTGGCACCCCGCTCTGCTCACCAAACTCTCCTCCTTTGGTATCCATGGAAATCTCCACGCATGGCTGGCGGACTTCCTCTCTAGTCATAGTCAACGTGTGACCCTGAATGTGTTTCTCTCATCTCCTCTTCCTGTTCAAGCTGGAATTCCCCAAGGCAGTGTTCTGGGCCCTGTGCTTTTTCTGGTCTTCATCAATGATCTCTCTGACTCTCTTGAAAATCCTCTCTATCTCTTTGCTGATGACTCCACTCTTTTCCGCTCCATTCCACATCCCTCAGATCGGCAGTCTGCAGCCTCCTCACTCTGCAGACCTGGACAAAATCACAGACTGGGCAAACAAGTGGAACATGTCTTTCAATCCTGACAAATCTCACACTCTTACGATGTCTCTCCGAAAAGACCAACTGGACAACCCTCCCATCTACTTTCTGAATAATCCTCTCCAAGAAGTTCTGTTACTCAAGCTTTTGGGTCTCACTATCTGCCATGATGTTTCCTGGGAAAACCACATTTCCAAGCTGGCCTCCAAAGCCAGTCGCCGACTGGGCATCCTCCGTCGTGCGAAGTCCTTCCTTGGCACACCTGAGCTCCTCACCACATACAAGGCTTTCATCTGCAGCTCAATGGAGTACTGCTCTCCCCTCTGGGCTGGTGCTCCTGCCTCACACCTAGCTCGCCTTCGCGCTGTTGAAACCAAAGCATTCAGAATCATTGGAATCTCCCGCGATGAAGCTAACTCCAAGGGCCTCTCACTCACTCACCGCAGGCAGGTTGGTGGTCTTTCCGTCTTCTACCGACTCCTCTCCGGCCTTGCTCCCCCAGCTCGCTCTGGGCTCTGTCCCCCAAATATTCCTGCAGGTCGCACAAGATCTGCCTGCAACCCTCTTATGGTTAAACTGCCAAAATCAAGACTCTCTGCTCACCTTCACTCCTCTTTTCTCCCGCCTGTGAAACAAACTCCCTCACTCTCTTCATTCCCACTCCTCCCTCCAGGTCTTTAAAACGGCTGTTCACCACCATCTCTTATCTTCCCCAATCCAAAACCTTGATCTTTTCTACCCCCGCTAATTTCACCCCAAATCCACTTTTTTGAGGTGACTTTTGACTTCTTTCCTGGAAGTCCTTGGTGTCCTTGCGTTTTATACCTATCCTGCCTCCCCCCAGGCCCTCTCCCTCCAAAAACATCTCCCGATGTCCCTGCTCTCAAATGTTGTGTTTGTGTGCTTCCTCCCCTTCTCTCCCCATCTTGTCGACCGCTCCCCTTTTTATATACTTTGTTTGCTTGTTTGTTTGATTTGTTTGTTTGATAAATGTTAGCTCTTTCACGAGCCTCGACTCTGTATACCAAAAAAAACAAAAAAACAAAAAAACAAAAACAAGTTTCTATAAAAAATAAGTTGAAATTGACAAAAGTATTTGTTCTCCACCATTCTTTATTTCACCGTTAATATTACAGAACATTTGTTTTTGATTCAGAACTTAATATATCCTATTAAATCAGAAAATAAAAAGAAATGGCATTGACAAAATTATTGACACAATAGACTTAATATTTAGTAGCACAGCCTTTGGACAAAATAACTGCAGTCAAGAGCTTCCTACACCTCTCTACTGGCAGTTTGGCCCACTCTTCTTGTGCAAAGTGCTCCAGTTCTCCCAGATTTGAAGGGTGCATTCTCCCACCTGCTGTTTTCAGATTCCCCACAGGTGTTCAATGGGATTTAGATCTGGATTCATTGCTGGCCACTTCAGAAAAGTGCAGAGTTTTGTCTTGAACCATTCCTGGGTGCTTTTTGAAGTGTGTTTGGAGTCATTGTCTTGCTGCAAGACTCATGACTTTTGATGGAGACAGCTTTCTGACACTAGGTTGAACATTGCGCTCCAAAATGCCTTGGTAATCTCCTGATTTCATGATTCCATGCACACATTCAAGGCACCCAGTGCCAGAGGCAGCACAGCAACCCCAAAACATCACTGAACCCCATGTTTGACTGTAGGGGAGGTGTTCTTTTCTTTGAAGGCTTCATTTTGTTTTCTGTAAACATAGAGATGATGTGCTTTATCAAAAAGCTCTAATTTGGTCTCATCTGTCCACAGGACATTCTCCCAGAAGGATTTTGGCTTGTTCAGGTGTGTTTTGATAAACTCCAGTCGGGCTTTCTTAGCAGTGGGGTCCTCCTGGGTCTCCTACCACAGAACCCCCTTTGATTGAATTGACGAAGGATGGTGTGAGTTGAAACTGTTGTAGCTTGTGTCTGAAGGTCAGATTAAAATGAAACTGGATTTTAAATGTCCAAAACACTGGCTTTATTAAAAGAAAATGCCGGTACAAAATAAAACACGGTCGAACTAAATTTCAAAATGGGACGTCCCCACAACAGACTTGCACACAGATGAAGGAAAGAATAAATGAAAAAAAAAAGTGGGTTATTTCATGCACTTAGCTCCGATCACTGGTGGGATCTCGTCAGGGTCTGCAAACGGGTCAACGAGGTCAACGTCAGGGTCTGCAACGCTGGCGACGTTGCGTGCAAAGCGCGCGGCTTATATATATATATATATATATATATATATATATATATGCACATGTTATATATATATACAACTGTGCACATGAGATGTCGAATAATAAAGCTTTTTTCCACTATTCGTGGTTTCTCCCTACCTCTCCTACGTTGGGCTGGGCAGGGGGGGGAGGGCTAAGGTGTTGGGACACACTACATGGATATACATATATATATGTGTATATATATATATATATATATATATATATATATATATATATATATATATATATATAGCCGCGCGCGTTGGCGGAAACCAAGCTTCGTTGCACCCTTTCGTGCTGCAGCGCTCGTACACTTGTCCACACACGGAGAACCGCAGTTCTCGGGCTGCGGCTCTTCCTGCTCCCTCTGTACGTCTCCGAAGGCGTCTCTGAACACGGTCGGTCCGATCGCTTCCTGGAGCCCTTCGTCCCCGCACAGCCATCTTCCACCAAAGTCCAGAACCAAGAGGAGAGTCGAGGGCAGAGGAAGGCGTGAGGGGCAAAAGGCACGAGAAGAGAAGGCAAGAGAGAGAATGTCAGTCCGAGATATATTTTATTGACCGTCATGACGTCATCTGTGCCTCTCCACCAATGCCCGCGGGCCACCACTGCATGCTCATCTCTCCACCAATCCCCATGCAGGCCGCTTCTGACATCATCGGGCAAACCTTGCCAATCAACGCGCTGCTTCCTCCTTGTCCTTCCTTCACCAATCAGCGAGTCTCTTCCTACCCTGGCCTTTCCGTTGGTCAACTCCCACCCAATCACTGTCCTTCTGGGCGTGGCTCTCAGCCTGCCGTGGCTCTCAGCCTGCCTGTCCACTGTGTTCCTGCCAAGTCAGGGTTGTCAGCCCTCGTGCTTGATGCCTAGCTTCCGGTTGGTTTTTATTGTTATTTAGTGTAGTTTAATGGCAATTCTAACTAGTGTCTATGGTGCGGTGCCATAAAGGACAAAGGATAGATCATAGAGGTTTGACTAACAAGGTAGTAGTTAATATAATCCCTAAGTAGTTAACATGCCCCATTCCTCGTAATGGGCATGAAGATACACCTTAATCCAACATCCGGGCTAAACAGGGCCGCTACTTATTACTTGGTGGTGGTTCTTCTTCTTCACGACAGTCGGAGCATGTTACCTACACAAATATACCTGGTCTAAAGTATCTCTACCTCGCCGACATAACACAACCCCCCCCCCCCCCCTCCCGACCCCCAGAACCGTAGCCCCGCAAGGTTCATTGAAGGCGCTACCATTCCAGTCTTACCACTTACCGATTCACACTTGATTAACCTATGAAATAAATCAGGAGGGCTGTGGGAAGTGAGCCAAAGCTATTACCTATTCTCCTTACCATTCTACCCCGTTAAGCAACCATGTACATTTCAAATATTTACACAATTATTGAACTCCTCGTTCCTAACTCCTGGGGAGGAAGAAAAAAAAAACAACACACAAACCTACCTTAACCACAAAACTTAACCCTCAAAAATTTAAGAACGTATTTTGTACATCCCCATCCGACAGACCGCGTCCCCTGGTGGATGCCACAAGACTCAACGTTACCTGCGGGGCCATCCCAATGCGCCCTAAATTTCCACGAGCCCTGTCCTGGTGTTACAGGTGAGTGACATGGCTCGGTAGATTTCGCCCACATTCATTCAACACAAACCCATAACCATTCAAACACATTTCAGTCACCATCAAAACCATTATAAAGCACGTATTTCACCCCCCTGCAGGACCATGGCATAGATGTCAAAACACATGTGTGTGCATTTCTACTAGGCAGCGGGGAGGTTCCGTTCAAGCAACATGGTAGGGGCTGAAAGAGTACACCTCAAAGTCACTTACCTCACCTTGATGTGCAGGCAGTTTCAGGTTGGTCGGGCCCAAGAGTGCCATTCACCCTACAGGATCCCACAATTTATCCCATGGGACCGATCAAATTCACCAAATTGAGCTTTTATACCACTGTACTGGCAAGTATGTGGATCCGCCTCCCCCCAGTGACCTTTACTACACTACTACATTTGGCTACGACAGCTCCACACCTCTACAGTGCAAGGACCATCGGGACAGGTTGAGCAGCCGAAACGCCAACATGGCCCATGAGTGTCCATAAGGGTGCGACCCACCATCCATCCTTCGGCCCCCCTTTGAGGAACACGGCTGCTCTAGCCCCAGCTGGCTAATGTGGTGAGCACCTGCTGCCAAATCTACCATTCCCAAAACCTTGGACCTGGGGGGGAACGGTCGCAGTGCGTAGCATCCTTATCACGTCCCCTGCACCTCCCACATCCCCCAGTCCACACAGCTGCAGCCCCCAGTGCCCACTGACACTTGACCATGCCAAGGTCTAGCAGACTGCCATGCTCCACCAAGAGACCCATCCAGAAGACATGGTCCACACACCTCGGACATGCACAGCACCACGTTGACCTCCAGACGACCCAAATACATCACCACAATCCCGCGCCACAAATATCGGCACCGGCACCCCGTAGCCAGTTGAGGCTGTGTCCTGCAACCCTATCAATTTTTATCCCAGCCTCCAACACCTTGATCAATAATGGTGCCACTGTGCAGTGTCCACCATGGACACACAAAATTCACCCTTAAATTTGCATCTAACCCTCAGATTACCAGTGCCAATTATTTTTCACAGTTCACTATCTTCACTAAAGATCTGGGCCTGATGCTAAGGAAGCAGACAGCATCCTGCAGGTGACATATCCACTGTGCTCATTCTTCAAAAGCCGTGCCGGGAACAGACCTTGCAGAAAGCCTGCTTGGGCTGACTTGGCTTGAGAAAGCCAGAGATATGCTGCACTGTATCATCATATGCTGCAGGGCAAGTTCTTTGATGCACCTCTTGTGTTTCTCACCCTCATCGTGACAAAGGTCTTCTACCTATAGTAAACCACGGAACCATAACCTCAAAACTATGCGTCAGGCAAACAAACTTCAGTTTAACATTTAACGAGCTATTCCATGAGCCTTAACAATGCATATACAAACTAGAGAAATGCGACTGCGTCACCAATATGCCTGTGTATTCCCTGCCTGTGACAACGGGTAGATACCCTCGTTGACTGTCCTAAAAATAAACAAGTTTGATTTAAATCCCTGAAGCTTGGTTTCGTGATCACATTTGTTTTCGCGATTCAGTAATCTCATTTTTGAAGTTTCGTGTTGATTGGATAAGGTTTATTTTTCTATCTAAGATGGCTGCCAAACCACATGACCTATGATATCATTTTCAAACTATATGCAGTAATGGTGTTAGATTGCGTTTGTAAAGTTTTGCATCGATAGGGTAAACGGTTTCCGAGATGTAATTATTTAATATTTTCTTTCAATCCAATATGGCTGCCACACCATGTGACCGATGACGTTTTTGTGATCAACTTTTAATTGCCATGCCGAGTCGATGATGCACGTAAAGTTTCGAGACATGTGACCTATGATGTCATAAATGTAATAACTCGATACAAATGGGTCATACATTTTTTTCATCAGATTTTTAGTGGAAGACATTCAATTAAAACATTTATGGCTGGTATACCACTTCACCGATGATGTCATCATTATCATGCTTTTGTTCCCCATTGGGTGTTCTTGACAATGTGCCAAGTTTCCCATTTTTCGATTCAGCGGTTTCCCAAAAATGTATTTTTAATCATTTGCATTTAATCCAAGATGGTTGTCATACCACGTGACCTATGACATCACAATTATAATATAACCATTCTACATGTGTCGCTCCTACCTGAAAGTCTTGTCTTAATCAGACATTTTGTTGTTGAAAAAACAAGGTTTAGCCCGTATGGACGGATGGACAGACAACCCGAAAACATAATCCTCTGGCCACCTTCGGGTGCGGAGGCACAAAAAGGAAATAAATATGGTTATGGTAATACTCAGCCTATCATCTGGGGACAGTGCGGGGAAAGCTCTTGACACTCACCGGCAGATAAATAACACATGATCGCTGAGGTCAACTGACCCAATTCACAACAACCTTCAACCTCAATGAGCTGAGGAGCAGTGGAGGGCTGCCCATTGAATGTTCTTGCACTCATTGATATTGTTGCGGTAGGGTCAAATTATCCCACTCCTTAACAACAATTTGTTGCGGGGGCCGGGTTCAAAACCCCCTTCTTGCACAACAATTTTTGTTGCATGATTCCCCTCGGTTAATACCGGAGAATCACGAATACCTTCAAGGTGCACGGATCAAGGTGCACGCGTGTGCCGAAGAACCGCACGATCGAACCCTCACTTTCACACACCTTATTCAATTGTGTGCCTTGCGGATTTGCAGGGTGTGGAAAGCGGCGTTACCCCCACGAGATTTATGGACCTGAGTCTAGCCAAATGCGGTCCTGGATGATGCTAGGCCAATGGAGAAAAGACGTCCCGAACAGGTTGGAAAGTAAACAACAAAATGTACAGCCTTTTATTTTGAAGGCACAGAGAAACAGAGACGAAGATTCAGCTTATCAATTATTACCTAATAATAACCCCGACGTGGCACCTTCACACTCTGACACACACACACACACACACACACACAAACACACACACACAGGGAAAAATGACACTGGTTAAGGGCGTACCGATGTACATGCTGGGATTCCTCGCTATTGGCCACGTGGTCTAGTGTGCGCAGTTTGCAATTCGATCGTGACGTGCAGCCTGGATGAGGTAAATTCAGTACAGGTGGCAGACAACTTCAGCTCAGGTGAGTCATGTCGAAAGGCCAGCGCTTTCAGGTCAGCTGGATGGCGCAAAAGATCGGCGCAGAAGCGATGGGTGTCGACGAAGAACAAAAGTCAAAACACGTGTCGTCTGGTGGAGCTAAAACAAGAAAGTCCAGAGCAGGGTGTCGTCCACGTGGCAAAATCCCAGGCAAAGAGAATCGTGTCGTCCACGAGGCAAAGAGAGAACAGAACACGTGGTCGTCCTGTGCGCAGCGAAAATCCAAAGCCAAGAGAGAATGATAATGCACTCCACGTGGGCTATTATTATCAGACCTGCCCACGCCCTTCAAAATGTTCCAGAGCCTCCCATTGGCTGAGGCTTGTAGCATCATGGCGAGGTGTTCCCGCCTCCTCACTGGTCACGTGGGCCTGTGCTTCTGGCCACACCTTCCTGCACATTAGTAATGGCTTCTCCCAGCCACGAAGGCTTGACATCCTGCCTAACTCAACGCATATTTGGTCTTTAATACTACACAATGAGAAAGGGCTAATCTTTACATTCAATAAGACATAACTGACTAATGCAGGCTACATGTTGTCGTGCAATTGACTACAGAGGGTCTGCCTTTATGGCACAACCGCAACAATATCTTATACATACGTTGATTATTTCCCATTCGCTTCCTCTGCAGGACATTGTTACTCTGTCATGTTGTTATGTATTACCTCCCCACCCCCGGTTACGGTGTACCTCAGAGTCTCGAGAGAGAACGCGGCAGAAAGATTTGTTATTTTGAGTGTTCTAATAAACCATGGTAAAACCACACCAATGCAGTTGTATAACAAAACAAGTAATTGTATTAAGGACTCTCACATGCACAATAATAACACTCTTAAAGATACAATGAAAATATCACTTGCATCAAATGAACAATACATGTGATGGTACCATCATTCCCCAATGCTCTCAAAGCAATAAACTCAAGTTACGCCAAACGTGAATGGAATGTAACATTCCTCAAAGTCTGGGCACAAATCCCAACGTGGTGAAAATCTAAGTCGTGTCAAATGGCAAAACAACAGGCACGTATCGGCACGGCAGCGGATGAGGAGTTACAAGGTGTTGGAGAACAATTTTGTGTGCATAAACCGAGTCATGTCCACTCATTGAATATTTGTAAAAATTTATATCACTGGGAAAAATACTCATTCTGTTACAATAGCAATACATGATGTAATCAACTCACTCAGCACAAGGACTCTGGGCCGACAAAGGTTTTATTTTATTTTATATCACAGACACACAAAACATACAAAAAAGGGAGCGGAAGACAAGATGGGGAGGGCGAGGGAAGCACACAAGTACAACAGCAGAGAACAGAGTCAACAGAAGATCTGTGGGAGGGAGAAGGCTTGGGGGGAAATTTGCTCGATAGTAAAAACACGGAACCGAAAGTACGTTTCCCATCGGTTCCCATAAACTTAAATCACGGAACCGAAAAACGGTTACCGATGAGATCTGAAATCCCCAGGCCTGCAAGAGCTTGAGTGACAGAACTTCTTGGAGAGGATTGTTCAGAAAGTAGATGGGAGGGTTGTCCAGATGGTATTTTCAGAGAGACATAGTAAGAGTGTGAGATTTGTCAGGATTGAAAGACATGTTCACTTGTTTGACCAGTCTGTGATTTTGTCCAGGTCTGCAGAGAGTGAAGAGACTGCAGACTGCCGATCTGAGATATGAGATATGAGAAATGGAGCAGCAGAGTGTGGAGTCATCAGCAAGGAGATAGAGGATTTTCAAGAGTCAGAGAGATCATTGATGAAGTAAGGAAAAAGCACAGGGACCAGAACACTGCCTTGAGGAACTCCAGCCTGAACAGGAAGGGGAGATGAGAGAAACCCATTCAGAGCCACACGTTGACTACGACCAGAGAGGAAGTCCGCAAGCCATGCGTGGAGATTTCCATGGATACCATAGGAGAGTTTGGTGAGCAGAGCTGGGTGCCAGACCGTATCTAATGCACATGATATGTCAAGGAAGACACCTCTAATTTCCTGTTTGGCATTGAGGACCTCCATCCATTGTTGAGACAGCATAAGCAGCATGTCCAGAGTAGAGTGACCTGGTCTGAATCCAAATTGATCAGAGATCAAGCCATTGGAGAAGAGGAAAGATTTGATATCCGAAGCAATGATGGATTCCATGACTTTGCTGATAATTGGGAGAAGGCTGATTGGTCTGTAATTGCAAAGATCTGTTTTTGCACATTTTTTGTGCAAAGCGGTAATGTTGGCTGATTTCCAAGCTGATGGCAGATGACCTTGAGCAAAAGAGAGGGTGAAGAGAACAGAGAAAGGGGGAGATAGAGTGGCAGAGCAGGATTTTAGGACCCGTGGGCTGATGCCGTCTGGTCCAATTGCAGAATCAGAGTCGAGGGTTGACAGAAACTTCTCCACCTTGCCAGGAGAGAAGGACACAGAGTCCAGGAGCAGCTGGCTATGACTGGGTATGGTGGGTACAGAGAGGGACGGGTTTGGGACACAAGATTTTCAGGCAAACACAGAGTTGAGGCATTCAGCTTTTTCATGTGCGGAGTCAGGTGTGTAGCCGTTTGAGGTAAGGGAGGGGATGGAAGGGGAACAAACACCAGAGGCAGATTTGACCAGACGCCACCAATATTTGGAGGATGGAGACAGGTTTGAGAGTTCAGTCTTAAGAGTGGAGAGATATTGTTTCCTGGCTCTCCTGAGGGTAGACACACACTTGTTCCAAGCTTTGTGAAAGGAACTGAGGTTTCCTTCAGTTGGATTCGCCTTCCATGAGGTGAAGGCAAGTTGCTTCATGGCAACTGCCTCACCACAAGATTCAGTGTACCATGTACAGGATGAAGGGTATGACAACTGAAGACGAGATGGGATAAATCTGTGCATGAGAGAGAGCAGTTTACTTTGGAAGAATTCCCAGAAAGAGTTGATGTCAGAGGCAGGAGAGATGGGAGACCAGTCCAGATGATTGAAGGCTGCTTGAAGACCGTGCCAGTCAGCCTGAGTGAAATGCCAGACTGGTCGGTGCTGAGGAGGCTCTCTGAGAATGGCCAGAGAGATGTCCACTTTAATGAGCATGTGGTCAGATGAACCGATTGGAGCAGAAGAAGAGCAGCAGACATTTACAGAGAAGTTCGTCATAACCAAGTCTAGAAGAGAAGTTTCTCCGTTGACTGAGATCCGGGTCGGGAAATTGACAGATTGTGTCAATCCCAATGAGTCGCAGAAGTCCTTTGCTGAAGAGCCATGGCTGGTGAGAGAGGTACCCACACCCAGCCAACTGGCATGGTGACAATTGATATCACCACATATGAGGAAGAGAGAGTTGGGATGAGTAGATAGAAGTTGGTCCATATTATCAGACAGCGAGATGTACATGGAGTCATCACTGTTTGGTGGACGTACAACACACAAATGAGCAAAAGGTGGGAGCGAAGGGGAAGCCATAGCCAGAGGTACTCCTGGGGGTGAGGTTGGGACAGGGCAGTGCAGGGAGAGTGAGAAAGAGAGTTTTTGATAAAGATAGCAACTCCACCTCCAGGATGAGGCTCAGGTCTATCATACCGGAGGAGGGAGTAAACTGGGAGAGATATTAAGGAATCAGAGACATCATGAAGGAAGAAAGTTTCTGTTGAGCAGATCAAGTCTGGTTTGTCAGAAACAACCTGTATGGAGAGATCAGTCAAGTTTGAGCGAAGGCCCCGGATGTTTGAGGTCCATACCGTTAATGAAGCGAAGGCTCTGGATGTTTGAGGTCCATACCGTTAGTGGAGAGGAAGGGGGAGCATCGGATACAGAACAGGGGGAGGAGGGGAAGGGTAAGATGTGGAAGAGGAGGAAGAGCTGTTGAAAGTGTGTCAGAGATTTCAGAATAGCTAGGAGAAAGGGAAGGATGGGGCACTGGGGCAGACAAAAGGTTTGATGGTGATTGGGTGAGGCACAATGAGGTGTTGTTAGAGGAGGGGAAAAGTGAGGAAGAAGGTTGGGGGAGATGGAGGTGAGAGTCGGAAGGGAGAAGAGGTGGGGAGGACACTTTGAGGAGGAGGGGTATGAGAGGGTTGGAATTGGAGAAAAAAGGAGAATGGGGGGATTTGAAGGGGAGGGGTGAGGGGGGAGTTTGGGAGGGGAGCGGTGAGGGGGGAGTTTGGGAGGGGAGCAGTGAGGGGGGAGTTTAGGAGGGGAGGCGTGAGGGGGGAGTTTAGGAGGGGAGGTGCGAGGGAGAAGTTTAGGAGGGGAGGGGTGAGGAGGGAGTTTAGGAGGGGAGGGGTGAGTAGGGAGTTTAGGAGGGGAGGGGTGAGGAGGGAGTTTAGGATGGGAGGGGAGAGGGGGGAGTTTACGAGTAGAGGGGTTATGGGGGAGTTTCGGAGGGAAGGGGCAAGGGGGGGGGGATTTGAAAGGGATGGAAGATGGGGGAGATTTGGAGGGGAGGGGTGAGTTTAGGAGGGGAGGCGCGAAGGGGAGTCTAGGAGGGGAGGTGCGAGGGGGAAGTTTAGGAGGGGAGGGGTGAGGAGGGAGTTTAGGAGGGGAGGGGTGAGGGGGGAGTTTAGGAGGGGAGGTGCGAGGGGGAAGTTTAGGAGGGGAGTGGTGAGGAGGGAGTTTAGATGGGGAGGGGTGAGTAGGCAGTTTAGGAGGGGAGGGGTGAGGAGGGAGTTTAGGATGGGAGGGGAGAGGGGGGAGTTTACGAGTAGAGGGGTTATGGGGGAGTTTCGGAGGGAAGGGGCAAGGGGGGGGGATTTGAAAGGGATGGAAGATGGGGAAGATTAGGAGGGGAGGGGTGAGTTTGGATTTTAGAAAGTGTTGGACGATTAATGGGAAACGAACATTTATTGCAAAATGAGTTTCTTGTGACCTTCGAGTCAGAGATACGTTTGAGAATGCTGGAGGAGGGGTGGAATGCAGGTGAGTTTAGGGAATGTAGGAAGGAGGAACTGTAAGAGGTGGAATTTTTTTTTGAAACGAATAGATTTGGTGAGAAAGTCGAAAGCAACCTTTTAAAGAAGAATAAGAAAAAAGTGTTATAATACATGACAGAATACAGCACTTCAGGGGAAAGTTTAAACATTTTAAAATTAAACAGTGAAAACTATCTGGGGAAATGGGGGTGAAACATGTGGTCGAAGAATGAACGAACGAATAAGAACAACGAATAAACAAATAAGAACAACGAATAAGAACAAAGAAGGAAATGTTATTTATTTATGTTTTTAAGTTGAGATATTAAACAAGGAAGAATGGGGTGAAAAGACTGGGAAGAACTGAGAGAACGAAAGTAAAAGGACCACAATCGACCGCTGAGAGAAAAACAAAGCCTCAAGGTAGGAAACAAAGTACTAGGCCGCAACAAATGCGGCACGAAATAACCGACGATTTTTTTATACAGGTACGAAAGATTAACATCGATAAATCTTCCTTGGGACACACTGTAGGTACACACACCTTAAGATAAATACAGTTTCGACAAAAATACAAATATGAACAATTACTAAACTTCGATAGCGTGGAGAGCGTGGACAGCTTCGAAAAAACATGACCTCGCCGGCAAGATCTCGCGAGATCTCAAATGATTTTCATATCAGCCAACTGAATTCAACCACCAATTATTTGTGAGGTCAAAAGGATGCTCTACTGAGTGCCATTCTGCTTTGTTCTCTTTTGCCAAGTGTTGCTCTATGAGCGATTTTTAATTCTGTCTGTCTGTTTCAGTTTGTTTGTTTGTTTGTCTGTATGTCAGTTGCCTACAGGTCACAATTTTCAACTGATCTTCCCGAAACTTCACCAAGCTGTAGAGGTCATCACAATTGAGAATTTTCAATTGATTCAAAGAGCCTATTGATGTTGAGGTCATCTGGAGGTCAAATTTCTAAAATCGCCATTTTTAATCCGATTGACTTGAAAATTGAACAGCATTTGCATATTGAGTCACTAAATTGGGAAACCAACTATTTTTGAGGTCAAAAGGTCAACTCAAAGTCAAACTTCCAATATCAATTTTCATCCTATTGACCCGAGGTTTGATCACGATCGTCAATGTTGATCTTGATGAAATGGACAATTTGCTGGATCAATTGCAACCTTTTTTCGGGGGGAAGTGGGGGGTGGATTTTGCAAGTATCGTGACATCTTGTTTGTTTGTCCGGGAGATTTCTCAGCCATCCTTTGAGCTAGGATGCTGAAGTTTTGGCACAATAGTGAGAGCAAGTCCTTTGGCAAAACGGTATTTTTTGTTTTTTGATTAATAATTTCATTAATTACTTAATTATTATCGATTAATTAAGTACTTATTTATTTCCTTTCTCATCTGGGCAATATCGCAGGCATCTTTTGAGTTAGAAAGCTGATATTTGGACATGACAATGACCAAGTGATGTGGCTATAAATGATATGTTGATTTATTGATTTTTTTAAATTTTTTTTTCTATTGTATACAACATCGAGGCTCGTGAAAGAGCTAAAATTAATCACACAAAAAAAAATCAAACCGACACATAAAACATATAATAAGGGGAGCGGTAGACAAGATGGGGAGAGAGGGGGAAGCACACAAACACAACATTTGAGAGCAGGGACATCGGGAGATCTGTGGGAGGGAGATGGCTTGGGGAGAGGTGGGAGAAGAATAAAACACATGGACACTGCAAGGACTTCCAGGAAAGAAGTTGGTATTTCACAAAAGTGGATATGGGGTGAATTAGCAGGGGTAGAAAAAATCAAGGTTTTGGATGGGGGATGGTGGTGAACAGCTGTTTTAAAGACCTGGAGGGAGGAGTGGGATTGAAGAGAGTGAGGGAGTTTGTTCCAGAGGCGGGAGAAAAGAGGAATGAAGGAGTGAAGGTGAGCAGAGAGTCTTGATTTTGGCAGTTTAACCATAAGAGGGTTGCAGGCAGATCTTGTGCAACCTGCAGGAATATTTGGGGGACAGAGCCCAGAGAGAGCTGGGGGGGGGGGGGGGGGGGGGCAAGGCCGGAGAGCGTTTCATCAAGATTATCAATCTTGATGAAATGATTGTCAATCTTGAAATCTTGATGATTGTCAAATCTTTGATCAAGATTGACAATTTTAATCTTGATGAAATGGACAATTTGCTGTATCAATGGGTCCTAAAATCCTGTTCTTCCGCTCTTTCACTCCCTCTCTCTGTTCTCTTCACCTCTCTTTTGCTCAAGGTCAACAGCCACCTGCTTAGAAATCAGCCAACATCACCGCTTTGCACAAAAAAGGTGCAAAAACAGATCCCAGCAACGACAGACCAATCAGCCTTCTCCCAATTATCAGCAAAGTCATGGAATCCATCATTGCTTCGGATATGAAATCTTTCCTCTTCTCCAATGGCTTGATCTCTGATCATTAATTTGGTTTCAGACCAGGTCACTCTACTCTGGACATGCTGCTTCTGCTGTGTCAACAATAGATGGAGGTCCTCAATGCCAAACAGGAAATCAGAGCTGTCTCCCTCGACATATCACGTGCCTTCGATACGGTCTGGCACCCCGCTCTGCTCACCAAACTCTCCTCCTTTGGTATCCATGGAAATCTCCACGCATGGCTGGCGGACTTCCTCTCTCGTCGTAGTCAACGTGTGGCCCTGAATGGGTTTCTCTCATCTCCTCTTCCTGTTCAGGCTGGAGTTCCCCAAGGCAGAGTTCTAGGCCCTGTGCTTTTTCTGGTCTTCATCAATGATCTCTCTGACTCTTGAAAATCCTCTCTATCTCTTTGCTGATGACTCCACTCTTTGCTGCTCTATTCCTCATCCCTCAGATCTGCAGTCTGCAGCCTCCTCACTCTCTGCAGACCTGGACAAAATCACAGACTGGGCAAACAAGTGGAACATGTCTTTCAATCTTGACAAATCTCACACTCTTACGATGTCTCTCCGAAAAGACCGACCGACTGGACAACCCTCCCATCTACTTTCTGAATAATCCTCTCCAAGAAGTTCTGTCACTCAAGCTTTTGGGTCTCACTATCTGCCATGATCTTTCCTGGGAAAACCACATTTCCAAGCTGGCCTCCAAAGCCAGTCGCTGACTGGGCATCCTGCGTCGTGCGAAGTCCTTCCTTGGCACACCTGAGCTCCTCACCACATACAAGGCTTTCATCCGCAACTCAATGGAATACTGCTCTCCCCTCTGGGCTGGTGCTCCTGCCTCACACCTAGCTCGTCTTCACGCTGTTGAAACCAAAGCGTTCAGAATCATTGGAATCTCCCGTGATGACGCTATCTCCGAGGGCCTTTCACTTACTCACCGCAGGCAGGTTGGTGGTCTTTCCGTCTTCTACCGACTCCTCTCCGGCCTTGCCCCCCCCCCCCCCCAGCTCTCTCTGGGCTGTCCCCCAAATATTCCTGCAGGTCGCACAAGATCTGCCTGCAACCCTCTTATGGTTAAACTGCCGAAATCAAGACTCTCTGCTCACCCTCACTCCTTCATTCCTCTTTTCTCCCGCCTCTGGAACAAACTCCCTCACTCTCTTCAATCCCACTCCTCCCTCCAGGTCTTTAAAACGGCTGTTCACCACCATCTCTTATCCACCCCAATCCAAAACCTTGATCTTTTCTACCCCCGCTAATTTCACCCCAAATCCACTTTTTTGAGGTGACTTTTGTCTTCTTTCCTGGAAGTCCTTGGTGTCCTTGCGTTTTATACCTATCCTCCCCCCAGGCCCTCTGCCTCCCACACATCTCCCGATGTCCCTGCCCTCAAATGTTATGTTTGTGCGCTTCCTCCCTTTCTCTCCCCATCTTGTCGACCGCTCCCACTTTTATATACTTTGTTTACTTGTTTGTTTGATTTGTTTGTTTGATAAATGCTAGCTCTTTCACGAGCCTCGACTCTGTATACAAAAAAAAAAAAAAAAAAATTATTGGGTGGCGGGAGCGGATTTTGCTCGTGTCGTGCTCCGCATGACGTCTTCTTGTTTATTGATTTGTCAATGAATCAGTTTTTTTTCGATTAATGACTTATCTATCTATAATTCCATTAATCTCTGTGTGTATGTGTGTATGTGTGTTTGTATGTGTGTATGTTTGTCTGTGCCCGCTGTTTCTCGACAACTACCGGTCCGATATACTTGAAACTTGCCAGGTATATTGCTGGGGACCCGAGGATGTGCCTTTTCAAGGTTTGAAATTAATCGGACAAGTAGTTACCGAGCTATGGCGATTTCTTTACCAAACACCGCAAGCCGTTCGCTTTGGACCAAACCATTTCATGTAAATAGAGGGGGGGGGGGTTCTGTGGTCGTTGCGAATGGACCAAACCATTCATGTAAATAGAGGGGGGGGTTCTGTGGTCGTTACTGCCACGTGGTTTCAAAGTTTTTTTTTGTTGTTGTTGTTTGCACGCATGTTTTTTTGCACCCACGTACGGGCACGCCCTAGGATGTTTACACACACACACCCCTACACAAATTTTTTTTTTTTTTTTTTTTTGGCAAGGAACGGGCACCCACGTACGGGCACGTCCTAGCTTATATATAGTACGGGCATGCCCTAGTCTATCTATAATTCCAGCAATCTCTGTGTGTGTGTGTGTCTGTATGCGACCGCTGTTTCTCGACAACTACCGGTCCGATATACTTGAAACTTGCCAGGTATATTGCTGGGGACCCGAGGATGTGCCTTTTCAAGGTTTCATATTAATCGGAGAAGTAGTTACCGAGCTATGGCGATTTCTTTACCAAACTCCGCAAGCCGTTCGCTTTGGACCAAACCATTGCATGTAAATAGAGGGGGGGGATTGTCACCGTACTCGCAAGCCGTTCGCTTTGGACCAAACCATTTCATGTAAATAGAGGGGGGGGGATTGTCACCGTACTCGCAAGCCGTTCGCTTTGGACCAAACCATTTCATGTAAATAGAGGGGGGGAATTGTCACCGTACTCGCAAGCCGTCCGCTTTGGCTTTGCGAATGGACCAAACCATTTCATGTAAATAGAGGGGGGGGATATAATTTTGTACGGGCATGCCCTAGTTTAATCAATTTTCAAAAAGTTACAGCTTCGGATGAAACGCTGGTGCTTGAAGTGTGCTTTGAGCCAATTGATTAAGAAATTATTTAATGAGTATTATTCATTGATTTTAATTACGCAATTAATCAATCAATTATTGTAAACTTCTCCCTCCCAATACCGTCTCCATGTGCTGCCAAAGGCGCCTCGGCAATGCAGCGCTGGAGGATATTATTTATTTATTTGGCATGGGGGTGGTGCACTTTGAATGTATCTGTACTTGTTTGTTTTATTACCCTGCACCCGTGAAGCGAAAAGCAGGGTTAGGCATTCAGTTACGTACGTGTGTCCATGTGGCATACATGTCTGCATTTTTAAAATTCATTTTCTCGGCAACCGTTGGTCCAATTGACACTAAATTTTACCATAGGAGCGCCTCTGCATGTACAATTTTTTTTTCCTCACAATTATGACGTCATAGGTCACATGGTACAGACGCCATCTTGGAAAAACTTACCACCTCCATATCTCTGAAACTGCTCATGGAAAAAAATTGAAAAATTGCTCATTGTCAAGTTCTCCCAATGGGGAATAATATATGTTAACGATGTCATCGGTACCTTAATTACGACGTCATAATTCGAGTATAACATTTCATCCGATCAGTATGAATTTTTTTTTCACTGCAATTCTTGGTCCGATTGACACGAATTTTTCACCATAGGAGCGCCTCCTCCTGTGGAATATTTTAATGATAATTATGATGTAATAGGTCACATGGTACAGGCACCATCTTGAAAAAAACTGAAAAACGTTACACCTCTATATCTCCAAAACCGCCCCATGGAAAAAATTGAAACGTGGCTCATTGTAAAGAACTCCGCATGGGGAATAGGTGTTAACGATGACGTAATTGGTGTCATAATTATGATGTCATAATTTGACAGGGATAATGCTTAGTCTGATCAGTTTAAAATGTATTGAGTGTGATCTATGCAACGATTACATTAGACAATATAAATTTATGATGTAATCGCTCACATGACCTGGCAGCCATATTGGATCACAGGATATCTTCTTCTTTTTTTTTCAAAAACAGAAGAGTTGGCTCGCACCAAGTTGACTGCGCAGAGTAAGTATTCGATGAATACCATCCAGTTTTCAAAAAATATCCAAAGTAAAAAGGGATGCAAAAGTAAAAAAAAGAGATGCACATTTACACGGATGCAAAAGCCTCTATCTATAGGTGAAAGTAAAATCCCAATAATCCGTTGTATATTTAACAACCTGAAAAAACAGACTCTCTTAGCAATGCTTCAGTGGCACAAATTAGTAACAGAAAGTCAAAAGATGGAATGGAGAACATAACTATAATTTGTTTGGAATGTGAATAAAACAACTCCAATTTTGTACCTCCCCTTACACCGAAGAAGTGGAGACGAAGGCTCACAAACTCAATATTATTCAACACTTGTCAAGTTTCTTACAAGCATCAAGATGCATAAAATATGTCCTTTTAGTAGGCAGGGTGATTCATCAATATGTGTGCCATCCCTCAAACGGGCATCCTATCTATGGCATTGTAGTTGGTGGACGCCAAAGATCCCACAGTGCCCTTCATGACGAGTAGTTGAGCCATCACCAGCACCATGGCCAAATTCCTGTTCTAACTGCTGCTGGGAAGGCAATGGCAAACCACCCAATAACCCTCGTCAAGAAACTGCTCTTGCCTTTAGGCAGAACACCAGAATATGAGTATCTTTCTCTTTTATACAGCATGCAGTTTTGCAGGTAATACGATTGTGTCCAATACTCAAATATTACCATGATGGATATGCTTCATTTTGTGGCAATGAAAGAACCTTGAAATCCAGGAAGTGCAGTGGAAAACATTGGTCCAACGCAGGAGACGAAAACTTTTTTTTTTTTTAATCAATCAACCCTTATTTCAGTTTGTACTTTGTTTGTAGTGATGTTCATAAATGCAAGTTTGGTAAAATAACTATTACGTAAAGGGCTAAGGTCACAGAAAAACGAAACAGCTTTCAACTCAAATTTAAATTAATAAATCAATGAAAACCGCAGACTCCCAGAAGCTTCCAGTTTGTCGGTAGAAGTAATCGACGACCCTTTCCAAGACAATGTGGTGTTGATGTGTATTCACGGTGAGATACCTCTGGTTGTAATATTGTCCTACAAAGAAGAAGCAGCAGAACACAAAAAGTACAGACATTTGAAAAAGCACCCAAAAATGTTTTTTTATTTCAAAGTAACAAGGCGATTTTTACAGGGAAAAACAGACAGACACGTTTAATCAAATAAATAACCCTCCACCAACACTGGTCCAATGTAATGGAAACGGGTCCAATGGAAACATACAGTCATGGCCAAAAATATGGGCATCCTTGCACTTTTTTCATATAACTCAGTTTTCTCTAAAAATAAGTTGAAATTGACAAAAGTATTTGGTCTCCACAATTCTTAATTTCACTAAATATAACACAACCTTAATATATCCTTTTAAATCAGAAAATAAAAAGAAATGGCATTGACAAAATTATTGACACCTTAAACTTAATATTTGGTAGCACTTTGGACAAAATAACTGCAGTCAAGCACTTCCTATAGCCATGACTGAGCTTCCTACACCTCTCAACTGGCAGTTTGGCACACTTATGCAAACTGCTCCAGTTCTCCCAGATTTGAAGGGTTCCTTCTCCCAACTGCTGTTTTCAGATCTCCCCACAGGTGTTCAATGGGATTTAGATCTGGACTCATTGCTGGGGACTTCAAAACAGTCCAGCGTTTTGTCTTGAACCATTCCTGGGTGCTTTCTGAGGTGTGTTGGGGGTCATCGTCAAAGATCATGGGTCTTGCAGCAGGACAGAGACCCAGCTTTCTGACACTGGGTAACATTGCGCTCCAGAATGCCTTGGTAATCTCCCGATTTCATGATGCCATGCACACATTCAAGGCACTCAGTGCCAGAGGTAGTACAGCAACCCCAAAACATCACTGAACCTCCTCCATATTTGACTGTTGGGAAGGTGTTCTTTTCTTTGAAGGCTTCATTTTGTTTTCCTGCAAACATAGAGATGATGTGCTTCACCAAAAAGCTCTCATCTGTCCACAGGATATTCTCCCAGAAGGATTTTGGCTTGTTCAGGTGCGTTTTGGCAAATTCCATTCGGGCTTTCTTACGTCTCTCTCTCAGCAGTTGGGTCCTCCTAGGTCTCCTACCATAGAACCCCCTTTCATCGAGTTGGTGATGGATGGTGCGAGTTGAAACTGTCGTACCTTGTGTCTGAAGGTCAGCTTGCATCTGTTTGGCAGTTGATCGAGGTGCTTTCTTGACCATTCGAACAATCCTTCGCTGCAATCTTCGATCAAGTTTTCTCTTGTGGCCACATTCATGGAGGTTGGCTACAGTGCCATGGGCCTTAAACTTTTTGATAACATTGCGTACGGTGGACAGAGGAACATCAAGGTCTCTGGAGATGGACTTGTGGCCTTGAGATTGTCCATGCTTGGCTACAATCTTGTGTCTGATCTCCTCAGACAATTCTTGGGTTTCCTTTCTTTTCTCCATGCTCATTGCGGTACACACAGTGACACAAAACAGCAGAATGCCTCCTTTTCTCTATTCAAACAAGATTGAATGAGTGATTTTTATATTCCAGGCACCTGCAATTCAGCACAGGTGAGTTCAATTCCAAAGTAAAGGAGAATCACCTGCTTGAAATCTAATTATTTCCAACAACTTCTAAAAGGTGCCAATAATATTGTCCAGCCATTTTATGATTTCTGTGTGGAATAAGCTAATATTTAGTAATTTTAAAACCTTTTTTTGTGTTTTTCCACTGAAAACCAAAGAAATAGTTTATTTAGTTTCATCCACCCTTTCCCCTACTTCTTGCTGTGTTTCATTCAGATTGTTTGCTGCTTATTCACCCCCATGCATGCTTCCCCCCTTCCCCTTGATCTCACTGTCACTTCTATGCTGTTGGTGGTTACCCTTTCAATTTTGTTTCTTTCCTTTCGGCTTGAGCTCTCCCACGAGCCTTGATATTGTATACAAAAAAGCAATACTAAATTGAGTGTTTATAAATTTTTAGTCATTCTTCACCATTGAGAGATAGGGCCAAAAACGATCATCAGCACCCTACATAAGTATTGGACCAGTGAAGTGAAATTTGTTATTATTGCTGTATACTCACGACATCACAGCATTGAAGCAGGAGAATCAACAGCAGGAGAAATTAGTTGGTGGATGTTAAATATCCCATTGCTACATAGGCAGGCGAGCTATTGCCGGAACCCAGGCACCTTGGCCAAATTCCAAATTCCTCCCCTAGCTACTGCTGGGTGGACAACGACTAACCATGCAGCATAACCCTTGCGAGGAAACTGCTTTGCCAGCACCAGCACTTTGCGACAGTAAAGTACATCAGAGTGTGTGTGTGTATGTATGTATGTTATTACTTATTATGTCATATTCTATAACACTTTTTTCTACTTCTTCTATAAAAGGATGCTTTCGACTCGCTCACCAATTCTATTCATTCAAAAAAAAAATTCCATCTCTTACAGTGCATCTTTCATTCATTCCCTAAACTCTCCAGAACTCCACCCATCCTTCAGCGTCCTCAAACGTATTTTTGACTCGAATGTCTCAAGAAACTCATTTTGCAATAAATGTTCGTTTCCCATAAATCGTACACTTTTCAAAATCCAATCTCACCCCTCCCCTCCAAATCTTCCCCATCACCCATCCCTTTCAAATCTCCCCCCCTGCCCCTTCCCTCCTAAACTCCCCCCACACCCCTCCCCTCCGAGACTCTCCCTCATTCCTCCCCTCCTAGACTCCCCTCTCACCCCTCCTCCTCAAAGCGTCCTCCCCACTTCTTCGCCCTTCCAACTCTCACCTCCATCTCCCCCAACCTTCTGCCTCGCTCTTCCCCCTCCTCAAATAACACCTCATTGTGCCTCACCCAATCACCATCAAACCTTTTGTCCGCCCCATCCTTCCCTTTCTCCGAGCTATTCTGAAATCTCTGACACACCTTCAACAGCTCTCCCTACCTCTTCCACCTCTTCCACATCTTACCCTACCCCTCCTCCCCCCTGTTCTGTATCTGATGCTCCCCCTTCCTCTTAATTAACGGTATGGACCTCAAACATCCGTGGCCTTCGTTCAAACTTAACTGATCTCTCCATACAGGTTGCTTCTGTCAAACCAGACGTGATCTGATTAACAGAAACTTTCCTCCTTTATGATGTCTCTGATTCCTTAGTATCTCTCCCGGGCTACTCCCTCCTCCGGTATGATAGACCTGAGCCTCGTCCTGGAGGTGGGGTTGCTATCTTTATCAAAAACTCTCTTCCTCACTCGCCCTGCACTGCACTCTCTCCACCTCACCCCCAGGAATACCTCTGGCTACGGCTTCCCCTTCGCTCCCACCTTTTGTTCATATGCGTGTTGTACCGTCCACCAAACAGTGATGACTCCATCTACATCTCCCTGTCTGATAATATGGACCAACTTCTATCTACTCATCCCAACTCTCTCTTCCTCATATGTGGTGATTTCAACTGTCATCATGCCAGTTGGCTGGGTGTGGGTACCTCTCTCACCAGCCATGGCTCCTCAGCAAAGGACTTCTGCGACTCACTGGGACTGACACAATCTGTCAATTTCCCGACCCGGATCTCAGTCAACGGAACATCTTCTCTTCTGGACTTGGTTATGACTAACTTCCCTGAAAATGTCTGCTGCTCTTCTTCTGCTCCAATCGGATCATCTGATCATGTCCTTGTTAAAGTGGACATCTCTCTGACCATCCTCAGGGAGCCTGCTCAGCGTCGACGAGTCTGGCATTTCACTCAGGCCAACTGGCACGGTCTTCAAGCAGCCATCAATCATCTGGACTGGTCTCCCATCTCTACCACCTCTGACATCAACTCATCCTGGGAATTCTTCCAAAGTAAATTGCTCTCTCTCATGCACAGTTTTATCCCTTCTCGCCTTCAGTTGTCATACCCTTTCTCCCGTCCATGGTACACGGAATATTGTGGTGAGGCTATTGCCCAGAAACAACTTGCCTTCGTCTCCTGGAAAGCAAATCCAACAGAAGGAAATCTCATTTCCTTTCACAAAGCCCGAAACAAGTGTGTGTCCACCCTCAGGAGAGCCAGGAAACAATATCTCTCCGTTCTCAAGACCGAACTCTCTTATCTGTCTCCCTCTTCCAAATCCTGGTGGCGTCTGGTCAAATCCGTTTCTGGTGTTTGTTCCCCCTCCATCCCCTCCCTTACCTCAAACGGCTACATAGCTGACTCCGCACGTGAAAAAGCTGAATGCCTCAACTCTGTGTTTGCCTCTAAATCTTGTGTCCCAAACCCATCCCTCTCTGTACCCACCATACCCAGTCGTACCCTGCTGCTCCTGGAATCCGTGTCCTTTCCTCCTGACAAGGTGGAAAAGTTTCTGTCAATCCTCGACTCTGATTCTGCAACTGGACCCGACGGCATCAGCCCACGGGTCCTAAAATCCTGTTCTTCCGCTCTTTCACTCCCTCTCTCTGTTCTCTTCACCCTCTCTTTTGCTCAAGGTCATCTTCCATCTGCTTGGAAATCTGCCAACATCACCGCTTTGCACAAAAAAGGTGCAAAAACAGATCCCAGCAACTACAGACCAATCAGCCTTCTCCCAATTATCAGCAAGGTCATGGAATCCATCATTGCTTCAGATATGAAATCTTTCCTCTTCTCCAATGGCTTGATCTCTGATCATCAATTTGGTTTCAGACCTGGACACTCCACTCTGGACATGCTGCTTCTGCTTTCTCAACAATGCATGGAGGTCCTCAATGCCAAACAGGAAATTAGAGCAGTCTCCCTTGACATATCACGTGCCTTCGATACAGTCTGGCACCCCGCTCTGCTCACCAAACTCTCCTCTTTTGGTATCCATGGAAATCTCCACGCATGGCTGGCGGACTTCCTCTCTAGTCGTCGTCAACGTGTGGCCCTGAATGGGTTTCTCTCATCTCCTCTTCCTGTTCAGGCTGGAGTTCCCCAAGGCAGTGTTCTGGGCCCCGTGCTTTTTCTGGTCTTCATCAATGATCTCTCTGACTCTCTTGAAAATCCTCTCTATCTCTTTGCTGATGACTCCACTCTCTGCCGCTCCATTCCTCTTCCCTCAGATCGGCAGTCTGCAGCCTCCTCACTCTCTGAAGACTTGGACAAAATCACAGACTGGTCAAACAAGTGGAACATGTCTTTCAATCCTGACAAATCTCACACTCTTACGATGTCTCTCCGAAAAGATCGACTGGACAACCCTCCCATCTACTTTCTCAACAATCCTCTCCAAGAAGTTCTGTCGCTCAAGCTTTTGGGTCTCACTATCTGCCATGATCTTTCTTGGGAAAACCACATTTCCAAGCTGGCCTCCAAAGCCAGTCGCCGACTGGGCATCCTCCGTCGTGCGAAGTCCTTCCTCGGCACACCTGAGCTCCTCACCACATACAAGGCTTTCATCCGCAGCTCAATGGAATACTGTTCTCCCCTATGGGCCGGTGCTCCTGCCTCACACCTAGCTCGGCTTCACGCTGTTGAAACCAAAGCTTTCAGAATTATTGGAATGTCCCGCGATGAAGCTATCTCTGAGGGCCTTTCACTCACTCACCGCAGGCAGGTAGGTGATCTTTCTGTCTTCTACCGACTCCTCTCCGGCCTTGCACCCCCAGCTCTCTCTGTGCTCTGTCCCCCAAATATTCCTACAGGTCGCACAAGATCTGCCAGCAACCCTCTGATGGTTAAACTGCCGAAATCTCGGCTCTCTGCTCACCTTCACTCTTTCATTCCTCTTTTCTCCCGCCTCTGGAACAAACTCCTTCACTCCCTTCAATCCCACTCCTCCCTCCAGGTCTTTAAAACAGCTGTTCACCACCATCTCTTATCTTCCCCCATCCAAAACCTTGATCTTTTCTACCCCTGCTAATTCACCCCAGATCCACCTTGTTTGAAATTCCAACTTCTTTCCTGGAAGTCCTGGCAGTGTCCATATGTTTTATACCTCTCCCACCGCCCCCTTCCCATGCCCCCCCCCCAAAGTCCTCGCCCTCTCTCAGATCTCTCGATGTCTCCATGTCTCTCGGTCCCTGCTCTCAAATGTTGTGTTTGTGTCCTTCCCCCTCTCTCCCCATCTTGTCTACCGCTCCCGATGTTATATGTTTTATGTGTCGGTTTGTCTTTCTGTGTGATTAATGTTCGCTCTTTCACGAGCCTCGATCTTGTATACAAAAAAAACAAAAAAAACAACAAAAAAAAAAAAAACTATACTTATGGCACCATGTTACATTAACGTTAATAAAACAGGCTGTGCCCCTTTAAAAGCAAATAGAAACCTTGAAGGAATAAAGACAGATGAGGTGTAAAAAGACAGAGAAACTACGGAACACCAGAAGTGCATTAGAAACAGCACAGCTGAAGCAATCGGGAAACAGCTACGGATAAGGAGGAACCAAAATAGAGATATCACTATTTCAAAAACCAAACACCTCGCTTTTAATTCAGATGAAAACACACAATCCAGCATTTAAACCAACTTTAAAAGAGTTCCCAATTTCACTGAGAAAGTCAAGCAAACTACTAAAACTACTTATTTAACTGCCTAAATTATTGCCACCTACTTATGGGGTCGGCCGTATAACGTTTAAGGCCAAAGTCTTTCATGAATCAGCTGGCCAGGCTTGATATGAAGATGGCAGGAGTTTAGAGTTTGGCCAGTGTGTCAGTGATAATTCACATGCTCTTCGCAAAAGACACCATGAGATGTTTAATGTCCATAAACATCCATCGATGTCAGACAGGACACACACTTTAAAGGCCATCCGATTTGAAAGCGCACACACCAATGCATCACCCTGCATAAGAAACACCAGGGTGAGTTTATAGCTGGGTCAGGATTCTAACCCAAGCCAGACAGCTCAAAAGCTAGTGCGCATACCTCAAATCTATCCTGCCAACCCGAGAAAAACACACACTGCATTAAAAGAAAAAAGTTTAGAAAACTTGTGCACACATCTTAAAGTCGACCTTTACATTTATAAACTATTTTTATCACTATAAAATCTGTTTCCTTGTCCAAGCAGTGGTTTAAGTAATGGAACATCACAGTTTGGACACCCAGTAAAATAAATAAATAAATAAAACAAATAAACCCCCTCTCCGGTTCAAGCTCTACAGATGACTCCATTGTGGAAAATAATGGCCGTTACCATCCCACCCTTTTCCTTTCCCTTCCTTCCAATTCCCCCGAGTGCCAGTCCCAGGTGCAGGGCCTGATTCAGCAGAAGGTTCACTCTTGACAGCGACGCTGTGGCGACATGCGCCTAGTCCTACACAGTAAAGCATGACATCAGCAACAAATGCTTACTCTGTACCTCCATATACCAATAATAATAATAATTATATTGCAAGATATGTACTACAAAGCACACAATTGCATTTGGATTCAATATTTCCAGTTAAGCACGTGTTTATCCTATAATACTTATGGCAGCAGAAAAGAAAAAGTGTTGAAAGAATGGTTAACACGTTGCATAAAGACAACCACACCCACGCCTCCAAAAAGGAGGAAACTTTTTCCAATGTGGTGTTCATGAGGAAAAGCGATGCTCTGAAGATAAGGTTCCCATCTGAAGAAGGTAGCTGGCAACATAACCACCCTATTAGAGTGCAATCTGCTGGATCTTCAAACAGCAGCCTTCCACCCAAATTATTGCAAATTGTGAAGTTCCAACTTTCAACCTTTCCTCGAAAATGTCCTTCAAAATGTCCTTTGAAAACCGGGCAACAATCCCAAAAACTAGAACAAAACTTGGGGACGTTGAAGCCTTCTTCACAATTTATCATCCACTTGAGCCAACAATGTATGCAGATAATGCAATCTCACCACTAACCATGCTGCCTGGCAACTTTATGGTTAGGTTATCCATCACAATGTGCCCAGTCCACCCCCAGAAGGTGACTGTAAGCTACCTGTGAACCTTCAGGATTGCTTTCCTCTCGCTTCCACAAAGAGCACAAGGAGAAGGAGAAGAGATGCTCAACTTGCTCCAGCGATCGTCCACGGGTCTCAGGGAGAGTCAGTGTGAGGAAAATAAATCCAAGGAAGGATAGCCCCAGGTAAAGAAAGAACACACCTGGAAGAAAAGAGGTGGTTTCATATATATTGACCAGAACAACATTTTAACATTTCTTTCAAGTGAAACAAAAGTCGAATAATTGAAATAAAATTATAACGAGGTACATAAGAACCATTAATTATAACGAGGTACATGTACCATTAAGCAGCAAATTAAACTTGAATTAATTTTTGTGGAAGCAGCCATGTCTTTTCCACAATATTATTTGTCAAACACCCATTTGACATCACGTGAATTTTAGCCAATTGTAGACAAGACATGGCTGCCTCCCCAAAAGTTACGACATCGATTTGATGTACCATACTCTTTACAGAGCGTTGGTGCTCCTAAAGCAGTTTATTGGCAAGTATTGTGCTTGGTGATTTGTCATTGCCTTCCCATCAGTGTTTATCCATGCTCTATCCTTTTAAATGCTGATCGTCAAGCAAGGAAGCAGCACATATTATTTTTAAGTCATTGGTATGACTCGGCCAGGGTATGAAGCACTGACCTCCCAGACTCGGCGCGGACGCTCTAATCATGATGCAACAGAGTCTGGTTACCTCGTTGAATTCACTATTTAATGAATTTTTTCACTTTTAATGAATTCACTCTCGTTGAATTTTTTTCACATACAAACTGAAACATACAACTTAGTAATTTAAGGTTTTTGAAATTTTACTTTGAAAACAATTTTACAAACAAGTACAGATACATTCAAAGTACACAGGCCCCATGCCAAATAAATAAATAACATATACAGCGTGACATTGCTGGGGTGCCTTTGGCGCCCAGCGATGCGGCCATGCAGCGCATCGAGATGGAATTATAGCAAAATTACTTCAAAGCAAAATTAGATATCGCCCGGACAAACAAAGAAAGAAAGAGAGAAAGAAACGGAGTGAAAACTGAGTACTCCCTTTCAGCGAGCGTCATCACCGGGCCCCCTTGGTGCCCGGTGATGACGTCATGCAGCGCCTGGAGATGGAATCGGAAAGGAGCGGTGTACAACAATAGGTTTTCCTTTGCAACTTGAGCAACAACTTTCCAAAAATGAAGGCCACAGTTAATTGTCAAGAAACCTTTTGTGGCTAGAATGCAAGCAAAGGTCAGGACTTGCATAATTCCAAATTACGAGATGGAATGTTAATAATCTTTGTGTACCATCATTTAATGAGGCTGCACACAGCAATGCAGTGGTCTAAAAGGCCAACAAATCACATCAGTACAACACAGACTTTTGCACTGTGAGAGAGAGAGAGAGGTCTTTAACCTCATAAAAAGTCACTAGAAATACAGAAGCAAAAGGGGCAAAGCATTATTTTTTAAGATTTACCAAAGTATGTGAGGTACTCGGCGAGATGGAGGAAGGTGAGGGAGACCACCACGTTGGAAAGCCAGTTGACAGTAGCAGATGCCGAGTTTCCAGTACCCCGAGCCCACAGTGGATAAATCTCTGCGTTTACAGTCCACGGCATAGAACCCATGCCTGTAACGGCCATCAAAGTCAAGAAAAGGTAAAGATGACAACCAAGTTATGTTTCTTTTGAAATTACATTTTTCAACTTGGATGATTAAACGAGGTAAAAGCGCCAAGTTTGAGAAGGCCTGAACAGCAAAGAGAACGGTTGTATCCTGAAACTGTAGTGAAACAGTGAAACAGTGAAACGCTATATAAAATAAATGTATTATTATTATTATTATTATTATTATTATAACAGATTGAATGACGTCAAAAAATAAACTGAAACAGTCTTTTATGAGAGCAATTGTGACTTTCACATTGCATTTTCGCTCACCTGGAGCAAATGCCAGGAGGTACAGCACGAGACCCAGTATAGCTAACCAAGCATCAGGTGTGGGGCAGTAGTTGTAAGCCCATTCGTAATGATTATCCGTTACATTACTGCACCTGTGTTGGAGGAGGTGGGTGAGAAGAGACAAAGAAACATATTTTGCACAAGGACACTTAAATGTGTCAAAGGAACTTCAGTTACATTTTATATTAATCATGAAAAAGCTGAACTGAGACTCAAAACAATGGAAGACTAGTCTTTGCTAAGGTGACTCGCACCTGTGTTAGAAGGCGTGTTAGAGTTGGACGATGGATTTTATCAACTGAAAGCCAATAAGAGTAGGATAATTGCCTTTCACTCAATGAGGAAGGGCTAATGCTTGAAACATCAAGCACATCTCACACTAGTTATCACTATCTTATCGGTTTCATGTAAATAAAATCCATTTTGAGTCTAAAGTTAAGAAAGCCCAATGATATAGGTCCCGCATAACAAAGATGTTTCATCAAAAGCAGTTTCAACTTCACATCACAACTCCCAGTGTGTACCCTGGATAAGAATAGGTACGCCGTATCCCTGCGTGTCGTAAGAGGCGACTAAGAGGGTTGGCGTCAGGAAGGGCATCCGGCCATAAAAACATTGCCTCAAAAAGATAACCATGACAATTACAACTACATGTGGGCAGGGTACAGCCCGAAGTGGAGATCGGTTTCTGAGGTTTGGGACATGGAATGTAGGGACAATGACAGGGAGATCAGGAGAAGTGGTGGAAGTATTGGTCAGAAGAAGAGTGGACATATGTTGTGTGCAAGAGACGAGATGGAAGGGAAGTGGTGTGAGAATGGTGAAGGGTAGGCAGGGACAGAAATACAAGTTTGTGTGGCAAGGGTGCCTGGAGGGCGTGAATGGTGTTGGTGTCCTGTTTTCTGAGGAGTTTGTAGACAGTGTGGGGAGTGTGACTAGAGTGAGTGATTGGTTGATGATGGTGAAAATGATGATTGGAAAGCTCTTGGTGAACGTCATCTCGGGATATGCTCCGCAGGTTGGTCGAAGCGATGAAGAGAAGGACAAGTTCTGGTGTGCGATAGAGAAGCTGATGGAAAACGTGAAAGATGAGGAAGTTGTTGTGGTAGGAGGAGACCTAAATGGACATGTGGGAAGGAGTATGGATGGTTTTGACAGAGTTCATGGGGGTTACGGATATGGTGTGAGAAATGGAGAAGGTGAAAGGATTTTAGAGTTTGCTGATGGAGCTGATTTGTTGATTTGTAATACTCAGTTCCAGAAAGAGGATAATAAGCTTGTTACATACACGTCAGGTGGGTCGACGACAACCGTTGACTACCTGATGGTGCGTAGGCGAGATAGGGGGCACCTCCGGGACACAAAGGTGATCCCGGGGGAGGAGGCTGTTTCACAGCACCACTTGGTTGTCTGCGACGTAAGGGTGAAAGGTGCGAGGAGAGCTCGGCGGGTGAAGTACCAACCGAGAATGAAGGTGTGGAGGTTGAAAGAGGTGACAGTAAGGGAGGCATTAAAAGAGAGGCTGAGTAGGGTCGAGGATGATGTGGTTGAGCTTGAAAGTGGTTGGATGTCAATGAAAGCTAGTCTGTTGGGAGCCGTTGGTGAGGTATGTGGATGGACAAAAGGACCACCGAGGCACTCGGAAACATGGTGGTGAGATGATGAAGTTGGAAAGAGGATTGACGAGAAGAGGAAGAAGTTCAAGGAGTGGCAGAAGGCGAAGGGTACGGGAGCAGAAACAGCAGAGCATGAAAGTTATAAGGCAGCCAGGAAGGCTGCAAAGAAAGAGGTAGCAAAGGCGCAGGAGGCATGTAGGAAAATGTTCGGAGAACGCTTGGATTCGGAAGAGGGTCAGAAAGCAGTATTCAGGATTGCAAAGCAGATAGCGAAAGAGAGGTGTGATGTGATGGGGATGAGTTGCTTGAAGGATGAAGTGGGACAAATCGTTGTCAACCCAGATGGAATTAAAGGAAGATGGAAAAGATATATGGAAATGCTGTTGAATACAGAGAATGAATGGGATGGCAACAAAGAGAGTAACCCAGTTTTAGGACCGGCAGAGAAGATAACTGAGAAGGAAGTTGAGGAAGCGATAAAAGCAATGAAGGGTAGCAAAGCGGGAGGGCCGACGGGAGTTGTGGGAGATATGTTGAAGGCAGCAGGAAGTTGGGGTGTGAAGAGAATGACAGAGATCTGTAATCTGGTGGTGAAAGAAGGCCGCATTCCAGTGGATTGGGAACTGAGTACCCTCGTCCCTCTATACAAGGGGAAAGGTGACCCTCTGGAGTGTGGCTCGTACCGAGCGATAAAGTTATTGGAGCATGGAATGAAGGTATTGGAAACTGTGTTGGAGAGGAGGATAAGGAAGAAAGTGAAGATCGACGAAATGCAGTTTGGATTCATGCCAGGAAGAGGAACGACAGACGCGCTTTTCATTGTGAGGCAGTTGCAGGACAAGTACATGGAGAAGAGGAAGAAGTTGTTTCTTGGGTTTGTTGATCTGGAGAAAGCATTCGATCGGGTTCCACGCAAAGTATTGACATGGGCATTGAGGAAGTTAGGAGTGGAGGAATGGTTGATCAGAGTAGTGATGGCAATGTAAAAAGAGCACGCACAGCTGTAAGGACGAAGGACGGGAACAGTGGTGAGTTTGAGGTGCAGGTGGGAGTGCATCAGGGGTCGGTACAAAGTCCACTACTATTTGTAGCTGTGATGGAGGTGCTGGCTCAGAACGTAAAGGAGGGTTTACCGTGGGAGTTGTTGTATGCAGATGATCTGGTGTTGATTGCAGAAAGTATGGATGGACTGAAGGAAAAGATGAACACGTGGAAGGAATGTATGGAGACAAAAGGTCTGAAGGTGAATATCGGAAAGACGAAGGTGATGGCAAGTGGTAAAGCATGTGGTGAGGTGGAAAGAACTGGGAAGTCGCCCTGTGCTGTGTGTAGGAAGGGTGTCGGAGTGAACTCCATTCAGTGTACAATGTGCGCTGAGTGGGTTCATCAAAAATGTACTGGTCTGAGAGGGTCATTAACCAGTGTGGCAGCTACATTCAAATGTAAGGTGTGCACAGAGGGAGCTGCAGATGGAGGAAATGTTGAGTTGGATCTTGGAGACGGCGTGAAGCTGGAAGGTGTGAAAACATTTTGCTACCTCGGAGACATGCTGAATGGAGAAGGTGGATCAAACTCGGCAACGGTTGCTCGAGTGAGATGTGCATGGAAGAAGTTTAGGGAATTGAGTGGCGTGCTGATGATGAGGGGAGTGTCGTTGAAGCTGAAGGGAAAGGTGCATGCTGCATGTGTGAGAAGTGTTATGATTTATGGGAGCGAGACATGGGTAATGAACGCAGAGCAGCAACGAAGGTTGGAAAGGGTGGAAATGTGAATGGTTCGACGGATGTGCGGAGTATCGTTGAGAGAGAGGAAGACAAATGATGAATTGCGAAAGATGATGGGAATAGAGCCTGTGATTGATGCTGTGAAGAGGAACAGGTTGAGATGGTTTCGTCATGTGTTGAGGAAGGATGAAAGTGACTGGTTGAGAAGAGTGATGGAAATGAATGTAGAAGGAAGTAGAAGACGGGGAAGACCGAGAAAGACTTGGCTAAAGATGGTGGAAGAAGAAATGCAGGCAAGGGGGTTAACAAGGAGAGATGCAGAAAATAGGGCAAAATGGAGAAGATTGTCATGGGGACCGCAAGGCTAACCCCCGCTCTAGCAGGGAAAATGGCCTTTTAAAATGCATGTTGTTGTTGTTGTATCACAATAAACCTCCATGTTCGTTGGCGCACACTTCAGATTAACACATTTTGATTTTTTTTCATTCAATTAAAAAAAATAAAAAATGAAGCTGTCAAGCAGATAAGTGAAAATCTCTACTCGAGTTGGTTTCCAGATTTACCTCCCGGGGAAGATCTCTAGTTTCCAGCCTTACCTCCCAGAGATGGCTTCCTCAGTACCATCCTCTTTCGCTGGGTCACAGTAACCAAAGATAGCCCCGGAAAAATTATGGGAATAACAATATCCGCAAGCTGGGTTCTGCATACAAGGATCACAGATCCTGGAATGGGTGACACCAGGGTTTTGATTGAAGAGGAGGAAATAAGTCTCAGGAGAAAGAAAAGCATAAAAAGACAGTATTTGTACACTGCTATACAAAGGTCTTCAACATTTTGCATTTTTATACTCTGATTAATCTGCATAATTAAACTAAAACTTTGCGTTCAATGTAAATTCAATAAAATCTTATTCAAATAACAAAATGTATACACAATATCTACAAAATAAAAATGAAAAACATGATAGGTCGGTGCTCGTTTGTCATCAACTGCAATGTGTACTGTATAGCGCCACCCAATGGTGGTGAGAGCGGGTATTACAAGTAAGTTGTGGAGGTTATTTTCAATTTAACATTGTGCAGGCACCATAGTGCAAGTGCTTGACCGAGCCCCGCCATTGGCAAGGGGTATTACTTTCACGTAGGGATTGGGCGTTTCATAACATTCAGAAACAACTATATGGCAATCTTCTACTGAAATTTTACTCGCCTCTAAGCTGTCTAGCCTGGGTTTGAATCCCGACCCAGCTATAAACTGTCATCCCAGTGTTTCACAGGCAGGGCGATTCATAAACGTGTGTGCCGTCCTTCAGATGGACGTTACATGGGTCCCAGTGTTCGTTGGTGCGCATTAAATATCCCAAGGTGTCCTTCACGAAGAGTAGGTGAGCTATCGCTGGCACCATGGCCAAATCCAAAACATCCTACCCAACCAGCAGAGGCCAATGCATCAAGCGGCACAACTGCGCCCTCAGCCAATGATGCTTCCCTGGAAACTTGTGCTGAATACGAACGAATGAACTGAATGTTTAGCAATTTTTTAAAGCTAACTGTTTATCCTGTTAGATATGTATTCTGCAGTAATAAAAGTTGACTTTTAACTTTATGGATGTGTATAAAGGAACACCTCATGTTAATGATGAGCAAAACCTGACAGTTAGTTATCAATTAGATTTGTTTGGTAAATGTGATGTATTTGCTAATACAACACTTCATATTAGTTGTTCATGTGCAGTTTACTTTGAGTTGTGATCACAATGTATTGAAGATTCTGATCAATGTGAATTAAACATTGCTAAATGACAACGTTGGATTCTTCTCACCCAAACAAAGCTGGATTAACAAGCATTCTGAGTATTGCGCTGCAATACATGTCCCCTACCAAAGTTCAAAGTGCCATAACTTTGTCAAAAATGATCGAATATGCAAATTTATGCACGGTTGATGCTGGTTTTCAAACTTGATCTGAAGTATGCTGAGACACGTGTGTCACGCCTCGCCTCATTGATAAGCCCGCAAGGTCGCTCCGTGGAGCGGCCTGCACGTATTGCACTGTGTGAATTATATAATTACCAACTCACGGTCTGAGGTACTAGCGATTTAAGAGATACCCATTTTTAAAATATTTTCGTTTAATTAACGATATCTGCCAAACCACGTGACCTATCGCAAATTCCAAAAGGACATTTTAGTAGACTGACATGCTGAACAGATCTGTGAAGTTTCCCCTCGATTGGATCAAAAATGAGGGAGGGGCTCGGTTTTAAAGGTTCATGCTTAAAAACGTCATAACTCTGAAACCATGTGACGCATGACGTCATGCTCGCTGACTTTTTTGTTCGTCATGGGTATGTGATTCTGCCTGCAAAGTTTGGCCTCGATCTGTTCAGCCGTTGCAGAGAAAAACGGGTTTTCGTGTTTTCACGAAAAAATATGGCGGCCGAACCACGTGACCTGTGACATCATAATTACCATTAAAATATTCTACAGAACAAGTCCCTCCTACGGTGAAAATTTGATCTCAATCGGTCCAATTATTGCAGAGAAAATGTTTTTTAAAGGAAATTAAAACTTAAAATGGCACCAAGTTAAGGATCATCAGAATTATCAGAATTACCAAAGTTCAAAGTGCCATAACTTTGTCGAAAATGATCGAAACGTCGTGAAGTTCGAACTTGATCTGTACCTTATCATGAGGAAACCATGTGCCAAGTTTGAAATCATTAGCATTAAGCGTTTAGAAAAAAAGTCCGGAAAGCTGTTCTTTGCGTGACGGACTGACGGACTGACAGACGGAGGGACGGCGTGCAAAGCTATAGTCCCCTCCGGTGTACACCGGTAGGGGACTAATAACAGTCAACACTGTTACCCCACACAAGCGGAGCAAAAAATGGGGTTTAGCAATTAGTTCATGTCCGTCTGTCCATCTTATCAGTTTATGATCGTCAGTTTATGATTGAGGAACAACTTACTCAAATTGAATACAGTCGGACCCCGCTATTCGCGGGGGATTCATTCCTCGAAAATGCCACGAATTGCGAAACCGCGAATGGGGGGGGGGGGGGGGGTGGGGGGGGATTGTTTCAATGGAAAGGGGGGGATTGGTTCCCGAATTGCGAAAATCCGCGAATGTTGAGGAACAAAATGCAAATGGCAAGGCAAAATCCGCAAATGGTCGACGATAATCCACGAATGTCGATGAAAATCCGCGAATGCATGCCGTGCCATTGTTTCAATGGGGGAAAAGGGAGAGAGCTAATTGCACCAATAGCTACAGTGGTGTTTTCATTCTGTACAGTAACTCGCGGGGATGACGTATTTGTTATGCAGCTGCTGGGATAACCTGTGAAACTGTTCACAGTGTGAATGACGGGATATCCCCTGAAACATTGTTTACATGTGAATGACGAGGGATATCATGTGAAGCTGTTCACAGTGTGAATGACGGGATATCCCACAAAAGCCATAAAAATGCAAAGCACAGCACCGCGAATGTAGAAGCATGTCATGCTCGCTGCTCATAGAAGATGTTTATTGTGTCTATCCAGCTACTTTGTGTGTGGCTGGTGAAAGATGGGTTTTATAAATGTGTCATGCTCGTGGTTCGTGAAAAAAAAAGTTGCGCCTGGGAAAAACCACGAATACACAGGACATAGAGAAGCAGGTCGCACTTTATCAACCGTGAACACGCGGAACTCGCGAATAGCGGAATAGTGAATAGCAGGGTCCGACTATTATATTTTGAAAACGAATCAGAAGACAAATCTGCCGTTGAACAGTCGTTGTTTCTGAATTCGTCCCGAATCCACATGCGCAGAGAGGAGTGAAATAATATTTTTACTCTGCCTGTCTGGCACGCAAACAAAATTGAAAATCATTCCAAACAGGAAACTTAATGATTTTAGGGGCATTATAAATGACACAAACAACAGGCACGAGGAACTAATGTAACGTGTTTGATGGGGTGATGTAATAGACATTGGGTAAAATGGCAGTGAAACGCAGAATCAATACATTTATACACCATTAAACCTCTTAAACCCTTTATTAGTCCCCTACCGGTGTACACCGGAGGGGACTATAGGTTTGCACGCCGTCCCTCCGTCAGTCTGTCAGTCCGTCACGCAAAGAACAGTTTTCTGGACTTTTTTTCTAAACGCTTAACGCTAATGATTTCAAACTTGGCAAATGGGTTCCTCATGATAAGTTACAGATCGAGTTCGAACTTCACGACGTTTCGATCATTTTTGACAAAGTTATTGCACTTTGAACTTTGGTAATTCTGATAATTCTGATGATCCTTAACTCAGTGCCATTTTAAGTTTTAATTTCCTTTAAAAACCAATTTCTCTGCAATAATAGGACCGATTGAGATCAAATTTTCACCATATGATGGACTCGGTCTGTAGAATATTTTAATGGTAATTATGACGTCACAGGTCACGTGGTTCGGTCGCCATATTGTTTTTCGTGAAAACACGAAAACCCCTTTTTCTCTGCAACGGCTGAACAGATCGAGGCCAAACTTTGCAGGCAGAATCGCATATCCATGACGAACAAAAAAGTCAGTGAGCATGACGTCATGCATCACATGGTTTCAGAGTTATGGCGTTTTTAAGCATAAACCTTTAAAACCGAGCTCCTCCCTCATTTTTGATCCAATCGAGGGGAAACTTCACAGATCTGTTCAGCACTAAAATGTTCTTTTGGAATTTGCGATAGGTCACGTGGTTTGGCAGATATCGTTAATTAAACGAAAATATTTTTTTAAATGGATATCTCTTGTTTATTCCAGAGTTCTCCTCAAGCCGCACTGCGTGTCCTCAGCCTCGTCTCGCAAACGTCAACAGCACGACACAGCACGCGCTTTCGGGAGGGGCGGAGCCAAGCCGAGCAACATATATATACACATCGATCATTGATCGTGAACCGGAAAATATAATAAATTACTGATGGTTTCAGAGTTATGACGTTTTTAAGCATGAACCTTTAAAACCGAGCCCCTCCCTCATTTTTTATACAATCGAGGGGAAACTTCACAAATCTGTTCAGCATGTCAGTCTACTAAAATGTCCTTTTGGAATTTGCAATAGGGCACGTGGTTTGGCAGATATCGTTAATTAAACGAAAATATTTTTTTTAAATGGATATCTCTTGAATCGCTAGTACTTCAGACCGTGAGTTGGTAATAATTTATATAATTCACACAGTGCAATACATGCAGGCTGCTCCACGGAGCGACCTTGCGGGCTTATCAACGAGGCGAGGCGTGACACACGTGTCTCAGCATACCTCAGATCAAGTTTGAAAACCAGCATCAACCGTGCATACATTTGCATATTCGATCATTTTTGACAAAGATATGGCACTTTGAACTTTGGTAGGGGACATGTATTGCAGCGCAATACTCAGAATGCTTGTTTAAATTTAATTTTACACTTGAACATTAGAACACAAATCGCCTTTATAATACTTCAAAGAATCTCCAATTTTACAGTACTTGGATTTGTTCTATCGGGCGGCGCATGCAATACGAGACATCAAGCGATCCACCAAGCACACTTGGGAAGTGGGCGTGGCATGCGAGATGGTGCAGTATCGGTGTGAAGAAGAGGCCGCCAATATAGCTATGTATGATGCTGATTGAAGCTGCGTTCTATGGTAATCAATAAAGCCTCCATCTACTAAACTGTGACTGAACGACGTCGTCTTATTACAATGTACAATGTATAAGGGTGGTGTATGAGACTACTTCATTAGCTCTAAACATCTGGATTTTTTTTAAATGATTTTTTAAATCTTAATTTTATTAAAACTGAAGTATTTACTTGAACACTGCATAGGACATCGTGTTCTATGAACTCTCTAGTTATAATAGTAGAAAACACTGGTGGAGGCTTGGAGTAAATTGATGCTCATCACATCCATATATTGAAAATCTTGAATGCATCTCAGACTTGCACAGCAGCAAATAAATAATGCTTTCAGATTAGTTAAGATTATGAATTACCTCTGCCACCAAAGGTGGAAGGAGGTTATGCTTTCACCCCTTTCTGTCTGTCTGTCTGTCTGTCTGATTTTCTGTTTGTGAACAAGATATCTCAAAAAGTTGTGGACGGATTTGGACGAAATTTGCCAGAGAGGTAACGTATGTGACAATAACGAAATGATTCGATTTTGGTGAAGATCTGGATTCGGATCCGGCTACAATAATTTTTAAAGTGATTCTTCACCATTGGGAGATAGGGCCAAAAACGATACATAGCAGGATATCTCAAAAAGTTGTGGATGGATTTGGACGAAACTTCGTGGACAGGTTGTGTGTGTGACAAGGAAGAATAGATTCGATTTTGGTGAAGATCTGAATATGGATTCGGATATGATAATTATATAAAGCCTGGTGTTGGCTTAGCGGTTAGGGTGCCGGCTTGGGATCCTAGGATCCTGGGTTCGAATCCCGGTCAATCGCTGAATTAACGCCAGGGGGGTTGACTCAGCCTGTCATCCTTCCGTCGGCAAATTGAGTACCAGCTTGCTGGGATGAATGATCACGGTGTGTACCCCAATTTAGAATAGGTACACCGTATCCCTGCGCATCGTAAGAGCGTGACCAAGGGTTGGCGTCAGGAAGGGCATCCGGCCATAAAAACATTGCCTCAAACAGGGAACCATGATCGTCATGGGGCCCGCAAGGCTAACCCCCGCTCTAGCGGGGAAAATGGCCTTAAAACGATCATTCATTCACATGATAATTATATAATTTTAAAGTGATTCTTCACCATTGGGAGATAGGGCCAAAAACGATACATAGCTGGATGTCTCAAAAAGTTGTGGACGGGTTTGGACGAAACTTGGTGGACAGGTTGTGTATGTGACAAGGAAGAATCGATTCGATTTTGGTGAAGATCTGAATATGGATTCGGATATGATAATTATTTAATTTTAAAGTGATTCTTCACCATTGAGTGATGGGGCTAAAACCAACATATAGCAGAATATCTCAAAGTTATGGACGGATTTGGACGAAACTTGTTGGACAGGTTGTGTGTGTGACAAGGAAGAAACGATTTAATTCTCGTGAAGATCCGGATTCGGATCCAACTACGAGAATTTTTTAAAGTGATTCTTCACCATTGGGAGATCGGGCCAAAAACGATACATAGCAGGATATCTCAAAAAGTTGTGGACAGATGATTTTGATTAAATGCGATTCTGTGTTGTGATTTTCTGGTCTACTCTGGGATACAAAACATAAACTGTTCACCTGGTGGAGGTATGCTCTCTACTGAGTGCTGTTCTAATTCATAATGAGCTTTGTCTGGAAATTGTGGGTACACAGAACATAGATAAAAATTTACTTGTATTGAGAGCAGGGTGAGGCTGCCAAAGGAGTGGAAAATGACACCGGAGGGGATGATAATGCAGCAAACAAGAAAGCAAAACCAAGCACCAGCAGGCCAAACATGGTTCCTGCAAAGAGAAAATAGTACAGGGAGGAGGAAATGGGCATCAATAAGGAAAATTGGGATTAATTCACGACAGAGGGAGATGGAACTTGCAATGTGTGGATATTGACAAATAATGACAGATTTGACTGTTGTACCGAGAGCTGAAGCAAACATTATTTTACACTCATTTTTCATCTACTGGAAACACGAGCCCCCGTAAGGGAGTGGCCAGGGAGTGAGGGGAGGGAGGGGAGGGGGGGGGACAGAGTAGCACTTAGAGGCCCCAAATTTTAGGTGTAGGTACTGCAGAATCTGGGCAAGGTCTTAAATCTACCAGACGTTGGCCTTAACATCCATTTTGAGGCAAAAGGCCGCTATAAAGCATATATTGGGATGTGGGATCAGGCACTGCTGCCATTGATCAGCAGGCAAACGGTAAGCACCATGATGGCAATAACTTCATAGCTTTTCAATGTCCACCACGTCCCAAAACCACCGCCGGGAAAAAGCTCACCCAGTCAGGCAGCACCGGGTATAACCCTTCCCCTCCTCCCCCACATCCCCGGACAGTGCCAGGTAGCCCCTGCCGGTTATTAACATTATTATTTTGTAATAACGTTAATATTATGATTATGCTGTTATCATAATTGCTGATGTACCATTTTGAATGGAAAATGTCCTCCGAAGGTGAAATACTCGATGTCCTGCTTCGTTTTTGTGTGACTGGCAAACCCTCCCATCTACTTTCTTTACAATCCTCTTGAGAAAGTTCAGTCGTTCAAATTCCTGGGTCTCACTATCAGCCATGATGTTTCTTGGGCAAACCACATTTCATAGTTGGCCTCCAAAGCCAGCCGCCGACTGGGAACAAAGCCCTTCCTTAGCACACCTGAACTTCTATTTACGACAAGGCTTTTATCCACAGCAAGATGGGGGTACTGCTCTCCTTTGCCTCACATATTGCTCAGGCTGATGCCGTGGAAACCAAGGCCGTTAAAATTATCGGAACCTCCCGTGATGAAGCAGAGTCTATGGGCCGATCACTTTGTCAACACAGACAGGTCGGTGGTCTCTCTGTCTTCTTTATAGTCTTGTACCCTATGCTCTTTCCATACTTTATCCCCACAATGTATCTGTAGGGTTCACAAAGTTCACCCTCAACCGCCTTCAAGTAAAACTACCCAAATCCAGGATCACTGCTCACCTCCACTCATTTGTTCCTCTTTTTACCACCTGTGGAATCAACTTCCACATCCTCTTCAATCTCATTCTTCCCTCCAGATCTTCAAGAAAGTTGTTCACCAACATCTCAGATCATCCCAAATCCCAAACCATGACATTTTTCCAAACTATTTAACCACCTCCTTCTCACCACACTCCAATCGCTCCTCCTTCCAAGCTTCCAGTTTTCCCTCCTGAGAGTTTCCTTCCGTTTCCATCTCGTCTACCCCTTGCCTCCTCTCCTGGCCCCCATTTCTACCCACACCCTTTGTTTGTCCAAATCTCCCTCTATCCTAGCCTTCAACTCTGCTGTTGGTGTTTCCCCCTTCCCTTTTCTGTTCCTTTTTGACCTGTAAAGTCCTGATCTGTTCAGTGTACTACCTCTTCCATGAGCTTCAATTATGTATAACAACAACAAAAATCAAATCAACAAAAATCAAAAATCAATCAACAACAACAACAAGGATCCTGGGTTCGAATCTCGGTCGATCGCTGAATTAACGCCAGGGGGGTTGACTCAGCCTGTCATCCTTCCGAGGTCGGCTAATTTGAGTACCAGTTCACTGGTAATTCCCTGTTTGTCGTTAAAGGCGGCAAAAAGGGTTGGCGTCAGGAAGGGCATCCGGCCGTAAAACATTGCTTCAAAAAGGGGACCGAAAAACAACAACAACCACGGTTCCCGAAAAAGGCCAATCCCCGCGAATGGCCTCTAAAGGTGGTTTTTTTTTTTTTTTATAACAACAAAAAACCCGCATAAATATAATTGTGGAGGTGACAGTGTTCCCAGCTGTATAGTACCAGAGGAAATGACATCTGTGAATTTCTGCCATTTGTTCGATAATAATAGGCAAATGGAAAGATTTTGTGCATACAACAAACCCACACATAAGATAACCCAGGTCGAAAATCCCATAGAAAACCAAAAGGACAAATCCCATAGGAAATTGGACCATGACGATCTACTGGTTCCAATAAGGAAAGTGAAATACTGGAGCAGTAGAAAATACCAATAAAACACCAGTAGGTCATTGGGACCAGTAGGAGACCAATAGAATACCAATGTATGAATGAACAAGATTGAAAATAACCAATTGAGATATTTGGGAAAATTACATGCCCGGACTGGGAATTGAACCCTTGTCCGCTGGTGAAATGTACCAGTGGTCTGCCATCTGAGCCATCTGGCTAATTTATAAAGAACATAATTAAAGTATTCTGGTTGGTCTTTGGGTTTCAGACCAGTTGCATCTAATGGTTTCTATTGGCTTCAACCGCATATTGATAGGTTTCTACTGGAAACACTACTGGTTCCTGTAGAAACCAATAGAAAACCGTGATTTCCAATTGAGACCCATAGAAATGGTCTATGTTGGTTTCTATGGAATGTTCGACTTGCAAAGTACAAATGCTCTACACCTTCTTCTTGATGTAATATATACACATTTAAAAGCAGCGTGGAAGCCGAGAATGGGGTTTCTGGTGGAACTGTACCACGTGGAATGGAATACCAAGCCAATGAATACCAACCTGTTCAACACTGCATTCAACATTTAACCCACAGCATTTCACCCCTGACTATCTCTTCTCCTTCTCCTTCTCCTTCTCCTTCCTTTTGCTTTGATTATTTACCTGTTGATTTTTGTCTTTTTGCACTTGTTTTTTTGTACTCTGTCAAAGCGTCTTTGGGCTTCTTGAAAAGCGCTATATAAAATAAATGTATTATTATTCTATTATTAATGAATGCTGTCATACATTGCACATATCCACAAGGTGTTATGTGAACTTTTTCAATTCTAGAATGTTGGCGTTTCAGCAATACGTGATGGCAAGGCCATAAAACACAACAATGCCAATAGCAGCATAAAGTATAGAATTAAAGATGCAGCTCTCCTCAAGCAATGAGGATCAGAACTTGATCTCATAAATCCAGGCACCAAATGGTCCAGAAACAGTCCCACAAAGTGATGCATTCATGCATAACAGCGATAGCGATGTAAAATGGTGTGAAAAGCAAAACACTGTTGATTATGAACTTGCTCTTCCATGAGCCTCAGCTTCGTATACAAAAAAGGAGCAATATACAGTGTAATGCTACACACCGGCTAGACTGCCAAGGGTGAGAACACGACGACCCACTCTCTCCACGAGCCAGACACCTAATATAGAACCAAGAAAATTTGTGAAGGCCACGCCTGCAGCTATCCAGATCGCACGGGAATTTTCTCGCACTCCTGCCATCTGGATGATCGTTGCACTGTAGTACCTGTTCATACAAAGAACAAAAGATTTAGGGAAAACAAGTTACATTGCAGTACATGATCCAGATATACCAAAGCTAAAATGACAATTTCCACATGTAAACTCATGATGTTGGGACACCTATAAAGACAATTCTTTTTGTTACGATTGATAGGATGGGGCAACAAAATATGCCCTATCGCATGACCTGGTATTTGTCCTTCAATTGCCCAATGCATCTCCATAAAGTCAGTCTGGTTCATCAATCCGAGTCTCTTAAGGTGATGGTGGAACAACTACCACCATCCACCAACACCACCAGCATGGCATTTCTGAGACTCAAAAACCACAAATTTGGCGAGTTTTGAGACTGAAAACGCAGAAGTCCAGCAGTTTTAGAGATTCAAAATGCACAAGACTGGATAGTTTTGAGACAAAACACACAAGCATGGTGGGGTTCAAGACAAAACGCATAGATCTAGCAAGTTTCGAGACAAAACACACAAATCTAGCGGTTTTGAGACTCAGAAACACGAGTATGGATAGTTTTGAGACAAAACGCACAAGTTGAGTGGGTTTTGAGACTCAAAACATACAAAGCTCTCAAAGGTTCGTGTCTTTAAATTGCACAAACTGTCACGGAGGCTTGGAAGGTGTGTGTGTGTGTGTGTGTGTGTGTGTGTGTGTGTGTGTGTGTGTGTGTGTGTGTGTGTGTGTGTGCATTGTCATGTGTAATTCCTAATTCAAAATCAAGTGCTGTGTTTGTGAAGGGTGTCTAGAAGCATTTCCCCAATGTATGAAACTTTTAAAATCATCTTGTATGATAAGGAGCTATACAATAATAGTGCGTGTGTGCAGTGCTTATACACGTAATCTCACATAACAGTATTGATTCCACAAAATTGCTGGATGAGTTGGAAGGAGCAGCCCAAAATAAGAGCACGACGGGTTGGCTTATGTTGTAGCATCTCAGACAGGACCTTGCCTAAAGAAGGAAGGGGCGGGTTGGGGAGGCAAATGAGACAAACAGACAAGGAATCAAACACAGCTACATTGCCAAAGTTTGGACAAAGCAGCCATAGAAAACATTTTTACCAGACTTTGTGATTAAATCGTCTGATTTAACAAATTAAATGGTGCAACTCAAGCTCAGGACAAGTTGATAATCCCAAGAAGGCAAAACAATAATTCATGGAAATGCATTTTTTGAGGAAATAAAGAGTTATGTAGCTACTGAAGTCCCCTAGTGACGAGTTGAAAAGCTGTTCAGAGTAGCATGTCATCCTTTGCACATGAAAAGTCTCTGGGGTGATGTAAGCTTAATGAGAAGGCTTTGGGCATTATTTATACAGCCTAATGATTCGACCTGTGTAATGACACGGTGGTGTAATGATTCGACCATCCATGCTGAATCTGGAATGTCGGTGGTTCAACCCCAGCCAGGTCATACCAAAGACTTTAAAATGGTTATGCTATTTCCTTGTTTGATGCTCAGCATTTACCAAGAATGACTGCACTGTGGTCACAACCTGTGACAAAATTGAGTAAGGGCCGATTGGGAAACACACATTTAATGCGCTATTAAAATATTAGCTCGACACCTCTTATCCATATCACCCTCCACCACGGTTTATATCAGAACGAGCTGATTCATCACACGGTCACGGATTGTTTAACCCCAATATGGAGCCGTTCAAAAATTACTTAACGCTATTTTTTAGGGAGGCACGTGCGTACCATGCATGCTGATGGACTTGATTAAACCTTACTTATAATTTTTATTCGAAATTAAATCGATTTTTAGGGGTCCCACATCGTGAGTAACACTTGACCCAAATAAAGACAAAGGAAATCTGACGCAACAAACTTGGGCAGTGTATAATCAGCAGAGGCCTACAGGCATAATGCCATATTATTTCATCTGGGTGCCATGGTGGGTGAACCTAAGTGACAAATGTGGGTGGGATCTGGTAGCTGACCAATGGGTGGACATTTCGAAAAACAACTCCCAACAAGAACTACAATAACAGCAAGAACAACCATGCAGAGCTCTTGTAGACCTGTGACACATCACAGGTAAAAAGGATGCAGCAGGAACAAACGAGACTACTAGAGCGTTCATAGAACATGATACCCCATGAAGTGTTACTTCAAATTTAATAAAATAATAATTTTAAGGATCGTTTAAACAATCCAAAAATTTAGTCCAGAAGCATTCCTGAACAACACCCTTAAACACCACCACAATTAACCTCTATAAATTGAAGTAACACAAAACTAGGGGATTTTGGAAGTATTATGAAAGCAATTTGTCTACTACAGTCTTCAAGTATATCAGGGGTCGGTACTAAGTCCACTACTATTTGTAGCTGTGATGGAGGTGCTGGCTCGGAACGTAAAGGAGGGTTTACCTTGGGAGATATTGTATGCAGATGTATGCTTCGACGTCTTTAAGGGTCTTTTGGGTCTCCACATAAAACAACATGCTTGCATGATCATACCTTACGCCAAGAAAATGTAACTTCAGGGAGCAAGTCGTCTCATATTCAAATTAGAATGGCACTCGGTAGAACGCATACCTCTGACAGGCTGAACAGTTTACATTTTGTATCCCACCGAGAGGCCAGATCTAGATCCGGGTCTGAACCAAAATCTCACCAATCCGTCTGTCACACACCCAACCTGTCCATCAAGTTTCGTCCAAATCCGTCCACAACCATTTGAGAGATTGTGTTTTATTTATTAAAAATTTGCCATCTTACAACTTTTTCCAAGAGATATCCTGCTCACAGACAAAAAACAAACAGACAAGAAAACAAACAGACAGACAGGTGAAAACATAACCTCCGTCCAACTTCTGTGGCGGAAATAATGACCACAAATAAGGTTTCATGGTGGAATAAAAAGCAAACCACCACTTTATTTACTTACTGTGCAACTCAGCCTTTTCAGTTTCCAAGCTTTCTCGGATCGATTCTATCTCCATTTCCACCAGGCTATGTGCTGGTTCACCAAGCTCGGCGTTAGACGAAGCAGACTCGGACACACCAGATGCCGTATCTGACCCAAAAATATTGGTGAGGACGCTCCTTGCATCATTCCAGCGGCCATGCTTAGCCAGCCATCGTGGAGATTCCGGGAGGAAGAGGAAACCAATAAACTGTATAACTGCAGGGATCACAGCGAGTCCAAGCATGTATCTGAGAAGCAGATGTACATGGGAGTCAATTCATGCATCTGATAAATTGTTCAAACAAGCACCTTAAATCCAACAACTATGAATTCCAAAAATAATGTATCAATGCAGCAAAACCTTTACTGTGTCCCATTTTCAGAAGGTACAGAAGAGCAATAAATGTGAAATCAGCACACAATTAATTGTTTAATTTTATAATCATTTTTAAATTAATTAATTTAATAATTGTTCCTATACAATGCCTCATTTTAACAAGATTTATTCTCATTCTGCAATCTTTATGACAAACCTCCATCCATCTGTGACGTAACTAAAAGCTCCATCCACCACACTGGCAAAAAACTGACCACCAGTGATAAACAAGGTATAAATGGTGACGAGACGACCACGAAGAGAAGGGGGTGACGATTCCGCGATGTAAACCGGTACTGTTACCGATGCCAAACCTGAAACAGAAAACAGTAGTCAGACATGAATGAGAAATGGATAAGTGGGCATTGGCATCCAATATGCATCAAATTTCCATTTCAAATTTCCACAGCATGTTAGAGCAGAAACTATGCCGTGAAGTACAAGGAACTGTCCGTAGAACTCCGAGATAGAATTGTGAAGAGGCATAGCTATGAGGAAGGGTATAACACAATTTCGAGTGTTGAAAGTTCCCAAGAGCACAGTGAGCTCCATCATTAGGAAATGGAAATAATATGGAACTACTCAGACTCTTCCTACAGCTGGCCTTCCGACCAAACTGAGCAACCCGGAAAGAAGGACCTTGGTCAGGGAGGTGAGTAAGAACCCAATGACCACTCTGACAGAACTACGGAGTTCCTTGGCTGAGATGGGAGAACCTGCCGGAAGGACAACAGTCTCTGCAACACTTCACAAATATAGGCTTTACGGGAGAGTGACCAGATGGAAGCCACTCCTGAGAAAAAGGTCACATGAAAGCATGCCTGGAGTTTGCAAAAACGCATGGGAAAGACTCACGAGCATGAGGCAAAAGATTCTGTGGTCTGATGAGATGATAATTGAACCCTTTCACCTGAATGCAAAGTGCTACGTCTGGTGCAAACCAAGCACAGCTCATCACCAATCTAACACCATCCCTACTGTGAAGCATGGTGGTGGTAGCATCATGCTATGGGGATGCTTTTCAGTGGAAGGGACTGGGAGACTTGTAAGGATAGAGGGAACAGTGAATGGAGCCAAATACAGGCAAATTCTTGAGAACTTGCTTGAGAGTGCAAAAGACCTCAGACTGCGGCAAAGATTTACGTTCCAACAGAACAATGACTCCAAGCCTACAGCCAAAGCAACACTGCAATGGCTTCAGAACAAGAATGTGAAAGTCCTTGAGTGGCCCAGCCAAAGCGCAGACTTGAATCCCATTGAGAATCTGTGGAAAGACTTGAAGATTGCTGTTCACCGACGCTCCCTATCCAACTTGACAGAGCTTGACAGAGCAAATCTGCAAGGAATGGGAGGAACTCCGCAAATCCAGATGTGCAAAGCTGATACAAACATACACAAGAAGACTTGAAGCTGTAATCGCTGCTAAAGGAGCTTCTACAAAATATTGACTCAGGGGGGTGAATACTTGTGTAAATTAGATATTTCTGAATTTAATTTTTAATTATTTTGTAAAAAATTCTAAAAAACAAAATTCCACTGACATTATATGTACTAGCAGGAGTACCCGGCATTGCCAGAGGGGGGGGGGGGGGGGTAGGCAGGAGAGGGAGGGGTGAGGAAGGGTGTGGGCAGAGTTGAAGGGGAGGGGGAGGGGAGAGATGTGTGAGGGGAGAGGGAGGGTAAAGATATACTCGAGTCCCTGTATAGAGAGAGTTACGACAACCCGGAATTAGAAGCCATTTTGTTTCCATTGTTTGCGCCACGCACTAGTGCACTGCCTGCTAGTGTGTATACATTGTGCGTAACGTAGTACAAAATTTGAGTGCCTACATTGTGTAATTTGTGATTTGCACCGTGCCCCTCGCTTTTGATATGATTTACTCTTAGTCCAAGATAAGAATCACATTTTGTTTATTGCAATAATCTTTGTTCAGAAATGTAGTTTTATGTGGGGAGGAGAGGGAGGAGATGGGGAAAAGGAATAAAAGGGAAAGAGGGGACAGGAAGTGCCTATCATTTTCTGGACTACCTTGCTCTCTTGTGTCTTACTTTCTTGACTAACATGCATGCACACAAAGCAATGTGAATCCTACAATGTGAACATTTTCAAATCTCTGTTAAAGACTCATTTATTTGAAAATGCCTACATCTGATTATATCGTAGGTTTTCTTCTTGTATAATTTGTATTTGTATATTCATCTCGTTGGCTTTCTTCTCTTTTCTAAGTGCTTAGAGGCTCCTGCAATTTATGCTATATAAATTCCTATTATTATAACAACATTGCCTTAAAACCATCTTGACAAATGACAGAAATATTGATTTTAAATATGAAAATTAAAAAGTAATTTAACTGTTCATGTAGGCGCACCGGGAGAAATACATATGCACAATTAAATTGTAATTATATACAAGGTCCCCTGGTGAAGTGATGTGAGTTGCAAAGTGGAAGCCGCAAGCGGCCATCTTGGATTTTGACGTGGCGACCCAATTTGCAATAGCGTTCTCCCTTATGCGTAGATACACCAACACACCAGATTAGAAGTTAGTAGTTCGTTTATTTTACAAGATATTTCGCTCACAATGTTCAGACATTCATGGCGTCAGACATACATGGTGGCGGCCATCTTGGATTTTGACGTGGGTTGCACCCACACACCAAATTAGAATTTGGTCCTTCGCTTACGCACGCACACACGCACGTACGCACGTACGCACGCACGGACGGGAAAACCATAGTCCCCCTTTCGCTCCGCGGTGCGACGGGGGACAAAAGGGCCCAGAAATTGTAATCCAGACTTGCAATGGAAGAGTATGCATGTAAAACATACCCGTTTTTCATAGCAATGTACAATTAGTTGTATGCTGTACATCTAAACTATTCCAAATTACATACACGTACATAATAATAATAACAGTATTTATATAGCGCCTTAGCATGAAATGAACAAAGCGCTTCACAACATATCTTGAAAACGACAACTTACATTACACAATCTTAGAAGAATACGACTTAAAGCTACTTTTCAAAAAATACAATTAAGTTACTTTGGAAATAAATGGGTTTTGAGTTTTGATTTGAAAGTTTTTATGTTGTGTGAGGTCCGAATAGTTATAGGTAGTTTGTTCCAGAGGGCAGGTACTGAGTTGCAAAAGGCTTTGTCCCCATATGGCATATGAGTTCTATTACAGACAAGGAGAGTCTTATCAGCGTGTGATCTTAAAGTGCAAGTAAAGTGATAATATATATTGGGCCTTATTAGGGAGAATTATGTTCATTTTTAACATTTATTTGGCAATACACAATATTTAGTGATTATAGTTAACATAATTAGCATATTTTTGCCATTTTTCAACACACACCTTCATATGCAATAAACCGGAAGCGTTCGGCATTTTCCGGATTGTGACGTCACGAAAAGACTTCGCCTGCGAACAGATGATTTATCGCCATCACAAAGCTATCGCGTTGATTTGCCGTGTGATGTTTACCCGATTATTTTTACTTATTGCGTGTTTCAATTGACAATGGTACGGAAGTGTGTGGAGTACGGCTGTTCTGCCAGTTATTGTGTGTTATTGTGTGAAGTGTGTTATTGTGATATGTGTGATTATTGTGATACCTGCGCAGCCGTTGCCGACACAAGTGACTTTATCAACCCTATGACATCAATATATCCGAAGGAAAGCAGACCATCAATATATCAAGGATCATTTTACCTGTGGCACCTGCAATGGAAACTACTGTGTTTCACGGTCACTTTATAAAAACCTACCTACATCAACCATCCTACATCCATCCTACATCATCGGTGAAACCATCCTACAACCAACCTACATCATCGGTGAAACCATCCTACAACCAACCTACATCATCGGTGAAACCATCCTACAACCAACCTACATCGGTGAAACCATCCTACAACCAACCTACATCATCGGTGAAACCATCCTACAACATCGGTGAAACCATCCTACAACCACCCTACATCCATCCTACATCATCGGTGAAACCATCTTACAACCATCCTATATCCATCCTACATCATCGGTGAAACCATCCTACAACCAACCTACATCATCGGTGAAACCATCCTACAACCAACCTACATCATCGGTGAAACCATCCTACAACCAACCTACATCATCGGTGAAACCATCCTACAACCAACCTACATCATCGGTGAAACCATCCTACAACCACCCTACATCCATCCTACATCATCGGTGAAACCATCCTACAACCAACCTACATCATCGGTGAAACCATCCTACAACCAACCTACATCATCGGTGAAACCATCCTACAACCAACCTACATCATCGGTGAAACCATCCTACAACCAACCTACATCATCGGTGAAACCATCCTACAACCAACCTACATCATCGGTGAAACCATCCTACAACCAACCTACATCATCGGTGAAACCATCCTACAACCAACCTACATCATCGGTGAAACCATCCTACAACCACCCTACATCCATCCTACATCATCGGTGAAACCATCCTACAACCATCCTATATCCATCCTACATCATCGGTGAAACCATCCTACAACCAACCTACATCATCGGTGAAACCATCCTACAACCAACCTACATCATCGGTGAAACCATCCTACAACCACCCTACAACCAACCTACATCATCGGTGAAACCATCCTACAACCAACCTACATCATCGGTGAAACCATCCTACAACCACCCTACATCCATCCTACATCATCGGTGAAACCATCCTACAACGAACCTACATCATCGGTGAAACCATCCTACAACCACCCTACATCCATCCTACATCATCGGTGAAACCATCCTACAACCAACCTACATCATCGGTGAAACCATCCTACAACCAACCTACATCATCGGTGAAACCATCCTACAACCAACCTACATCATCGGTGAAACCATCCTACAACCACCCTACATCCATCCTACATCGGTGAAACCATCCTACAACCATCCTACATCCATCCTACATCATCGGTGAAACCATCCTACAACCACCCTACATCCATCCTACATCATCGGTGAAACCATCCTACAACCATCCTACAACCATCCTACATCATCGGTGAAACCATCCTACAACCATCCTACATCGGTGAAACCATCCTACAACCATCCTACATCATCGGTGAAACCATCCTACAACCATCCTACATCATCGGTGAAACCATCCTACAACCATCCGACATCGGTGAAACCATCCTACAACCACCCTACATCATCGGTGAAACCATCCTACAACCACCCTACATCATCGGTGAAACCATCCTACAACCATCCTACATCATCGGTGAAACCATCCTACAACCATCCTACATCATCGGTGAAACCATCCGACAACCATCCTACATCATCGGTGAAACCATCCTACAACCATCCTACATCCATCCTACATCATCGGTGAAACCATCCTACATCCATCCTACATCATCGGTGAAACCATCCTACAACATCGGTGAAACCATCCTACAACCACCCTACATCCATCCTACATCATCGGTGAAACCATCCTACAACCATCCTACATCATCGGTGAAACCATCCTACAACCACCCTACATCCATCCTACATCATCGGTGAAACCATCCTACAACCATCCTATATCGATCCTACATCATCGGTGAAACCATCCTACATCATCCTACATCATCGGTGAAACCATCCTACAACCATCCTACAACCATCCTACATCATCGGTGAAACCATCCTACAACCATCCTACATCATCGGTGAAACCATCCTACAACCATCCTACATCATCGGTGAAACCATCCTACAACCACCCTACGTCATCGATGAAACCATCCTACAACCATCCTACATCATCGATGAAACCATCCTACAACCATCCTGCATCATCGGTGAAACCATCCTACAACCATCCTACATCATCGGTGAAACCATCCTACAACCATCCTACATCATCGGTGAAACCATCCTACAACCATCCTACATCATCGGTGAAACCATCCTACAACCACCCTACGTCATCGATGAAACCATCCTACAACCATCCTACATCATCGATGAAACCATCCTACAACCATCCTACATCATCGGTGAAACCATCCTACATCATGCTACATCATCGGTGAAACCATCCTACAACCATCCTACATCATCGGTGAAACCATCCTACAACCATCCTACATCATCGGTGAAACCTCCTCCAGCCTCCTCACTCTCTGAAGACCTGGACAAAATCACAGACTGGTCAAACATGTGGAACATGTCTTTCAATCCTGACAAATCTCACACTCTTACTATGTCTCTCCGAAAAGATCGACTGGACAACCCTCCCATCTACTTTCTCAACAATCCTCTCCAAGAAGTTCTGTCGCTCAAGCTTTTGGGTCTCGCCATCTGCCATGATTTTCTTGGGAAAACCACATTTCCAAGCTGGCCTCCAAAGCCAGTCGCCGACTGGGCATCCTCCGTCGTGCGAAGTCCTTCCTAGGCACACCTGAGCTCCTCACCACATACAAGGCTTTCATCCGCAGCTCAATGGAATACTGTTCTCCCCTATGGGCTGGTGCTCCTGCCTCACACCTGGCTCGGCTTCACGCTGTTGAATCCAAAGCTTTCAGAATCATTGGAATCTCCCGCGATGAAGCTATCTCTGAGGGCCTTTCACTCACTCACCGCAGGCAGGTAGGTGGTCTTTCTGTCTTCTACCGACTCCTCTCCGGCCTTGCTCCCCCAGCTCTCTCTGTGCTCTGTCCCCCAAATATTCCTACAGGTCGCACAAGATCTGCCAGCCACCCTCTGATGGTTAAACTGCCGAAATCTCGGCTCTCTGCTCACCTTCACTCTTTCATTCCTCTTTTCTCCCGCCTCTGGAACAAACTCCCACACTCACTTCAATCACACTCCTCCCTCCAGGTCTTCAAAACAGCTGTTCACCACCATCTCTTATCTTCCCCCATCCAAAACCTTGATCTTTTATACCCCCACTAATTCACCCCAGATCCACCTTGTTTGAAATTCCAACTTCTTTCCTGGAAGTCTTGGCAGTGTCCATATGTTTTATACCTCTCCCACCCCCCCCCCCCCCCCTTCCCATGCCTCCTCCCCAAAGCCCTCTCCCTCCCACAGTTCTCTCGATGTCTCCATGTCTCTCGGTCCCTGCTCTCAAATGTTGTGTTTGTGTCCTTCCCCCTCTCTCCCCATCTTGTCTACCGCTCCCGATGTTATTTGTTTTGTGTGTCTGTTTGTCTTTCTGTGTGATTAATGTTCGCTCTTTCACGAGCCTCGATCTTGTATACAAAAAAAAAAAAAAAAAAAAAAAAAAAAAAACCATCCTACAACCATCCTACATCATCGGTGAAACCATCCTACAACCATCCTACATCATCGGTGAAACCATCCTTCAACCATCCTACATCCATCCTCCATCATCGGTGAAACCATCCTACATCCATCCTACATCCATCCTACATCGGTGAAACCATCCTACAACCATCCTACATCATCGGTGAAACCATCCTACAACCATCCTACAACCATCCTACATCATCGGTGAAACCATCCTACAACCATCCTACATCCATCCTACATCATCGGTGAAACCATCCTACAACCATCCAACATCATCGGTGAAACCATCCTACAACCATCCAACATCATCGGTGAAACCATCCTACAACCATCCAACATCATCGGTGAAACCATCCTACATCATCGGTGAAACCATCCTACAACCATCCTACATCCATCCTACATCGGTGAAACCATCCTACAACCATCCTACATCCATCCTACATCGGTGAAACCATCCTACAACCATCCTACATCCATCCTACATCATCGGTGAAACCATCCTACAACCATCCTACAACCAACCTACATCATCGGTGAAACCATCCTACAACCATCCTACATCCATCCTCCATCATCGGTGAAACCATCCTACAACCATCCTACATCCATCCTACATCATCGGTGAAACCATCCTACAACCATCCTACATCCATCCAACATCATCGGTGAAACCATCCTACAACCATCCAACATCATCGGTGAAACCATCCTACATCATCGGTGAAACCATCCTACAACCATCCTACATCCATCCTACATCGGTGAAACCATCCTACAACCATCCTACATCCATCCTACATCATCGGTGAAACCATCCTACAACCAACCTACATCATCGGTGAAACCATCCTACAACCATCCTACATCCATCCTCCATCATCGGTGAAACCATCCTACAACCATCCTACATCATCGGTGAAACCATCCTACAACCATCCTACATCATCGGTGAAACCATCCTACAACCACCCTATATCATCCTACATCATCGGTGAAACCATCCTACAACCATCCTACATCATCGGTGAAACCATCCTACAACCATCCTACATCATCGGTGAAACCATCCTACAGCCATCCTACAACCATCCTACATCATCGGTGAAACCATCCTACAACCATCCCACATCATCGGTGAAACCATCCTACAACCATCCTACATCATCGGTGAAACCATCCTACAACCATCCTACATCATCGGTGAAACCATCCTACAACCATCCTACATCATCGGTGAAACCATCCTACAACCATCCTACATCATCGGTGAAACCATCCTACAACCATCCGACATCATCGGTGAAATCGCGTTAATTCGTGTCGTCTCGAGGCCCTGTACAGTGTACACTGTACAACCTTGAGGCTTTGTTTTTCTCTCAGCGCCTGTCGTTTGTGATCCAATAACTTTCGTTCTCTGTTTTCGCAGTCTTTCCACCCCAAAGCCTACTTCCTTATGTAAATCTCAACAAAAAAAAAAAGAAAAAAAAAAAGACATTACCTTCTCTGTGCTCATTCGTTTATTCTTTCTTATTCGTTCGTTCGTTCTTCGACCACGTGTTTCTCCCCCATTTCCCCAGATAGATTGTCAAATTTCAATTCGTTATTTTATCGTCCATGTGATATTGTTTGATATAGTTAGTTTTGGTTTGAATTTCCTGTAACTCGTATTTAATTAATCGTGTTCTGCTCCTCGTGTGTGGCCTTGTACTGTAGTTGTACCCCCGTCGGTGTTTTGTTAACTTAAGTGTGTTTTGCTTGGCTCTTGGTTTTTTCCCTTCTACCCCGAACATAATACTGTCTAACGTTCTAAATCCCCACCTCCCCCCCCCCCCCAAAAAAAAAAAAAAAAAAAAAAAAACATTTTTTTTTTTTCTCCACGTGTACTGTTGTCTCATCCTGTATTTTCTGTCCAGGTGTGCTGTTCGCCCCACCCCCATTATCTCCTTGCCATCCACCGTTTGCCCTGTTCACGTGACTCATGGTGGTCCCTCTCGGCCCTCCCCCCGTTGGTATTTTTGTGCATATAAGATTGTTCATAGTTCTGTTTAAATATTATTTTAAATATGTTTAACCTTTCCCCTTCAGTGGTTTATTCAGTGGTATATTACAACACGCTGTTTTTCTTCCTATTTAAAAGGCTTTTCTCAATTTCCTCTCCAACTCATTCCACTTCAAAAAAAAGAAATTCAATATCTTATACGTCTCCCTCACTAAATGGTCTAAATTCACATTCATTCCATCCCTCCTCCATCATCCTGAACCGGATTGCTAACTTGAAAATCACAACAAACCCAATTTGTTATCAATGTTCGTCTTTCATTAATCATCCACTTTCTAAACTCCCCTCTTGCCCCTCCCATCCAAATCCCCCCCCTTGCACCTACACTCCGAAACTTCCCCCTTGCCCCTCCACTCTTAAACTCCCCCCTTGCCCCTCCACTCCTGAACTCCCCCCTTGCCCTTCCCCTCCTAAACTTCCCCTTTGCCCCTCCCCTCCTAATCCCCCCCCTTGCCCCTCCACTCCTGATCTCCCCCCTTTCCCCTTCCCTCCAAAACTCCCCCCTTGCCCCTCCCCTCCTAAACTCCCCCCTCACTCCTCCCCTTCAAAACTCCCCCCCAATCCCTCCCATTCAATTCTCCCCCCATACCATTCCTCTCCAATTCTCTCTCCTCCCCCCTCCTCCTCCAAGCTGCCTCCTCCCCACTTCGTCTCCCTTCTATCTCATACCTCCACCCCCCCAAACCTTCTACTTTCCTCTGCCCCCCCTCAAACAACCCCTCACTGTGCCGCATCCCTTCACCAGCAAACCTTTCATCCTCCTCATCCTTCCCTTTCTTGGAACTCTTCTGCAACATCTGAAACGCTATCAACTGCTCTCCCTACCTCCCCCTCTCATCCTTCATCTTACCCTACTCCTCCCCTCCCCTGTCCTGTACCCGATGCTCCCCCTCTCTCTTCATTAACGGTATGGACCTCAAACATCCGGGGCCTTCGCTCAAACCTGACTGATCTCTCCATACAGGTTGCTTCTGACAATCCAGACTTGATCTGCTTAACAGAGACTTTCCTCCTTCAAGATGTCTCTGATTCCTTAATATCTCTTCCTGGTTACTCCCTCCTCCGGTATGATAGACCTGAGCCTCGGCCTGGTGGTGGGGTGGCTATCTTTGTCAAAAACTCTCTTCCTCACTCTCCTTGCACTGCTCTCTTTCCTCCTCACCCGCAGGAGTACCTCTGGTTACGGCTTCCTCTCCGCTCCCACCTTTTGTTCATATGTGTTCTGTACCGTCCCCCAAACAGTGATGACTCCATCTACATTTCAATGTCTGACAACATGGACCAACTTCTATCCACTCATCCCAACTCTCTCTTCCTCATATGTGGTGACTTCAACTGTCATCATGCCACCTGGTTGGGTGTGGGTTCCTCTCTCACTAGTCATGGCACCTCAGCAAAGGACTTCTGTGACTCACTGGGATTGACACAATCTGTCAATTTCCCGACCCGGATCTCAGCCAATGGAGTATCTTCTCTTCTAGACTTGGTTATGACAAACTTCCCTGCTAATGTCTGCTGCTCTTCTTCTGCTCCAATCGGTTCTTCTGATCATGTGCTTGTCAAAGTGGACATCTCTCTGGCCATTCTCAGAGAGCCTCCTCAGCGTCGACGAGTCTGGCATTTCACTCAGGCCGACTGGGACGGTCTTCAAGCAGCCATCAATCGTCTGGATTGGTCTCCCATCTCCACTGCCTCTGACATCAATTCTTCCTGGGAATTCTTCCAAAGCAAACTGATCTCTCTCATGCACAGATTTATCCCATCTCGCCTTCAATTGTCTTACCCTTCCTCCCGTCCATGGTACACTGAATCTTGTGGTGAGGCAGTTGCCCTGAAACAACTTGCCTTTGCCTCTTGGAAGGCTAATCCAACGGAAGGAAATCTCAGTTCCTTCCACCAAGCTCGGAACAAGTGTGTGTCTACCCTCAGGAGTGCCAGGAAGCACTATCTCTCCTCACTCAAGAATGAACTCTCAAACCTGTCTCCTTCCTCCAAATCCTGGTGGCGTCTGGTCAAATCCGTTTCTGGTGTTTGTTCCCCCTCCATCCCCTCCCTTACCTCAAATGGCCACACAGTTGACATCGCACGTGACAAAGCCGAATGCCTCAACTCTGTGTTCGCCTCGAAATCCTTAGTCCCAAACCCATCTCTCTCTGTTCCCACCTTTCCCAGTCGAACCCAACTGCTCCTGGACTCTGTGTCCTTCTCTCCTGACAAGGTGGAGGAGTTTTTGTCAAACCTCGACTCTGATTCTGCAACTGGACCAGACGGCATCAGCCCACGGGTCTTAAAATCCTGCTCTGCCGCTCTATCTCACCCTCTCTCTGTTCTTTTCACCCTATCTTTTGCTCAAGGTCATCTGCCAGCATCCTGGAAATCAGCTAACATTACCGCTTTACACAAAAAAGGTGCAAAAACAGATCCTTGCAACTACAGACCAATCAGCCTGCTCCCAATTATCAGCAAAGTCATGGAATCCATCATTGCTTCGGATATGAAATCTTTCCTCTTCTCCAATGGCTTGATCTCTGATCATCAATTTGGTTTCAGACCAGGTCACTCTACTCTGGACATGCTGCTTCTGCTGTCTCAACAATGGATGGAGGTCCTCAATGCCAAACAGGAAATCAGAGCTGTCTCCCTTGACATATCAAGGGCCTTTGATACGGTCTGGCACCCAGCTCTGCTCACCAAACTCTCCTCCTATGGTATCCATGGAAATCTCCATGCATGGCTTGCGGACTTCCTCTCTGGTCGTAGTCAACGTGTGGCCCTGAATGGATTTCTCTCATCTCCCCTTCCTGTTCAGGCTGGAGTTCCCCAAGGAAGTGTGCTGGGCCCTGTGCTTTTTCTGGTCTTTATCAATGATCTCTCTGACTCTCTGGAAAATCCTCTCTATCTCTTTGCTGATGACTCCACTCTCTGCCGCTCCATTCCTCTTCCCTCAGATCGGCAGTCTGCAGCCTCCTCACTCTCTGAAGACCTGGACAAAATCACAGACTGGTCAAACAAGTGGAACATGTCTTTCAATCCTGCCAAATCTCACTCTCTTACTATGTCTCTCCGAAAAGATCGACTGGACAACCCTCCCATCTACTTTCTCAACAATCCTCTCCAAGAAGTTCTGTCACTCAAGCTTTTGGGTCTCACTATCTGCCATGATCTTTCTTGGGAAAACCACATTTCCAAGCTGGCCTCCAAAGCCAGTCGCCGACTGGGCATCCTCCGTCGTGCGAAGTCCTTCCTCGGCACACCTGAGCTCCTCACCACTTACAAGGCTTTCATCCGCAGCTCAATGGAATACTGTTCTCCCCTATGGGCTGGTGCTCCTGCCTCACACCTGGCTCGGCTTCACGCTGTTGAATCCAAAGCTTTCAAAATCATTGGAATCTCCCGCGATGAAGCTATCTCTGAGGGCCTTTCACTCACTCACCGCAGGCAGGTAGGTGGTCTTTCTGTCTTCTACCGACTCCTCTCCGGCCTTGCTCCCCCAGCTCTCTCTGTGCTCTGTCCCCCAAATATTCCTACAGGTCGCACAAGATCTGCCAGCAACCCTCTGATGGTTAAACTGCCGAAATCTCGGCTCTCTGCTCACCTTCACTCTTTCATTCCTCTTTTCTCCCGCCTGTGGAACAAACTCCCACACTCCCTTCAATCCCTCTCCTCCCTCCAGGTCTTTAAAACAGCTGTTCACCACCATCTCTTATCTTCCCCCATCCATAACCTTGATCTTTTCTACCCCCACTAATTCACCCCAGATCCACCTTGTTTGAAATTCCAACTTATTTCCTGGAAATCCTGGCAGTGTCCATATGTTTATACCTCTCCCACCCCCCCCCCTTCACATGCCTCCCCCCCTTCACATGCCTCCCCCCCAAAGCCCTCTCCCTCCCACAGATCTCTCGATGTCTCCATGTCTCTCGGTCCCTGCTCTCAAATGTTGTGTTTGTGTCCTTCCCCCTCTCTCCCCATCTTGTCTACCGCTCCCGATGTTATTTGTTTTATGTGTCTGTTTGTCTTTCTGTGTGATTAATGTTCGCTCTTTCACGAGCCTCGATCTTGTATACAAAAAAAAAAAAAAAAAAAAAAAAAACCATCCTACAGCCATCCTACATCATCCATCCTACATCATCATCCATCCTACATCATCGGTGAAACCATCCTACATCCATCCTACATCCATCCTACAACCATCCTACATCCATCCCACATCCATCCCACAACCATCCCACAACCATCCTACATCCATCCGACATCATCGGTGAAACCATCCTACATCCATCCTACAACCATCCTACAACCATCCTATATCCATCCTACATCATCGGTGAAACCATCCTACAACCATCCTACATCATCGGTGAAACCATCCTACAACCATCCTACATCATCATCCATCCTACATCATCATCCATCCTACATCATTGGTGAAACCATCCTACATCCGTCCTACATCCATCCTACAACCATCCCACATCCATCCTACAACCATCCCACATCCATCCTACAACCATCATCCATCCCTCTTCCTGCAACTCTCTTTTGGTTAAACTGCCAAAATCAAGACTCTCTGCTCACCTTCACTCCTCTTTTCTCCCGTCTCTGGAACAAACTCCCTCACTCTCTTCAATCCCACTCCACCCTCCAAGTCTTTAAAACAGCTGTTCACCACCTTCTCTTATCTTCCCCCATCCAAAACCTTGATTTTTTCTACCCCCGCTAATTTCACCCCAATTCCCCTTTTTGAAATACCAACTTCTGTCCTGGAAGTCCTTGGTGTCCTTGTGCTTTATACTTCTCCCTCCCCCCCCCCCCCCCCTTCCCATGCCGCCTCCCCCCGGGCCCTCTCCCTTCCACACATCTCCCTGCTCTCGGATGTTGTGTTTGTGTGCTTCCCCTTCTCTCCCCATCTTGTCTTCCGCTCCCTCTTTTTGTGTATTTTGTTTGTCTGGTCGATTTGTTTGTGAAGTAAATGTTAGCTCTTTCACGAGCCTCGATTCAGTATACCAAAAAAAAAAAAAAAAAAAAAAAAAAAAGATCCTACAACCATCCGACATCATCGGTGAAACTGGACGACAGTTTGGTCAAAGAATCCTTCAGGTAACCCCGTTCCTCGTCACTTTAACCAGGTAGGACACACTATTCATCATCACGTGACATTCTGTTTGTGGTTGGGTTCTCCAACTCGAACATGGAGGAACAACAACTCCCGGAAACTCAACGAACAGGATTTCATCCACAAACTTGGAACGTCCATTGATCAGTGCAAAAGAGTTTGAATGAATTTTGTCTTTCCGTTTCAATATGACATTACCAATCGGTTCATGACGTATTACCAATCAATACTCATCCTTCACCATCTTTTCTTTAAGTCTCTTCAATTAATTTCCATCATGATTCTTCTTCCTCCTCTCTCCCCTTTTCAATCTGTTCCCTTCATGATTCTTCCTCCTCTGCAATTAATTTCCATCATGATTCTTCTTCCTCCTCTCCCTCCCCTTTTCAATCTGAAATCCCGGGTGTTGTGTTATGCAGTTCACATCCATCATTCCCTGAATTCGACGTGCTATCTGTCCAATCTCGTGACGACACGTCGATTCCCTGACTGTGGCCATTGCTTGGCAGTGACCACATGTACACCTGCAACAAAACACGACACTCATCAACACATTATGTTATGTCCATAAGCGGCGATACTTAAAATACTTGTCATTCATGAAAGCATGCACATTTATATTTAGTTAAGAACTCACCAGTCACTGTTTCCCATTCTGGATGCTTCTTCCTCGACATTTGTGTTTCGCGGTCCGCCATTAGCCTGATTAGCGTCGCGCTCCGGCTCGAACATATAGGGTTTAATCCCAGCAAAATCCACATTAAATTCCTCGATCTCTTCTCTGACAAATCCATCGCAAGAACTTCCCTCATCCTCCGAAAATTCCAGCACAAACTCGCTCTCACTCCCACTCAAATCCTCAAATTCCACAAGTATTTCTGCACTCGCTGATGCCATAGTTGTTGACCTCGATAGGCCTATTGTCTTTTCGTGACGTCACAGATGCGCCCCGCCCACTTTCGAAATTCATTCGGGAAATTTCCAGGAAAAAGCGTTTTTCTCATAGTTAAAATAATATTTCAAAGATTTCATTTCAGTAAAACATAACTTCAGGATATATTATATAATAAGGCCCAATATATATTATCAGTTTACTTGCACTTTAGGCTGGTTAAAATTTTTTTTCCTGTTTATCATCGCCGCCCGCCCCATAAAAGTCGTCCGCCCTCTAAAATTTTATTTTATTTTTTTTGCTCGCGAAGTCAGTAAAATCCGTTCCCGCTCAGTGGAACAGGTTCGAATTTTGGATGTGCTCGCGTACTGTCTGAGCCAAGTTACATGTGCTCGAACTTCGCCGATCTGCAGGAAACCAATGAGGCAAACGTCTTCAATAATGTCTACGCCAAAACCAATCTCACATGCAACGATGCGACAGAGAAGCTATACTACACGGCTGGCTATGAAGATGTGTGCTATTTCTGTGGCTGTGTTGAGGAGCTGAGTGCCACAGATGAGTCATATCCTATATGCAGTACCTGCAGTAAGCGTCATACTGCCGAGAAGAGGCCCACTCGGAAGTTCAAGAAGTAGTTGCTATTCTGAAGGAGAAGCCAAATATCATCGGCAAACGGGAGAGCCTCACGTGATAATTATTGCTGTGGATTTCTAGTCAAAAATTAAACGAGCGCTACACTACATGTAGTAGTAGGTGATGATAGATACATGAATAAACGGCAACCAACATTCTCTTGGTGTTGAACTCGACTCAACATCTATGAGTGCTATAATAGCAGTAGCTGCTCATATAATGAGTGTGAAGGAACTGCGCTCCAACGCGAGTCGAAAGAATTGACGCGACCAAAGACGGAATTCGTCCGAGTTGCTTTATTGAAACAAAACAGCTCAGGTATTCTCACAAGCCCGTTTTTCGGGCAACAATATATATACACATTTATGTCGGGAAGTTTGCCCGGCAAAAGCTATACCGGGCATGCCCGGGTATCAAGGGCGAGCCTTGGAAAGGCGAGTCTGGACCTGCCCGGGCGTGTTTGGCTGCGGCCTGGCAAGTCGAGGCTGGGCGTGCCCGGGCGCTCTGGGCGAGCACTGGAAAGGCGATAGCGGGCATGCCCGGACGCTCTGGGCGAGCCCTGGAAAGGCGATAGCGGGCATGCCCGGACGCTCTGGGCGTGCCCTGGAAAGGCGATAGCGGGCATGCCCGGACGCTCTGGGCGAGCCCTGGAAAGGCGATAGCGGGCATGCCCGGACGCTCTGGGCGAGCCCTGGAAAGGCGAGAGCGGGCATGCCCGGGAAAGACGAGACCGGGCGTGCCCGGGAGGTTCGGGCGTGCCCGGGAACAGTGAGTCCGGGCATGCCCGGGAGAGGCGCGTCTGGCCGTGTTCTGGCCGGTGCAAGGCGATTATGTATACACAAAGAATTAAGTTAAGCACCCCTACACAAAGAATTAAGTTAAGCACCCCCTAATATATATTCTTTGTGTATATGTATACATTGGCATATATTCTAAGGTATGTGAGATCAAATAATGATTGGTATGACATTAGCAATTATCCATTGATGAAATGCAGATGAGTGCACGCATCTGTGACGCCCATCGCTCGTGCAGCACGTGTTATCATCCACGTGGTCGTGATTTTCTGTAAATGCACTATCATCACGGGTTATTGCAAGTCACGCCTGAGCTCGTGTGGGGGTTACATGGTCATTTTCTCGTAATGGTGGCTCGTAGACAGTTGTCGGACGGAGAAAGATGGCGGATAATAGGCATGATCGAGTCCGGAATGTCCAGAAAAGCTGTAGCTCGAACGTTTGGTTACCACCATTCGGTGATCAGTCGGTTGGTGCAGAAACACCAGGAAACGGATGCGGTGAAGGACCGCCCAAGGTCAGGAAGACCTCGCGTGACAACAGTCCGCCAAGATAGAGCGCTTTTGAGACTGGTGCGACGATATCCCTTCGCCTCGAGCCATTTCCTGAAGGACAACTGGCTGCCCAACAGAAGGCTATGTCACCGTACCGTGAGGAACCGCCTGAAATCGGCCGGTTTAAGGTCAAGACGAGTGATCAAGCGTCCAAGGCTACTCGAACGACATCAGAGGGAGCGTTTGGCATGGTGCCTAGCGCGACGTGGATGGAACATCCGGTCTTGGAGGCGAGTTCATTGGTCGGATGAAAGCCGGTTCTTGCTGTACGTGACAGATGGGCGTGTTCGGGTGTGGCACCACAAAAACACCGCGTATGCACCTAAAAACATTCAACCAACGGTACCCTTTGGTGGTGGCTCGATTATGGTCTGGGGATGCTTCTCCCATGACTGTAAATTGGACCTGATAACTGTGCGAGGTAACCTCAACGGAGAGCGATATGCCGAGGAAATCCTGAATACCACCGTAATCCCGCACTTCGATGACCACACCCTCGCCAGCAGACCCATCTTCATGGATGACAACGCCAGGCCTCACCGTGCGAGACGCGTCCGAGCCTTGCTGGAGCAAGGTGCTGTGACAACCATCCCCTGGCCTGCGTACAGTCCTGACCTGAACCCCCTCGAGCACGTTTGGGACATGTTGGGACGACAAATTGCGAAGATGGTCCCTCCAATAGCCAATCTGGATGAATTGGAACGTGCATTACATCGGGAATGGAACAACCTGCCACAGCAACGCATACGACGGCTTACAGGGTCTATGAGACGTAGGGTTGAGTCAGTGATCCGATCACGTGGGTCCTACACACGTTGACGCAAAGATCGCTAGAGGTCTTCTCAGAACAATGACTGTACGTTAGACAACATAAACGTCATCTACCGCACGGCAATGTCGTGAAATCAAGCGCAGACACGACTTTCCTCAGTGTAGGCTTTAATATCATTTAGATCGATAATATCTCCTGTAACAATACATGCAACAATAGGCATTTAATCAGAGCATTTCAAGCACAGCAAAGGTAGCTTCGATATAACAATGGTTCGCGCAGCGCAGCCTTTGGGGCGTACATACCATTCAACTACTGGATAATGTCACAGTGAGTCCCGCCGGAGTGTCCGCACGCCCCGAGTGTCCCGGGTCTTATAGACGGCCCCCCTTTTTCGTGGCGAGCATCCCTGGGTTCACCTTGGTATAATTTCACTACACACACTGTCCGTGATGGACCTATAGCTCCATACTTAAATTGAGGTGAAAATATGCCTAAAATTCCCAAAAAATTTCACCTTAAATTATTCAGAATAAAATATTGAAAACGGCATGATTGTTATGTTTTTATGTGACCATAATATCACTTCTCCAGAAAATATAGCAATATCATGGGTATATTACACTGTTTTGACGACAACAAACTTGTAATGTGCGAGGTTGTAAAAAAACGGGGGGGGTGCTTAACTTAATTCTTTGTGTATACATCCAGCGGTAACCGCTACAAGTGCAATAATAGCAGTAGCTGCTGATAGATAGATACATCTATGAGTGCAATAATAGCAGTAGCTGCTGATAGATAGATACATCTATGAGTGCTATAATAGCAGTAGCTGCTGATATACAGATACATCTATGAGTGCTATAATAGCAGTAGCTGCTCATATAATGAGTGCAATAATAGCAGTAGCTGCTGATAGATAGATACATCTATGAGTGCAATAATAGCAGTAGCTGCTGATAGATAGATATATCTATGAGTGCTATAATAGCAGTAGCTGCTGATATACAGATACATCTATGAGTGCTATAATAGCAGTAGCTGCTGATAGATAGATACATCTATGAGTGCTATAATAGCAGTAGCTGCTGATATATAGATACATCTATGAGTGCTATTATAGCAGTAGCTGCTGATATCCAGATACATCTATGAGTGCTATAATAGCAGTAGCTGCTGATATATAGATACATCTATGAGTGCTATCATAGCAGTAGCTGCTGATAGATAGATACATCTATGAGTGCTATAATAGCAGTAGCTGCTCATAGATAGATACATCTATGAGTGCTATAATAGCAGTAGCTGCTGATATCCAGATACATCTATGAGTGCTATAAAAGCAGCAGCTGCTGATATACAGATACATCTATGAGTGCTATAATAGCAGTAGCTGCTGATATACAGATACATCTATGAGTGCTATAATAGCAGTAGCTGCTGATAGATAGATATATCTATGAGTGCTATAATAGCAGTAGCTGCTGATATATAGATACATCTATGAGTGCTATTATAGCAGTAGCTGCTGATATCCAGATACATCTATGAGTGCTATAATAGCAGTAGCTGCTGATATATAGATACATCTATGAGTGCTATCATAGCAGTAGCTGCTGATAGATAGATACATCTATGAGTGCTATAATAGCAGTAGCTGCTCATAGATAGATACATCTATGAGTGCTATAATAGCAGTAGCTGCTGATATCCAGATACATCTATGAGTGCTATAACAGCAGTAGCTGCTGATATACAGACACATCTATGAGTGCTATAATAGCAGTAGCTGCTGATATACAGATACATCTATGAGTGCTATAATAGCAGTAGCTGCTGATATATAGATACATCTATGAGTGCTATAATAGCAGTAGCTGCTGATAGATAGATGTATGGCAACCGGACATTATTCTTAAAAGCCGCAGTTTTGGTCTACCATTGTTATATGTATCAGCAAATATTAAAAGTAAACAGAACTCAATGTGACATAGGTTTCTTTATTTTCTTTATTTGAATCGTATCAGTGCGTACATACGAAGGTTTACTAGTTTAGAAATCATGACATGATTCATCATGTATGTCCGATCAAGTATATTTAAGAAAAAAACATATTGTGCGTTGAATAATCCATTTAAATTTCACTCTGAAAAAAAAAAAAAAAAACCCCTCCTGCACTACCCACTTTTTTGAAAAAAAGTGATGATAAACAGAAAAAAAAATTTAACCAGCCTTAAGTATTTGGCGTCATTAGAATGAGTGAGTATTAAAGACAATACTCGCATTATTAAGTATTGTTACGGTTTTTAGAACCTTCACATGTAAATTTAGTAGTAAATTCCCTTATAAATAACCCCTGTGTACATTTCCCCTTAATTGGCTGTTAATTAAAGATTGCACCTTAGTTAGTCCACGAGCAACATGTAGCGAACCATAGGACCTCTCTGTAGTTATTTCATTATTATGTGTTCCAGGTAAGGCTGTGTTCCCAATAGTGTGACCCTATGTTGCATCAATCAAATAAGATAGATCCCCTTTCAATTTTCCCGAATCGTCTCCCGCTCTTCAAGTGCAGTAGCGGTAAGGCAGCGTTCGCTGCCAATAACAGTTGGGCTGTTTCGTTGGCATTACACCGCCAAAACTCCATTGCCCACGAGGCCAAGATCAGAGAAGAAGGGGGGAGGAGCCGCCAGAGCACGGGCGTGGCACCACCTCGTCATCAAAGGTGGAGCCAGAGAGCCCTTAACGACCAACCAGGGCTCGGTGGGCATGGCTTGATAGGGCGTGGCAAGAAACATCGAGAGAGTTTGAGAGGGTTCCAAGGGCGTGGATATAAAACCCTTGGCGAGAGGCCCCCACCAGAGACGCGGGAGGAGGTGCAAGAGACGCATGAGAAGGGAGCACGATAAGTGTTGGAGACGCATGAGAAAGGAGCGCTGGAGAGAGACGCGCTGACGATCGGGTTCCTGCTGAACAAAGAGCGAGGGCGTGCACGTGGGCCACCAACGGCGTGCCGCGATTCCCGAACCTCCCTGACCACCAGTTCTGTGGACTGTCTGCCCTTCTCATCCTTCCCGCCATTCCTGCCTGAAAAACCCCATTAGTGTACGTGAGTTTGTTCCGTTTGTCTTGTCCCTGGGTATAAGTAGAGTCCCTTTATATACAGAGTTGCGACATAGAGGGTCCGGAAAAATCTAGTCACGTGATTGCGTGGAGCCATTTCGAGTCCATCGCGGACAGGATCAGGATCGGACGCATATCGGTCAGCGTTTTAACGTTCCCGCTGTACGCAGCGTTCTCATTCGTGTTTTACATCGATTTTACGACAAAATGACAGGTTGTAGCGCCTGTGGGTGCACAAATAGAACGGAGAAGGGATTCAAGATGTATAGATTTCCATCAGATGCTAAAAGACGGAAAATCTGGGAGAACAGAGTCAGTCGTGTTGGATGGAAAGTAACTTCTTCGTGAGTTCTCTGCCAGGTCAGTGTGATGGTGGTAATGGTCCCATATGCGTGCGTACGTACACACACACACACACACACACACACACACACACACACACACACACACACACACACACACACACACACACACACACACACACACACACACACACACACACACACACACACACACACACACTGCTCGCTCGCTGCTCCATCGAGCTCCTCCTCCTCCTTCCACCCTCCTCCTCTTCCTCTCCCTCCCCCTGCCGCCCTTTCCCCCTCCCCCTGCCGCCCTTTCCCCCTCCCCCATCCCCACTTCGCTCCACCCTTTCCCCCCCCCTTTAACCCCTGCCCTCCCTTTTACCTCTTCCCCCCCTTTCCTCCTCTCCCCCATCCCCCCACCCCTCCCCTCTCCTTTCCCCCACCTCCAGAAGGTAAAAGCCAGTCCCGACCATTCTACAGTCAGAATTTAGATAGGCTGCCTTCTATGCTTCTATGGGGTGGTCGACCTGTTTAGTATCCTGAGATCTGGCAGTCTACAACACCCACACCAATAGATTTTAAATCTGTGATACAACCTCTTCCGAGTTAGATCCTCCCTCTATATTCTCACTCTTTTCTCAACTCGCTCTCTGAGCAGCTCTTTTCAGAGCTATTCCGAAAGAATAACCCAACAGTCCTTTTCAGGACTACGCACATGGTATACCGTGAAAACGCATCGTATATAAGTTAGACCCTATTTAGTATTTTGTTGAGTTGAACTGCTTTTTTTCCAAGAACAACACATGCCATGGATGGTCTGTGTCTAGGATTAGACTAACTGTTGTAGGAACATGAAATCTTTCATGAGAACACTGGAATTGGAAGAATTGTGTGACCGTGTGTGTGTAGATTTTTTATTTTTTTTCAAGTTAGTGGATCTAGATCTACAGCTCTAGCAACAATGTTGGTTCGAAGTCATGCCTCCTGGTATTTTCCCCCTAACTTCCCCCCCTAACTTTTCAGTTAGTACTCCAACAAGTGAATGACATGCTTTGTTTTTAACAAAATTATGTAATTTGCTATAAAAGTGGAAGGTTACAGGTTCACGGTTTGAGTATTAATCGTAAATGAGTTCAAAGCCTTTCACAATGGTCTCTGAGACCTTCGTAAAACAAATAATAAAATAAGTTTTATTTTTTGTACTTTCACATGGAAGATAGGATTATTGTCATTCAAAATTTTCAATGATGCTTCAGAAAGAATTTGCTAGAAACCAATTCATGCCAGTGATACAGTTGTATGCCACAACTGAGAAAGGGGGGGGGGGGGGGGCATGCATTGAATGTATGTATTTGTCTCTGTTGATTTGAATGTGTGAGGACATTAACTTGTGTTTGTGTGTGTGACTTTCAATTTATAATTTGTATGTGTGTGCATTAGCACATGCGTGTATGTGTATGATTGTAAATATGTAATTTGTATTAGAGAGTGTGTGTGTGTGTGTGAGAGAGTGAGAGTGAGAGTGAGAGAGAAAGAGAGAGAGAGAAAGAGGGGGCCGGGGGTAGGGGGGCTAATCTATTTTTGGTGGGATTAATACATGATCGGCAACATGCAGCAAAGTTTAGATTAATAATTTAAATATGAAAATTAAACAAACAAATATATACCCACACACGATAAACAAGGTCAAACAACTGCAGAAATACAAAGATAACTCTTAACATTGTATTGTACATGTACATGTATAAGCAGGGAGGTGAGAGTTCGAGTCTCGCTCTCGCCTCCCTGAAATTAAAATGAGGCTGAAATAAGCAGCATGTGTACCTGTCTAGTTCATTCCTTCTTTGTCATGGTTCTAAATGTCTGTGACTGTTAAATCGCAACCAGCTCTGTGATTTTCTTCTTTATCATATGGCTCTTAGTTGTCATAAATCTTCTATTTTGTCATCTTCACATAATTTGTTCATTATCAACATGGAAAAGACCATTCCCATCTCTCATACATAGAGAACATAATGGAATACACGGTTCAATGCACTAGCGCCATATGGCGGCTCCGCACTGAATGGACTCAAAATGGCGTCAAATCGTTAGTTGTCGCTACTCTCTCTATAAAGGGACTCTAGGTATAAGTAAGAGTGTTTAAGAATTGAGCTGTGTCTTCTTCTTCTTCTGTATATTGCTTTCGTTTCTCCTTTGGTTTCTTTGGTTTTGTATAGTAGTTAATAAATCCCTGTTCCTTCTTATTCTTTGGCTTCTTTCTCGTCCGATCGCTTTAGTGATTTCCCCATTGAGTACCTGTGGCGCGATTTCGGCCGAACCGCTCACAATCGGGTTTAGTCTTTTGTTAACGGCCCGCGTCGCGGCTCGCTTCGCTCGGCGCAATCCATCAATTACCCTGCGGCTCGGGCGGGAGCATTTCCTTGCGTACCGGAAGGCGCTGGTACTTAGGTCATAGGACAAATCGGCCTACTACCCTATTCAGCACTGACCGGGCGTGACGTCATACCCCCAGGAGGACTGGTCGGACGGCCAGCTTAACAAGACAAGGGGATTAAACCCCCCTTGCTAACAGGAGTGCCGCCCCCCGGATCCGTAACAGTATTATTAAAGACAACAAACAAAGCCAGACAATAAAATAGAGCGTTCCTCGTATGTATTCAATGCAAGGCCCGAAACACGTGAAGATCGGACAGGAAACAACATGGCGTCCACAGACCACCTGACCAATTTTTTCTGGACTCCTCATGTCGCAACTCTCTCTATACAGGGACTCTAAGATATACTATATATACATACTTGGCTTTGATAGGGGGGGGGGGGGGTTGGCTTTGATAGGGCCCTCCGTTTTGGGGTAGGGGGGGGGGGGAAGGAGGAAACATTTACCTGTGCAAAGAGTGCTTTAACCTCAGTGTTGCCGAGGTAAAAAAAGGAAATTGTAATACCCTCTGCCACCAACAACAGGTGGCGCTACACGGTACACATTTATAATCGAGAATTTACACCCCTCTCCCGGTCCCCTATGCCCCCACATGAGGCCGTGGCCACATAGCCTATGGTACCCCCCCCCCCCCCCCAGACAAAGTTGTATTTGTATTTGTACCCCGAGTAAAGTATATTTAAGCGCTTATAGCTGTAGTATCCGGAGTTGCTCAAGCGAAAAAGAAACATTAACATATTTAAAATGAGGGAAAATATAGTGGAAAAGCAATTGCATCCAAACAGAATCCATTACAAATGTCAAATCATCATTTTACCTTTTCGTTGAATATATGCTGCTGAATATATTGAAAAGTCAAGTATGATGATTTTCAGGAAGAAGAAGAAGCCTTACTACAACCTTCGTACACTTCCGGAATTGTTTGATTTATTTGTGTTCAAATGTCTGGCGATTGTTTTGTATTTATTTATGCGAATGTATACTTCTATATAACTGTCATTGATTTTAAAAGCTTAGGCACTATCGAGCGATTTTTTTTAAATACTCCAAAAAAACAAACTTAATTTTTCAAAAACTTTTTTTTTGCCGAAAGCATTCCCAGGCACTCACTGATGGACCTCTGAAAGTTTGACGAAGATCCGTTCAGCCATCTCTGAAAAAATGGCGACACACAGACAGACCAACGGCTCTCTTATATAGTAGATTTATGTGTACTAGGGCATGCCCGTACTATATATAAGCTAGGACGTGCCCGTACGTGGGTGGACTGGGTGCCCGTTCCTTGCCAAAAAAAAAAAAAAAAAAAAATTTGTGTAGGGGTGTGTGTGTGTAAACATCCTAGGGCGTGCCCGTACGTGGGTGCAAAAAAACATGCGTGCAAACAACAACAACAAAAAAAAACTTTGAAACCACGTGGCAGTAACGACCACAGAACCCCCCCCTCTATTTACATGAATGGTTTGGTCCATTCGCAACGACCACAGAACCCCCCCCTCTATTTACATGCAATGGTTTGGTCCATTCGCAACGCCAAAGCGAACGGCGAACGGCTAAATCGCCATAGCTCGGTAAGTACTTGTCCGATTAATTTCAAACCTTGAAAAGGCACATCCTCGGGTCCCCAGCAATATACCTGGCAAGTTTAAAGTATATCGGACCCGTGGTTGTCGAGAAACAGCGGTCACAGACAAACATACAAACACACATACACACATACACACATACACACATACACACAGAGATTAATGGAATTATAGATAGATATCAGTGACAAATAAATTTCTCAATTTAGAGTAGTGGAATAGATGTATGGCAGAAGGAATGAAAATGTAGTATAAAACATTCAACTGGAATAATATATTCATATTTACATTCATAGTTCCATAACTTATAGTTAATATTCATTCAAGGTTATGATGGGTACCTTTGCTTTCTCTACCCCACCTTCCTCGCCTCCCTCTCTCCCACACAACTCCCCATTCCCTCATCCCTCCTTGCCTCCCCTTCCCCTCCCCCTCTTCCTCTCTTCATCCTCCCTCTCCCCTACCTTGTCCTCATCCCTCCCTCTCTTTCTCCCTCTGCTCCCCCTTCCTCTCCCTCTGCTCCCCCTTCCACTCCCTCTGCTTCCCCCTTCCCTTCCCCTCTTCCCCCCCACCTCCCACCCATCTTACTTAATATTCTCGTGATATATATACTGTACCTTTGCTCGTATAAACTACAAGAGAGACGTTGTGTGTGTGTGTGTGTGTGTGTGTGTGTGTGTGTGTGTGTGTGTGTGTGTGTGTGTGTGTGTGTGTGTGTGTGTGTGTGTGTGTGTGTGTGTGTGTGTGTGTGTGTGTGTGTGTGTGTGTGTGTGTGTGTGTGTGTGTGTGTGTGTGTGTGTGTGTGTGTGTGTGTGTGTGTGTGTGTGTGTGTGTGTGTGTGTGTGTGTGTGTGTGTCTTGCCATTATTCTGAGATGAACTTCTGGAAGTTCCGCTCAGCCATCAGTCAGTGTTGGAGAGCGTTTTAGGCAATAAACAATTTTTGAATATTTATGAAAAAAAATGTATTTTTTTTAAATGGCTCTATTATGCCTAGGCCTTTAGTGCGACAAGCAAATACTACACGATAGTGTGCTACTATATCATACAAGATACTGCGTGCTGCTACATGATAAAGTGCTACTACATCATGCATGATACTGTGTGCTGCTACAAGGTAGTGTGTGCTACTAAATCATACATGATAGTGTGTGCTACTACATTATAATGCGCCACTACATCATACATGATACTGTGTGCTACTACATGATAGTATGCTACTACATGATAGTGTATGCTACTACATCATACATGATACTGTGTGCTATGACATTACAGTGTGTGCTACTACATCATACATGATACTGTGTACCACTACATGATAGTGTGAAACTACATCATACATGATACTGTGTGCTACTACATTACAGTGTGCTACTACATTAAACATGATACTGTGTGCTACTACATGATAGTGTGCTACGACATGATACTGTGTGCTACTACATTACAGTGTGCTACTACATTACAGTGTGCTACTACATTACAGTGTGCTACTACATTAAACACGATACTGATGGCTACTACATGATAGTGTGCGACTACATTATAGTGTGCTACTACATTAAACACGATACTGATGGCTACTACATGATAGTGTGCTACTGCATTATAGTGTGCTACAACAACATGCATGATACTGTGTGCTGCTACATCATACATGAAAGTGTGCTGCTACATCATATATGATACTGTGTGCTACGACATCATACATGACACTGTGTGCTACTACATGATAGTGTGCTACTACATCATACATGATACTGTGTGCTACTTCATCATACATGATACTGTGTGCTACTACATGATAGTGTGTGACTACATCATAAATGATATTGTGTGCTACTTCATCATACATGATACTGTGTGCTACTACGTCATACATGATACTGTGTGCTCCATCATAGTGGGTACAACTACATGATAGTGTGCCACTACATCATACATGCTACTGTGTGCTGCTACATGATAGTGTGTGCCACTACATCATACATGATAGTGTGTGCTACTACATCATACATGATAGTGTGTGCTACATCATACATGATACTGTGGACTACTACATCATAGTGTACTACTACATCATACATGATACTGTGTGCTGCTACATGATAGTGTGTGCTACAACATCATACATGATAGTGTATGCTACTACATCATACATGATACTGTGTTCTACATGATAGTGTGTGCTACAACATGCATGATACTGTGTGCTGCTACATCATACATGATAGTGTGTGCTGCTGCATCATATATGATACTGTGTGCTACAACATGATAGTGTGTGCTACTACATCATACATGATACTGTGTGCTTTTACATCATACATGGTACTGTGTGCTTTTATATGATACTGTGTGCTACTACATTATAGTGTGCGACTACATCATACATGATAGTGTATGCTACTACATCATACATGATACTGTGTGCTACGACATCATACATGATGGATTGATGGTGTATGCTACTACATCATACATGATACTGTGTGCTACATGATAGTGTGTGCTACAACATGCATGACACTGTGTGCTGCTACATCATATATGATACTGTGTGCTACTACATGATAGTGTGTGCTACTACATCATACATGATACTGTGTGCTTTTACATCATACATGATACTGTGTGCTTTTATATTATAGTGTGCGACTACATCATACATGATAGTGTATGCTACTACATCATACATGATACTGTGTGCTATGACATCATAGTGTGTGCTACTACATCATACATGATGGTGTATGCTACTACATCATACATGATACTGTGTGCTACATGATAGTGTGTGCTACAACATGCATGATACTGTGTGCTGCTACATCATATATGATACTGTGTGCTACTACATGATAGCATGTGCTACTACATCATACATGATACTGTGTGCTGTGACATCATAGTGTGCTACTACATCATACATAATACTGTGTGCTACTCCATCATACATGATACTGTGTGCTACTACATTATCGTGTGCTACTACATCATACATGATACTGTGTGCTACTTCATCGTACATGATACAGCGGGCTACTTCATCATACATGATAGTGTGCAACTACATCATAAATGATACTGTGTGCTACTACGTCATACATGATACTGTGTGCTACATCATAGTGTGTACGACAACATGATAGTGTGCTACTACATCATGCATGATACTGTGTGCTGCTACATGATAGTGTATGCTACTACATCATACACGATAGTGTATGCTACTACATCATACATGATACTGTGTGCTACTACATCATACATGATAACGTGTGGTACTACATCATACATGATACTGTGTACCACTACATCATACATGATACTGTATGCTACTACATTATAGTGTGCTACTACATCATACATGATAGTGTGCTAGTACATTATAGTGTGTGCTACTACATCATACATGATACTGTATGCGACTACATCATACATGATACTGTGTGCTACTACATGACAGTGTGTGGTACTACATCATACATGATACTGTGTGCTACTACATCATACTGTGCTACATCATACATGATACTGTGTGCTACTACATTATAGTGTGCTACAACATCATACATGATACTGTGTGCTACTACATGATAGTGTGCTACTACATCATACATGATACTGTGTGCTACTACATCATACATGATACTGTGTGCTACATCATACATGATACTGTGTGTTACTACATGATAGTGTGCTACTACATGATAGTGTGCTACTACATGATACTGTGTGCTACTACATGATGGTGTGCTACTACATGATAGTGTGCTACTACATGATAGTGTGCTACTACATGATACTGTGCTACTACATGATGGTGTGTGCTACTACATCATACATGATAATGTGTGCTACTACATGATAGTGTGCTACTACATGATGGTGTGTGCTACTACATCATACATGATACTGTGTGTTACTACATGATAGTGTGATACTACATGATAGTGTGCTACTACATGATAATGTGTGCTACTACATCATACATGATACTGTGTGCTACTACATGATAGTGTGCTACTACATGATAATGTGTGCTACTACATCATACATGATACTGTGTGCTACTACATGATAGTGTGCTACTACATGATAATGTGTGCTACTACATCATACATGATACTGTGTGCTACTACATGATAGTGTGCTACTACATGATACTGTGTGCTACTACATCACAGTGTTACATGAAAGGCAATATTAAATGATACCTACCCCATTCCTTATAGTAGGTGTAGGGAAGTGTTTTAGCCCACACCCTCTTCCTCCCCTCCCCCCAAAAAAACTAACAGCACCTGGCAACGCTGGGTATCCCCTAATAGTATAAAACATGTAAAATCTTAACCTTTCCCCACAGGTGACATGCCCACAGACATTTCTAGCATACATACGCAGGTGTTCCACAAGGTTTGGGTCTCAGCTAATCTGTAATCATCTCCTTGTTATTTGAAAACACAGAGATTAACACTCCATTTTTGATCCTTTGAATCTCCATAATTGGTCCAGCATAATATTTTGGATCCAACGATCTGGATTACCATCACCATAAGCACCACCACCATAAGCACCACCACCATAAGCACCACCACCACCACCACCACCACTTCGTCCTTACCAATTCCCAAACCGACCACGACGCGCCCCAACAGCAGCATCTCGCGGCTCCCCGAGGCGGCCAGCAGCACGGAACCTCCGGCAAACACGGCCGCAGACACAAGAATGACCGGTCGACGTCCCAGGATGTCCGTCACTCCGATAAGACCGCTCAGCAGCGCCGAAAACGCCGCGGCCCCGATGGCGGCCGTCACCACCAACTCCTGCCACAACGGGGTCAACGCGAAGCGCCGGCGAAGCAGGAGCATCGCTCCAGACACGACCCCGGTGTCATAACCGAACAAGAATCCACCCATGGCCGCGAACATGGTCAAAAGGACCACGAAACCCGTGCATGACTGCTGCTGCTCTTGGTGGGACCGTGACCTCGATGGAGACCCGGGCTCGTCGGGCTGCCACACCGGTGTTCGCTCATCGTCAGAGCGGCGGCTGCGCAGCACTGAACCCATGACTCGAACACCTGCGAACCCTACGTTGGCCACTTTCTCGCCACTGTTATAGTTCCGGGTTCGTATAACTATAAGCTATCCTATTCTCTTTACGATTCTCCCAATTTAAAAGTTTTACTTGCAGCATGTACGCATCAACAAGCGCTATTTAAACCTTCAAAAAAGCGTAAAAGCGTAACCATAAAATGAGAAACTCCTCGCTTACTTTTACTGTTTGAAAACGGAAGGCAACTGCACGGCAAGCTTCTCCCCCTTGTCAAAGCACGCCCACTCTAAACCACGCCTACCCACTCTAAACCACGCCTACCCACTCTTTATGCATCCTTCATCACGTTTGAATGGATGTTGGTCGTTTTAATTTTCTTTACCAGACAGAAAACGGCACCGAAACAAGATCGCCACTCTGAAATAATAGTGAAGACTGAGAATTGTTTGTCTGCACGATCAGATTGATTATATGAAGATTCATTACGATCGAGGTTGGTAAATTAAATATGTCTTGGTTGGATAAGATCATCGGGCGTGAACGGACATGCTTAAACAGGAAAAACGAGATGACTGTAATATCTTGCTGGGAAAGTCTTGAGAAAAGGAGCAAAAACTGGTTTTGTATGTGGTTAAAGCACAAAGGGCCACAGGCAAACATTTGGAACTAAAGAGTCAAAGTGAAGGAGTCCGGGCTCCAGCAGAATACGGACAAAAGGATGGCAAGGCACAGCCTCGTCCGAGAAGATATTTATTCTCAAAACCAACTCGGGAACACTGAAAAGCCCGTTTATCGGGCTGCATTATAAAGCACAACCAGAAACCGAAACCGAAAGCCACGCCTCTCCGGCGAGGCGTGCTTCGGTGGTCACGTGATCAACAGGTGTAGCTGATTATACCCACACGCGCGGCACGCTTTGGTGGTTACGTGACCAGCCACTCTGGCGCCGTGGATCCCCGCCGGTGACGTCACCGGCTGGAGCAAGGAGATTCTGATGCCGGTCTTGCTTGGGGGACCCATGGGTCGCTACACACGCCCCCCCAGAATGGACTTTGTCCAGGGAGGTCAACCTGAGGGGGGTCCGGATGACCCGACCGAAACGACCCCAGGCCAGTCGCGGGGGGGGGGGGAGTCCGGTGTGGTGGTGGGTGGTCAGACAGGGGGTGCGGGCAGGGGGGGTCCGGTGTGGTGGCGGGTGGTCGGACGGGGGGTGCAGGACGGGGGGGCGGCCGAGGGGCCGGGCAGGTCCTCGGGGGAGGCTGCCGAGGTTCCTCGCGGGCCTCCCGAGGTTGCAGTTCGCGGGTGCAGTGCCGAGAAGGCTCGAGCGGTGCACGCGAAAAGCGGGTGAGCCAACCGAGGGGCTGGTCAAGGCCTCGGGGGAGGCTGCCGAGGTCCCTCGCGGGCCTCCCGAGGGTGAGGGGCTGGTCAAGGCCTCGGGGGATGCAGTGGACGGGGGGCGGCCGAGGGCCGGGCAAGTCCTCGGGGGAGGCTGCCGAGGTTCCTCGCGGGCCTCCCGAGGTTGCAGTTCGCGGGTGCAGTGCCGAGAAGGCTCGAGCCGTGCACGCGAAAAGCGGGTGAGCCAACCGAGGGGCTGGTCAAGGCCTCGGGGGAGGCTGCCGAGGTCCCTCGCGGGCCTCCCGAGGATGCGGGGCTGGTCAAGGCCTCGGGGGATGCAGTGGAAGGGGGGCGGCCGAGGGGCTGGTCAAGGCCTCGGGGGAGGCTGCCGAGGTTCCTCGCGGGCCTCCCAAGGATGCAGGGTCGGAGAAGTAGTTGCGGTTTTAGTTGTAGTAGTAGTTGCGCGAGGGTGACGAAGCGGCCGTGCCTTCGGAGGGTCTTGGAGTAGGCTCGCCCCTCTGGTCGTAGAGGAGGAGCCGAGCGCGGTGCGCGAACCTCATAGTCATGGCCGTCGTCGTTTCCGAAACTCCGGCATTTCGAAACCGCGTTCGAAACTGCGCCCGAAGCCGTGCGGGAGAAGCTGGCGTCACCAGCTTAGGTGGCTTCCCTGGCTAGGGCGTGCTTGCCGTGTCCGTTCGCAGCCCCCGCATCCGTGCGGGGGCAGTCGGGGTTGCGTGTTCATATCACGTCGGGGTCACCAGTGAAGGAGTCCGGGCTCCAGCAGAATACGGACAAAAGGATGGCAAGGCACAGCCTCGTCCGAGAAGATATTTATTCTCAAAACCAACTCGGGAACACTGAAAAGCCCGTTTATCGGGCTGCATTATAAAGCACAACCCGAAACCGAAACCGGAAGCCACGCCTCTCAAGCGAGGCGTGCTTCGGTGGTCACGTGATCAACAGGTGTAGCTGATTATACCCGCACGCGCGGCACGCTTTGGTGGTCACGTGACCAGCCACTCTGGCGCCGTGGATCCCCGCCGGTGACGTCACCGGCTGGAGCAAGGAGATTCTGATGCTGGTCTTGCTTGGGGGACCCATGGGTCGCTACAAAAGTATAAATTTGACGTTCAGAAATATAAAATGTACCGTACTCGCAAAAGAACTACGGTATAAAATATATGATAACATTTACTATAAAATGTACTAACATTTGTGCCACTACATCATACATGATACTGTGTGCTATTACTATAAAATAAAATGTGCTATTAAATGTACAGACAGAGTCGCTTTTGTGACGACACTGACGAGAATAAGAAAACGGGGGGGAGAGAGGAAGGGGAAAGAGAGGAGAGGGGAGGAGGAGGGAGAAAGAAGCGGAGGGAAAGGGAGAGCGGAGGGGGAAGGGAGAGGGGAGGGGGAAGGGAGAAAGAGGAGGGGGAAGGGAGAAATAAGAGGGGGGGAAGGGAGATAGGAGGGGGAGGGAGAAAGAGGAGGGGGAGGGAGAAAGAGGAGGGGGAGGGAGAAAGAGGAGGGGGAGGGAGAAAGAGGAGGAGGAGGGAGAAAGAGGAGGCGGAGGGAGAAAGAGGAAAGGGGCAGGAGAGGGAGGAGGGAAGAAGGGGGAATACGTAAGAGGAGGAGGGGGAAGAGGTAAGAGGGGGAGGGGGAAGAGGAAGGAGGGAGGAAGAGTGGGAGGGAGGGGGAGGCAGGGATCTCTTGATTGATGGTGATTGTGTAACCCTTACTCTCCATGTCAAGTTTGGTTGTGATTGGATAAGTGACGATCGAATGTATTTCGGTCCGACACACAGACAGAACAAACTGCATATTTTAGTATGATGTTCAGATTTCACTCCAGATTTCTTGTTTATTCCTCAAGATCCAATCCTCAAACCCAAACACAGATTTCGATGATATACTTTAATTAGTCCGTGAGAGTAGATCCTGTTTCCAAGGCAAGGCACGTTTGAATAGGCGGAATCAAAATGGCAGCTAAGAACAAAATGGCAGATGTTGGGCTGATAGGGGACAAAGCCTTTCATTAAGGTGACTTATTTCTCTTCAAAAGGGGTGTTAATATTTATCCAAACACCCAGTTTTCATTCATGCACTCCTTTAGAGTTCCCTTAGTGTGCATGCAAAGTTTGGGTCACTAGGTTTCATGGTTTTGCATACATACGTCACACACACACACACATACACACACACACACACACACACACACACACACACACACACACACACACACACACCTTTATTACCCTGTGCTTGTGAAGTGAAAAGCGAGGTTAAGTGATCGACTGCGTATTTCGTGTCTGCGCTTTTAAAATGCATTTTATCGGCAACTGTTGGTCTGATTGACACAAAATTTTCAACATAGTATGTGTCTACTCATATATAATTCCCAATTCCCATCACAATTGTGATGTCATAGGGCACGTGTTATGGGCGCCATCTTGGAAAAACCGAAAAACTTTGGACCTCTATATCTCCAAAACCGCTCCATGGAATTTTTTTTAAACGTGGCTCATTATAAAGAACTCCAGATGGGGAATAAGTGTTGTTAACGATGATGCCATTGGTGCTTTCACTCTGACCTCATAATTCGACAAGTAGACGCTTAGTCTACTTTGGAATTTATTGAATTTTGAAATTTCAGTTTGAAATTTATTGAGCGTGATCTATGCAACAACCCTAACGGCACTCAGTGGAGAGGTTGTCCATATCACTCCGCCTGGTTGGCCATATCACTCAATGGTGAAGATCCGGATCCGGATCTTCACCAAAATTGAATCGTTTCTTCCTTGTCACACACACAACCTGTCCAACAAGTTTCGTCCAAATCCATCCATAACGTTTTGAGATATCCTGCTATGTATCGTTTTTGGCCCTATCTCCCAATGGTGAAGAATCACTTTAAAATTATATAATTATCATATGAATGAATGATCTCGCAGCAAGTCGACAGCACAGGGTAATTTATACTATGAATACCAATGTAGTTATTATATATTTACATCAATGATTTGAATAGTACGGTTATCAGTCAGCTTTCTAAATTTGCAGATGGCACAAAGTTTGGAGGTAAGGTAGATAGCAGAGAGGGTGGTGATCAGATTCAGGAATGTCTAGGTACATTAAAAGATTGGCCAAAGGATTGGCAGATGCAGTTTAACATAAACAAAATGTAAGGTGCTGGGGTTGGGTAAGAATAAAGAAATAGAGAGTAGATGATGCAAGGGGCAGTCTTGGAGAAAGTCACACAGAAGGATCTCGGGATGGTAATAATTATGGTAGTAGGAGACCCTCCCCCTAATAAATATGCATGACAGTTACATGTTGTGCCAAAAGCGATTTTTCTTCGGAAATGTATTCTTGAGGGGGAACAAAATGGTTCAAAAACACAAAAATAATTCCCCCGCCCCCTTACGCAATTGGTGGTACGGATTTGATATTGTGCAAACACAACCTTTACCTAAGTCTCTTTATTACGTACTGTTTGAACGTTGGTTGCACCGTGATTTACCTCCACCCGTTGGCCCGTTGGTCCATTGGACAAAATTTTCATTGGTCTTCACCGCCTTGCAGCATACCTGCCTGCCGGACTCGGAGTGACGAGGGACGGGTACTTTTGGTCCTCTGTGTCTTTTGGGTCATCGGGACCTTTTGGGTCATGTGGGTATTTTGGGTTCTCAGGGACTTTTGGGTCATCTGTGTCTTTTGGTTTGTCATGGACGTTTGGGTCCACTGGGTCTTTTGGGTCCTTGGGGACTTCTGGGGATTTTCGGTCTTTTGGGTGCTTGGAAACTTTTGGGTATTTTGGGTCCTCACAGACTTTTGGGTCTTCAAGGTCTTTTGGGTCCTTGGGAACTTTTGGCTCTTCTGGGTCTTTTGGTTCCTTGGGAACTTTTGGGTCCTTTGGTTCCTCGGGGACTTTTGGGTCATCTGGATCTTTTGGGTCTTCAGGGTCTTTTGGGTCATCTGGATATTTTGAGTCGTTGGGGTCTTTTGGGGTCTTTTGGGTATTTTAGGTCTTTGGGATAGCATACTGCTTTAAGGGTATTTTGGGGGTATTCTGGGTCATCTGGGTCTTGGGTCCTCAGGGACTTTTGGGTCATCTGGGTCTTTTAGGTCGTCATGGACTTTTGTGAATTTTTGATCTTTTGGGTCCTCACAGACTTTTGGGTCTTTGTGAACTTTTGGGTCTTTCAGGTTCTTTGAAACTTTTGGTTCCTCAAGGACTTTGGGGTCTTTTGGGTCCTCTGGAACTTTGGGGTCTTTTGGGTCCTCTGGAACTTTTGGGTCCTCGGAGACTTTTATGTCCTCTGGGTTTTTAGGGGTCTTTGGGCTCTTAAGGATCTTAGGGGTCTTAAAGGGTCTTAAAACTTCGAAGGGGTCTCAGCAGACTAAAGAGTTAAAAGGTACATTTCAATAGTACGTAACACGTAATTAATTAATAGACGTACTAAAGCGCGGCGTTACGCGCGCTGCTTGTGAGCAAGGAGGAAGCGGACAAGCGGTAACATATAAACGTCTTTATTGTAAGACTACACTGTAACACTGAAATGCTCCGGGCTGGTCGCCCGGTGTATATCATGAGGCCACGCCTACCCTTCGGGCGTGGCCACCGCCCACTTGGTGCGTGGAATGATGTCACCACGCCAGTGGGCTTTTGTGTCCGCCACACGCGCCCCCCCAGAATTCCCGCGCACCTGGAGGGCCAGTTTGCGGGGCAGACGAATGACCCGGCTGAAGCGCCCCCTGGCGATCGGCGGCGTCCGGGGTGCAGGGATGCCAGGTGGGATGCCCCTGGCTGCCCCTGGGATGGGTGCAGGACCGGGGGGCGGCGGGGCTGGGCGGTGCCGGGGGTCCGCCCGCAGGAGGGCGGCCCCGACGTGGGGGTCGGGCCACTGGCGGTGGATGGTCCACATCGAGGTGGGCCGGCTTGAGGCGGTCTACCGAAACGCGGTCAGGAGTACCGCCGATGTCCAGGGTGAAGTGCTTCGCCCCGGTCTCCAGCACGTGGAAAGGCCCGTCGTACGGGGGCCGCAGTGGTGTCCGATGGGCATCGTGGCGGACGAAGACGTGCTCCGCCGTGCGAAGCTCCGGGGCGACGTGCGTCGGTGGGTGCCCGTGGCATGCCGTTGGCACCGGGGCGAACCTCTGGGCGGTCTCTTGCAGAGCGGAGCGCTGCTGTGCCGCGGACCATGGTGCTGTGGAGTCGGGGAGGAACTCGCCCGGCACCCGCAGCGGTTGCCCGAAGACCAACTCCGCCGCGGATGCGCGCAGGTCCTCCTTGGGCGCCATCCGGAGGCCCAGCAGGACCCAGGGGAGCCTGACGACTCAGCCGCCGTCGCGGAGGGTGGCCCGGAGCGCGGCCTTCAATGAGCGGTGAAATCGCTCACACAGGCCGTTAGCCTGGGGGTGGTAGGCCGTGGTTCGGTGCAGCCGGACCCCGAGCCCCTGCGCAACCGCCCCCCAGAGCTCCGAGGTGAACTGGGGGCCGCGGTCGGATGAGATGTCTGAGGGGGTGCCGAACCGGGCGACCCAGGTGGCGATGAAAGCCTGCGCGACATCGGCCGCCGTTGTCGACGCCAAGGGCACGGCCTCCGGCCACCGGGTGGTGCGGTCCACCATGGTGAGGACGTAGGTGAAACCCCGCGAGGGGGGCAGAGGTCCCACCAGGTCCACGTGGACGTGGTCAAACCGGCGTTCCGGCACCGTGAACGGGGCCAACGGGGCCTGGGTGTGCCGGTGCACCTTGGCGCGCTGGCACACGAGGCACGTCCTGGCCCAGCCGCGGACGGCCTTCCGGAGGCCATGCCAGACGAACTTGTCGGCGATCAGCCTTTGGGAGGCCCTCGCGCCCGGGTGGGACAGGCCGTGGATGGCGTCAAACACCTGGCGCTGCCAGCCCGCGGGCACGATGGGGCGAGGACGCCCGAGGGAGACGTCACACAAGAGGGCCACGCCCGCGCCGTCGAACGGCACCTCGGTGACGCGGAGGCCCGTGACGGCGGTCCGCAAGGCCTGGACGTCGGGGTCAGCGGCCTGGTCCGCTGCCATCCGGGCATAGTCGATGCCGAGGTGGACTGCGTGGGCGACGGCCCGGGAAAGGCAATCCGCCACCGGGTTGTCCTTCCCCGCGACGTGCTGGATGTCCGTCGTGTACTCGGACACGGCCGAGAGGTGACGCTGCTGCCGGGCCGACCACGGCTCGGTGACCTTGCCCATCGCAAAGATCAGCGGCTTGTGGTCGACGAAGGCAGTGAACGCCCGGCCCTCGAGCAGATGGCGGAAGTGCCTGACCGCCAAGTGAAGTCCGAGCAACTCGCGGTCGAAGGTACTGTAACGGCGTTCGGGCGGGCGAAGCTGCCGGCTAAAGAACGCCAGCGGTTGCCAAGCTCCATGCACCCATTGCTCGTGCACCGCGCCCACCGCGTAGTCCGAGGCATCGGTGGTGAGGGCGATCGGTGCATCGGGCGCCGGGTGCGCGAGCATGGTGGCGTTAGCCAAGGCGAGCTTCGCGCCCGTGAACGCCGTGTCCATCTGCTCGGTCCAGGTAACGTCGCCTTTGCCCGGCTTACCTCGGAGAGCTTCGTGCAGGGGGCGCAGGAGCTGGGCGATACGGGGCAGGAACCGATGGTAAAAGTTCACCATGCCCAGGAACTCTTGCAGCCCTCTGATCGTGCGGGGGCGCGGAAACCCCTTCACCGCCTCCACCTTGGCCGGCAGGGGGACGGCTCCGTGCCTGGTGACACGGTGCCCCAGAAAATCGATTGTGGCGGCGCCGAACCGGCACTTTGCGGGGTTCACAATCAGGCCATGCTGGCCCAGGCGTTCGAAGAGCGTGCGGAGGTGGCGTAGGTGCTCTTCGCGGGACGCGCTGGCGACGAGGATATCGTCCAGGTAGACGTAGACAAAATCCAAGTCGCGCAGGACGCTGTCCATCAGTCGCTGGAACGCCTGAGCCGCATTCTTCAGACCGAAGGGCATGCGCAGGAACTCGAAGAGTCCGAAAGGCGTGATGACCGCCGTCTTCGGGACGTCCTCCGGCCTGACGGGGACCTGATGGTAGCCGCGTATGAGGTCCACCTTCGAGAAGAAGGACCTGCCCGCCAAACGGGCGGAAAAGTCCTGAATGTGGGGGACGGGGTAGCGGTCGGGAGTCGTGGCGTCATTGAGACGGCGATAGTCCCCGCACGGTCGCCATCCCCCGCCGGGCTTCGGCACGATGTGCAGCGGCGACGCCCAAGCGCTCTCTGAGCGCCGAACGATGCCGAGTCGCTCCAGGGTAGCGAACGCCGCTTTTGCCACCGCCAGCTTCGTCGGCTCGAGGCGGCGTGCCCGGGCGTAGACCGGTGGCCCGACGGTGGGGATGTGATGGGCCACCCCGTGCTTGACGGCCCCCGCCGAGAAGGTGGGCCGCGTGAGGGCCGGGAAGCCGGCGAGGAGGCGGGTGAATGCGTCCGCTGCCGGAAGCGTACAGACCAACGTGGCCGGAACCGAATCGTTCGGCAAGCCGCTTGGCAAGCCGCTCGTTGAGCTGGGCAACGCACAAGCGAGCGAGCTGAACGTCTCGGCCTGGACAAGCCGTCTGCGCTTGACGTCGACCAGGAGCCCATTAGCGCACAGGAAGTCCGCGCCAAGCAGTGCCATGGGCACGTCGGCGGTGACGAACGTCCATCGGAAAAACTGCCCTCCAAACCGCAGAGAGAGGCAGCGTTTTCCGTATGTACGGATGGGCGTCCCGTTCGCGGCAAGCAGCGCGGGGCCCCCACCCGCGGCGTGCTTGTCTGACGTGCCGGCGGGAATGACACTCACCTGCGCTCCCGTGTCGCACAGGTAACGGCGCCCGGAGAAGGTGTCCGTTATGAACAGCAGGCTGCTCGAACGGCCGGCGCTCATCGCCACTATTGAGCGCCGGCCCGGGCGTTTCCCGACCCGTTGAAGGAGCACGGCGGATGACACCGCCGAGCTTCGTGGCCGAACTTGGCGTGGAACCAGCACCAGGTGGTGGAGCTGGAGGAGCGCGGCTGGCTCCGCCAGGCCGGTGGAGTTGGCGGGTTTCCCCGCGGTGGCGGTTTTCGCCGCGGCGGTGGGCGGGGCGTGGCGGCGTTCACGAGGTGCGTATCAGCATGCTGCTGAACATCAGCGCGCTGTAGAAGCTGATGCTGTGGAACATGCTGCTGAACATCAGCGTCGAGGGCCGTGACGGCCACCCCGACGCTCGCCCGCGTGTCCGAAGCGGCGAAGTACCTGTCCGCCTTGGCGGCCAATGCTCGGGGTTCCGTTAGCTCGGTCCCGGCCAACGCGAGGCGAACCTGCGCTGGAAGTTGGCGCCGGAAAAGCGCCCGGAATAGCGAACCGGGGGCTTCGTCGCCCAACAGTGACAGCATATGGTCCATTCGGACCGACGGGCGCGTCTCACCGAGCTCGGGGAGATCCAGGAGGCGGTCGGCCCGTGCGTCGTCCGTGAGGCCGAACGTGGCTAGGAGTAGCCGCTTGAGTGCCTCGTACTTGTGGCCGTCCGGTGGGTGGCGAAGGACGGACACAACTCGAGCGGCCGTGCCGGGCCCGAGGGAGGCGATGACATGGCAGTAGCGCAGGTCGTCGTTGGTGAGGCACCGAAGCTGAAATTGGGCTTCGGCTTGAACGAACCAGACTTCGGCCTGGGCCTCCCAAAATTCGGGAAGTTTAATCGCCATTGCCTTGTCGTTGGCCATTGCAATGGCGTCGTGTTCGGAAGGATCGCTACGGCAGATCCAACGTCGAGGGTCACCAGTAAAGCGCGGCGTTACGCACGCTGCTTGTGAGCAAGGAGGAAGCGGACAAGCGGTAACATATAAACGTCTTTATTGTAAGACTACACTGTAACACTGAAATGCTCCGGGCTGGTCGCCCGGTGTATATCATGAGGCCACGCCTACCCCTCGGGCGTGGCCACCGCCCACTTGGTGCGTGGAATGATGTCACCACGCCAGTGGGCTTTTGTGTCCGCCACAGTACGGTATATGTAATTAATTGACACAAAAAGTATGACACACACACACACACACACACACACACACACACACACACCTCATCCATTTATAGTAGATTACAACATACATTTTACCCCACTAGTGAGGTACCCGTGGGACGACGGGTGGGGAGGCCAGAAGCAAACAGACAATGCAGAAACGGCGAATGCTAAAGCATGAAACCAATAAATTCCACATTCCTCTAGCACCTTCAGTCGCACGTCAGACATGGACAGCAAGTTCGTGAAGGACTTCCATGAAAACGTACCCGTTGCAAACGGGTACATTTGTTCCATACCCAGTCAATGGCGAATCTGCATATGGCGATCCGCGAATTCACGTTTAGAAAGTAGAAACCATCACGGCATTCGCGGCAGGTTCATAATTGTCATCAAAATCTAAACAGTATTTGTAGAACTAGCAACGGAACCCGCCCTATGGGCGGGGCTTCAATTGGGAGGCCCAAATGAAAAGGCAAAATATCAGAAATTAAAGGCTTTTTTTTTTTTTAACGATTCATATAAACATCCATTAAATATCACACGCAAATCATCAAATCACATCTAAACAGTATTTGTAGAATTTCAATAAAAGCCACATCACTGTTCATATCGGTAAATATTAATATTATTCCATCGTGTTTCAAATCGTGATATCAACTGTACGCTTTTCTTTAGGGGAAAAAATTGAATGATTTTGTACCTCTTCTTCAGCTTAGAACTTCAGGATAGACGACATTGCTGATAAAAGTTCCTTTTTGTCCCCCATCGCACCGCGGAGCGAAAGGGGGACTTCACTGTTTATAAACAAACCCACCATATCCGCGCATGCGCAGCAGCCTGGTTGGCAAAAGCGCAGTGTTTTCGTTTTGCACAATGGCGTCGCTCGACACACATGTGATCGTTTCGGAGTATTTTAATAGTCTTGACACTGTTGCAAAATCTCGGTACAAATCGATGTTGAGTTATAGGAATGGTGAGGATATTCTTCCGGATCCATTTGCATTGAAAGGATGGCAAAACAATCCATCTTGCTGGTCAGATTTGAACTACGGCGATGTGTACACGTACTTGATCGACACACCGGGTATCTACACAAGGGAGTCACGGAAGGCATTCAGGTCACTAGAGGCATACAATTTTTTTTGTAAGTGGTCATGTGAAGCCACTGTGGTATCATGCGATCGGGAATGATGTACCATTCTGCTTTATCAAAGGCAAAGTCATACCATCACAGCATCTCAACAACAAACTTCATGAGGCCTTCATGAGGGTGTGTGTGGGGAAGAAGGAAGCTTCTGTCTACTGTGCACATTGCACATGTATGGCTGGGTGAGTGATAAATATTGCCTTTTGAAGTTTGTCAATTACATACATTGTGCAATATTTATGAGTTTTGATTAAACAATTAAACTTGCGCAAGATGCGCAAGATTGGAGGTCTCGTCTCTTCAAAGCTGTCCATGCGCGCTCGCTTTCGAAGTTAAGTAACTTTTCACAATTGTGTTTTTGTCGAAACTGTATCTTTCTCTCGGTGTATGTACCTATTGGGGTGTCTTTAATAGTATTCTTGGCGTTGGTTTTTCATACCTGTGTACAGAATCGTCGGTCTTTCGTATCGCGTATACTGAGGCCTAAGTGTAGTACTAGGCTACCGTGTCCGACCTTGGCTTGAGGCTTTGTTTTTGTCTCAGCGGTTCTCCGATCGCGCTGCAATTACCTTCCGGTCTCTGTTTTTCACGGTCTTTTCATCCCATACTTCCTTGTTTTAAAATCTCAAAAAAAAAACAAAAAAAAAAAACATCTTCTGTTCTTATTCGTTTATTCGTTCTTATTTGTTTGTTCGTTCTTCGACCACGTTGTTTGTGATCACGTGATCACGTTTTTAAAAAATGTCTCATCTGACCCCTGAAGACCTGTATTCTGTCATATTCGATAACACCTTTTTCTTCTTCTTCTATAAAAGGATGCTTTCGACTTGCTCACCAAATCTATTCATTCCAAAAAAAAATTCCATCTCTTATAGTGCATCTTTCATTCATTCCCTAAACTCTCCAGAACTCCATCCTCCCTCTAGCGTCCTCAAACGTATTTTTGACTCGAATGTCTCAAGAAACTCATTTTGCAATAAATGTTCGTTTCCCATTAATCGTACACTTTTCAAAATCCCATCACCCCAAAATCCCATTTCCCATCACCCCTCCCCTCTAAATCTACCCCCTTGCCCCTCCCCTCCAAATCATCCCCATCACCCATCTCTTTCAAATCTTCCCCCTTGCCCCTCCCCTCCAAATCTTCCCAATCACCCATTCCTTTCAAATCTCCCCCCACACCCCTCCCCTCCGAGACTCTCCCTCGCTCCTCCCCTCCTAGACTCCCCTCTCACCCCTCCTCCTCAAAGCGTCCTCCCCACTTCTTCCCCCTTCCAACTTTCACCTTCATCTCCCTCAACCTTCTGCCTCGCTCTTCCCCCTCGTCAAATAACACCTCACTCCGCCTCTCCCAATCACCATCAAACCTTTTGTCTGCCCCATTCTTCCCTTTCTCCAAGCTATTCTGTAATCTCCGACACACCTTCAACAGCTCTCCCTACCTCTTCCTCCTCTTCCACATCTTACCCTACCGCTCCCCCCCCCCCCCCTGTTCTGTATCCGATGCTCCCCCTTCCTCTTCCTTAACAGTATGGACCTCAAACATCCGGGGCCTTCGCTCAAACTTGTCTGATCTCTCCATACAGGTTGCTTCTGACAAGCCAGACGTGATCTGCTTAACAGAAACTTTCCTCCTTCATGATGTCTCTGATTCCTTGGTATCTCTCCCAGGTTACTCCCTCCTCCGGTATGATAGACCTGAGCCTCGTCCTGGAGGTGGGGTTGCTATCTTTATAAAAAAACTCTCTTCCTCACTCGCCCTGCACTGCCCTCTCTCCACCTCACCCCCAGGAATACCTTTGGCTACGGCTTCCCGTTCGCTCCCACCTTTTGTTCATATGTGTGTTGTACCGTCCACCAAACAGTGATGACTCCATCTACATCTCACTGTCTGAGAATATGGACCAACTTCTATCTACCCATCCCAACTCTCTCTTCCTCATATGTGGTGATTTCAACTGTCACCATGCCAGTTGGCTGGGTGTGGGTACCTCTCTCACCAGCCATGGCTCTTCAGCAAAGGACTGCTGTGACTCACTGGGACTGACACAATCTGTCAATTTCCCGACCGGATTTCAGTCAACGGAGCATCTTCTCTTCTGGACTTGGTTATGACTAACTTCCCTGAAAATGTCTGCTGCTCTTCTTCTGCTCCAATCGGCTCTTCTGATCATGTGCTTGTTAAAGTGGACATCTCTCTGACCATTCTCAGAGAGCCTCCTCAGCGTCGACGAGTCTGGCATTTCACTCAGGCCAACTGGCACGGTCTTCAAGCAGCCATCAATCATCTGGACTGGTCTCCCATCTCTACTGCCTCTGACATAAATTCTTCCTGGGAATTCTTCCAAAACAAACTGCTCTCTCTCATGCACAGATTTATCCCATCTCGTCTTCTGTTGTCATACCCTTCCTCCCGTCCATGGTACACAGAATCTTGTGGTGAGGCTATTGCCCAGAAACAACTTGCTTTCGTCTCCTGGAAAGCAAATCCAACGGAAGGAAATCTCATTTCCTTTCACAAAGCCCGAAACAAGTGTGTGTCCACCCTCAGGAGAGCCAGGAAACAATATCTCTCCGTTCTCAGGACCGAACGCTCTTATCTGTCTCCCTCTTGCAAATCCTGGTGGCGTCTGGTCAAATCTGTTTCTGGTGTTTGTTCCCCCTCCATCCCCTCCCTCACCTCAAATGGCCACACGGCTGACTCCGCACGTGAAAAAGCTGAATTCCTCAACTCTGTGTTTGCCTCTAAATCTTGTGTCCCAAACATATCCCTCTCTGTACCCACCGTACCCAGTCGTACCCAGCTGCTCCTGGACTCTGTGTCCTTTCCTCCTGACAAGGTCGAAAAGTTTCTGTCAACCCTCGACTCGGATTCTGCAACTGGACCTGACGGCATCAGCCCACGGGTCCTAAAATCCTGTTCTTCCGCTCTTTCACTCCCTCTCTCTGTTCTCTTCACCCTCTCTTTTGCTCAAGGTCATCTTCCATCTGCTTGGAAATCTGCCAACATCACCGCTTTGCACAAAAAAGGTGCAAAAACAGATCCCAGCAACTACAGACCAATCAGCCTTCTCCCAATTATCAGCAAAGTCATGGAATCCATCATTGCTTCAGATATGAAATCTTTCCTCTTCTCCAATGGCTTGATCTCTGATCATCAATTTGGTTTCAGACCTGGATACTCTACTCTGGACATGCTGCTTCTGCTTTCTCAACAATGGATGGAGGTCCTCAATGCCAAACAGGAAATTAGAGCAGTCTCCCTTGACATATCACGTGCCTTCGATACGGTCTGGCACCCCGCTCTGCTCACCAAACGCTCCTCTTTTGGTATCCATGGAAATCTCCACGCATGGCTGGCGGACTTCCTCTCTAGTCGTAGTCAACGTGTGGCCCTGAATGGGTTTCTCTCATCTCCTCTTCCTGTTCAGGCTGGAGTTCCACAAGGCAGTGTTCTGGGCCCTGTGCTTTTTCTGGTCTTCATCAATGATCTCTCTGACTCTCTTGAAAATCCTCTGCATCTCTTTGCTGATGACTCTACTCTCTGTCGCTCCATTCTTCATCCCTCAGATCGGCAGTCTGCAGCCTCCTCACTCTCTGCAGACCTGGACAAAATCACAGACTGGGCAAACAAGTGGAACATGTCTTTCAATCCTGACAAATCTCACACTCTTACGATGTCTCTCTGAAAAGACCGACTGGACAACCCTCCCATCCACTTTCTGAATAATCCTCTCCAAGAAGTTCTGTCACTCAAGCTTTTGGGTCTCACTATCTGCCATGATCTTTCCTGGGAAAACCACATTTCAAATCTGGCCTCCAAAGCCAGTCGCTGACTGGGCATCCTCCGTTGTGCGAAGTCCTTCCTTGGCACACCTGAGCTCCTCACCACATACAAGGCTTTCATCCGCAGCTCAATGGAATACTGCTCTCCCCTCTGGGCTGGTGCTCCTGCCTCACACCTAGCTCGTCTTCACGCTGTTGAAACCAAAGCATTCAGAATCATTGGAATCTCCCGCGATGAAGCTAACTCCAAGGGCCTCTCACTCACTCACCGCAGGCAGGTTGGTGGTCTTTCCGTCTTCTACCGACTCCTCTCTGGCCTTGCCCCCCCCAGCTCTCTCTGGGCTCTGTCCCGCAAATATTCCTACAGGTCGCACAAGATCTGCCTGCAACCCTCTTATGGTCAAATTGCCAAAATCAAGACTCTCTGCTCACCTTCACTCCTTCATTCCTCTTTTCTCCCGCCTCTGGAACAAACTCCCTCACTCTCTTCAATTCCACTCCACCCTCCAGGTCTTTAAAACAGCTGTTCACCACCATCTCTTATCTTCCCCCATCCAAAACCTTGATCTTTTCTACCCCCACTAATTTCACCCCAATTCCACTTTTTTGAAACACCAACTTCTGTCCTGGAAGTCCTTGGTGTCCTTGTGTTTTATACTTCTCCCTCCCCCCCCCCCCCCCCATTCCCATGCCTCCTCCCCCCAAGCCCTCTCCCTTCCACACATCTCCCTGCTCTCAAATGTTGTGTTTGTGTGCTTCCCCTTCTCTCCCCATCTTGTTTTCCGCTCCCTCTTTTTATATATTTTGTTTGTCTGGTTGATTTGTTTGTGAAGTAAATGTTAGCTCTTTCACGAGGCTCGATTCAGTATCCAAAAAAAAAAAAGAAGAAAAAAAAAAAAAAAAAGAATGATGTTTTTATTGTGTGCCCACTCCAGGTTGGGAAACGTTTGCAGCCACGTCGCTGCAGTGCTTTTCAAAATAGAAGCCGCGGTGAAGCTGGGATTAACACAGTCGTCTTGCATAAGTGAAGCATGTCAGTGGAACAAGACATTCAGAGAAACGGTACCTGTCCAATATTTAAAAACATTCGTGTTTCAGAGATTATTTTATGTTGTTGTATTTTGATCACAGTTTGTTTGACCCTCGTACTATTTGTTTGTACATATTTTTTCAGTTGAACCCCAAGTCTGTGGTCGACTGCAAGGATTTGCTCAAACGTAACCGCCAGAAAGAAGTCAAAACTGTTGTATGCCAGCCCAGACAAACACTCCCTGATTTGGATATGCTAAAAGATCTTAAAGCTGTCTGTCCAAATGCAGCATTTTTTAGCCTCATTCCAAAACTGGACGCTGAAGAGACAGACTCCGATACTGAAGAGGAAGACAAGATGTATCTACCTGAGCCCCTAACCTCACTGTACAGGGAGGAGTATTCCACTTGGTCACAGTCTGATCTCCAGGCAGAGTGTCACCAGCTATATTGCAGGTTGACCTCAATAACCTGTGACCAGATTGCACAACTGGAGAAAGTTACCAGGGGTCAGGCTGTGTGTCCTCTCTGGTCGGAGCAGAGGAGGGGTCGCATTACTGCGAGTATTGCACATGAAGTTTTCACAAGGAAGTCAACGACTGACTGTACCTGGTCTGCTTGTGAAAAGAATCATGGGCTATGATTCGAGAAATCTAGAGAAAGTGCCTGCTATAAAATGGTGATTAGCCAACGAGTCAAAAGCGAGGGACGCTTATGTCTGCACAAAGTCAGGGGCTCAGCACAAGAACATTAGTTGCCGACTCTCTGGGCTGGTTCTGGATAAGGACCGGCCATATATTGGAGCGTCTGCGGATGGGATTGTGACATGTGATTGCTGCCAACCAAGGGTGCTTGAAATAAAATGCCCTTACAAACACAGAGATGTCTCTACGCTTGAGGCCGCAAGAAATGATCAACAGTTCTGTCTAGATGTTGATGGCACTCTCAAAGAGTCCCATCCTTATTACACACAGGTGCAACTCCAGATGTTAGTCAATGAATTGCAAGTTGCAGATTTGTGCGTTTTCACAAGCAAGTCATTACATGTTGTGCAAAATATTCCTTTCAATGCACTGTATGTGAATTCTGTTGTGGAAAAATGCCAATCATTCTTTTTGTGTGAACTGCTTCCTGAATGCCTAACACGGAGCTTGGAAGAGAAGGAAGATTAGAACGAGGCAATTCAAAGCACAGAGGAACCGCTATATTGCATTTGATTATTGTGCACGTACATGTTTACCAGTTTTGTATTTATTAAAGTTCCGTTTGTCGATCTCAAGTTTGTCATATGAGCTTCCGTGCAATAACAAAGCAACATATTTTGTTCAATATAAAATAATTTTTTATTTAAAAAAAATACCAAAAAGGTTCACTGATACACAAGTGAATACAAGGTCATGCAACAAAGCAAACAGTCTGTCACTGAAATAAAAAACATACCATTCATAGATGAATACAATTTTGTACAAACATGAGAAGAGGCTGAATAATCTTGTTTTGTGACCAGTCAACAAATAACAGTGTGATATCTGACTAATCTGGGCATCTATCTGACTAATCTGGAGTGCAAATTGGTCATCGCTGCTGCTATCATAACCATGTTATCAATGTGTGGCACAAGAGACAGGGGTACAATATTTGCAATTAGTTTAAAATTTTTCAACCTCTCCATCATGCGTTCGATGTGTATCCTCACTCTAGCCAAACTTCGAGACATTTCCACCTCCTTCATTGTGAGCTGCCTTTTGCCCCTGGTAAAACTTGGAATGGCTAGATGAGCACCTCTTATTGCCAGTTCTTCTTCGATAAGAAAACCTCTGTCAGCTAAGACTTGGTCGTCATATTCAATTAGATCCAAAAACCCTGACATTTGAGTTATCATTTTGTCTGACACCCTCCCTCCAAATGCTTTCGATACAAATGATACACCCCCAGCTGGATTTATGCCAACTAATATTTTCAGAGTATTGTGATGCTTGTAGTTTGACCAAGTATGTGCCCGCATTGTCAGATTACGAGCCCTCTCACAAAAGATCTCGGTACAATCGATTATCACTCTACATTTCGAATATGATGGTTTAAATACAGAGGGGAGTGTCCGAATAACATCATCCTTTTCAGGCCATCTGACTAGGAAGCATAACTTTTGGGCTATTTCTGGCAACCCATCATTAATCAATTTAGACACCAACGAAGTAGATACATTAAACCTAAAAGCCAAATATTGATTGAGTAGACCAAGTCTAAGCTTCATCAATATCATGAGAAAAATGCATGGTTGTGACAAGACTTTGGACGTGGGTAGCACAGGTGCACAAAGAGCAAGAGCCCACGAAAATACTCCAAAATTTGGGAACCCTGTGAAAAAATTTGTTTTGAACTCCGAATTGCCAATGACAAGAAATTGTTCATTGAATTGTGCTTGTTGCAGTTTAAGCTTCAGTTCTCTGTTTTCCTCTTGGAGCCTCTCAAGTTCCTTGTATAGCATTTTGTTCTCCTTCTGAAGCTCATCACATCGGTCAGGTTCTTTCTGCTGGTCATCACCTGATTGCACAAACAATAAATGGAACGTATGGAAATATTCAAATATTATTAATCAGAAGGGGTTGCTGACACTCAAGGTTGATGATAATTGTACTAACCGTCCACATTTATTTCTTCAATTGGAGGACTGGTCTCTTCACAAGGGGCAGCTGCAATACTCATGGATAGTTCCAGGAGGATCTCAGCACCTTGCAACTGATCTGTTCTTGTTCTCTCCCTCTCTTCTCCCACCTTGTTTTTTGTTTCAGCACGCTGCTTAGTACGTAAGTGCCTTTTTTTCTTCTTCACTGAACGCTCCAGCTCTCCATTCTCCATGCACCCCATCAACAAATTAGGAACGAAATCTGGGTCATTGGAGATGTCGTTGGGTTTACCTGAAAGCCAACGAAGCTCTGTTAGAAACTAAACAAACAAAACAAACAAAATGACATGCAACTTCTTTTCTTCCTAAAATCAACACAAAGTTAATAACAAAAAAAACTGTAAATTTCACAAACCTGACAAGAAATGTGTACTACAAACACGAGTGTGCGCTGTTGGGCTCCATTGTTTTCTCCGAATGGCATTTATCCAAGCCGATCGTTTGGGTTCTTTCTCTGGAATTCTATGGAAACTTATTCCCGAGTTCTTTTCAAATCTATTTGTGCAATTAACAACACAGCAGCTCACAGGCATTGTCCATGAAATGGTGTCACGTCAATGATCGTAAAACTTCACCACTTAGAGACGGCCAGCATGGTTGGTGTTTTGCCAACCAAAACAAAGAGTGCGGTCACGTGACGTCACGGTAAACATCGCTATGGTTTTCCCCTCCGTCCGTGTGTGCGTCCGTGCGTGCGGGCGTGCATACGTGCGTGTGTGCGTAAGCGAAGCACCGAATTCTAATTTGGTGTGTGGGTGCAACCCACGTCAAAATCCAAGATGGCCACCGCCATGTATGTCTGAACCTTGTGAGTGGAATATCTTGAACAAGTACAAAAAGTTATAATTAAAACAAAAGCCGCGTCGATGTTACACAATGCCTAGATGCAGCTGTGCCTATAACGTCGACGTTATAGGCACAGGACATTCCTATTGATTCGATTACTTGATGTTATTTTTGTGCAAAGTGAAAATATATCTCGGCAATTTCCCGTGTGTGGCGACGAATTTTTAATATATCTCGGCATTTTCCCGTCTGTTATTTCAGGCGGTGTATGACTGACCATGCCGCGATTAAAAAAATATATATCTCGGCAATTTCCCGTGTGTGGCGACACGTGAACGAAGCTATGCTGCTCTCTCCACATTATTGTGACGACGTATAAATTAAATATTTCATCGTGACGATTGTCATCAAATGGACGAATTTTTAATATATCTCGGCATTTTCCCGTCTGTTATTTCAGGCGGTGTATGACTGACCATGCCGTGATTGTAAAAATATATATCTCGGCAATTTCTCGTGTGTAGCGACAGTGAACGAAGCTATGCTCCTCTCTCCACATTATTGTGACGACGTATAAATGAAATATTTCATCGTGACGATTGTCATCAAATGGACGAATTTTTAATATATCTCGGCATTTTCCCGTCTGTTATTTCGGGCGGTGTATGACTGACCATGCCGCGATTTAAAAAAAAATATCTCAATGGACTTGAAGTTACAGGCCTTTGAGAATTCATTTCGTTCTATATAGGGCAACTTTCATCGGATTTTCTTCACGTTTTTTTTCAACCGAGTCTAAAACTATGTTAGCGACTGTGAAAAATGAAATGATATATCGAATTTGATTTGAAAGAAAACTGTGTGAGAGAGCAAGACACCACGGGCCTACAAAACAGGCCTCAAAGCTATGCGAGTTAATAAAATGGTGGATATTTGTTTATATGAAGCCTCTCCCACAATGGGTGGAGCTATGGTTCCCAGAATGGGTGGAGCTTTGAGGTTTTGTCTTCTCTGCAAGAACAACAACAACAAGAAGAAGAAGAACAAGAAGAAGAACAACAACAACAGCAGAGGGCACTCTATGAGCAGCGTCTGCGACACGGCTAAAAATAAGTGAACTACTAACTTCTAATCTGGTGTGTGGGTGTATCTACGCATATGGGAGAACGCTATTGAAAATTGGGTCGCCACGTCAAAATCCAAGATGGCCGCCGCCATGTATGTCTGAACATTGTGAGCGAAATATCTTGAAAAATAAACGAACTACTAACTTCTAATCTGGTGTGTGGGTGTATCTACGCATATGGGAGAACGCTATTGAAAATTTGGTCGCCACGTCAAAATCCAAGATGGCCACCGCCATGTATGTCTGAACCTTGTGAGCAGAATATCTTGAAAAATAAGCGAAGTACCAACTTCTAATCTGGTGTGTGGGTGCATCTAGGCATAAGGAAGAAAGCTATTGAAAATTGGGTTGCCACGTCAAAATCCAAGATGGCCACCACCATATATATGTCTGAACTTTGTGAGCGAAAAATCTTGGAAATTAAACGAACTACTAACTTCTAATCTGGTGTGTGGGTGTATCTACGCATAAGGGAGAAAGCTATTGTAAATTGGGTCGCCATTTCAAAATCCAAGATGGCCTCCTTGCGTCTTCCACTTTGTCAACTCACATCACTTCACCGACGGGGGACCTATAGGCCTCAAGCTGACACCGTGTATCGTTCAATCCCGTTCCAAGGTCAGAGAGACTAAAAAATATGCACTGGTAATCTGAGTACATGCCGAGTTATAGCACATACAAAAAGTTTAACGAACAGATCCTGCCAGTTTGAAAGTTTTCCATGTGTTTATGTCGCACTACTTTGTCTTGCATCGAAGGCACTAATTTTGAATCTAGGCCTATCAGAACACTTGCTAGGGTCACATGGCATTCAAAATGGCGGCGCCCATGTCACGCTGAATGTTTAGTCATGGCCTCGGGAAAATCGCGTTTAAAGTGCTTCATGCACTTTGAACATGTCGTGAATGACATAACTTCGCCGTTTACGCCTCTTAGATGGAGTAAATATCGTGAATGCCTGCAGACATGGCTGCCATTGGACGGTGAGTGTCACAATCTTGCCAACAGACACCAGCATCTGGTCAACGTCGAGTTCACCAACATAACTGCAGAGGCAGGATTTCACCCTACATGTTATCAACGCTTCATCAACAAGAGACTGATAGAACTGAGTTCCAAAAAATGTCTGAAGAGGCAGCTGCGGCAGAGTTTGGAGAGTGGGGGATCGCTTCAGTGTTCAGGTTCAGTGCACACAGGCCAGCAACATCAGTCTGCTGTACACAGGCCGAGTCCGTGGAAAAAATTGAGGTCACATGAGGTCACATTGTCACATTGAGTGAGGTCACCTGCATTCACCCAAACATGTCCTACCAGCAGTGTGCATTATTTGTAAGAAGGCAGACCGGTACGTGAGAGTCTCTCATAAAACAACAAAGGATAGTTTGATGCAAGCTGAAACGTTAACAGCAGGTGAGTACATATTCTAAAAGAAATTGGCAGAAGACTGGAATTCCGAAATGAATGATCAGGGAAAATACAAACTATGATATTCATTTGATCTATGTTTTCAGGGAAATTGCTGGAAGCCGCTACTCTCAAAAATGACGAAGGCATCCTATTGCACATCAGAGGGAAAGACTGCGTTGCCCTGGAAGCGAGATACCACAAAGTATTGTTGCGGATATGAGGATTATGTTTTTTTATTGTGTTGTATTGTATAGTAAATGGTTGTGCAATATTGCTTTATTCTGGACCCTCCTGCCTCCAGTGTTGTATAAAGGTCAAAGGGCGTTCCCGTAGTTAATTCCATAAAGCATACACGTTAGCCAATCATAGATTTCCCCCTGGTTGATAGTTATATCTTTATTATGTGTATTAGGGTAAGGCCTTGTCTTCCATTAAGATGACACTCCATTGCACAAAGTGAAATAAGATAGATTCCCTTCATTCTTCAATCCCATTCCCAAAACCTCCATTTCCCCTTTCGTCATTGCCAAGCCTCAATTGCCAATTACATCCCCTCCAAAACCACCATTGAACATGTGCTCGGGTCGGGGAAGAAGGGCGTGCCCGCCCGTCGTCATCAAGGGCGGAGCCAGAGGGTCGCGCGACCAACCAGGGCCGAGGTGAGCACACCGATGGGCGTGTCCTGAAGGCCGGCGGCTTGATCGCCGGAGGCGCTATAAAACCGCGCACGCAAGGTACTGCGTGAGATCATCCAGGGAAGCACAAAGCCTGCTATTCGTCGCCTTGCTCACCAAAGTTGGACCAAGCAAGAGAGTTGGGCAAGAAGCAAGCACGTTGTTCAGTTGTGTGGTTGGACGAGACGAGTCCTGAAAGGAGCACGCGACGTCCACACAGCCGCAGCAGCAACAGCAGCAACAACAGCAGTTTGGGGCCTTGACGGCAGTTTTGAGCAGGGTCGCGAAGGAACGGCAGCTGTTAAACGCGCCGATCGTGCTGCAGTACCATTGGACCTTCCTCTCCCTCCAGCCATCCACCTCCTGCCTTTCCATCCTTTTGTGTACGTGAGTTTGTTCTGTGTGTCTTGTCCATGGGTATTTAATTAAGCTTGTATAAGGTAATAATTGCACTGTGTCTCTAATTCTTCTGTATATTATTTTCTTATCTTTCCTTCTTCCTTGGTTACTTTGAGCGTGTATATAGTAGGAATAAATTTAGTAGTATTTTCAACCTTTTTTTCGTCTTCTTCTTCTTCTTCTTCACATCCGTGTCGCTTTTGTCTTTTCCATATTGAATATCTGTGGCGCGATCCGGCCAACGTTCGGGAATCGGGTTAGTCGGGGTAACTGTTAGGGCCGCGGGGCCTCCGCTCGGCAAAACCAACATCTTATCCGCGGTCCGTAACAATTGGTGTCAGGAGTGTCGGATTCGGACCTGGGACTAAATTTATTTAGCCCAAATTTTGGAACACCAATTGTACTATTGGCAGTAACAATTGGTGTCGGGAGCGGGGTCGGACCCGAAGCGTGCTTAACGCGCTCAAAATTACGAGCTGCCAAAATTTGTGTTGTTTTAAAGAAAAACCCGAATTTTGAAATCGCGCCATGGCTGGTCAAGGCGACGGGATGTCGGTGGGAGAGATAGATGGGGTAGAATCGACCCAGGACCTAGGGGAAATGTATGTGGAGGAGGGCAATGAGGAGGTGGTTGAGGAGGTTTCAGGCGCGCAAAATGGCGCTCTCGTGCACGAGGTTATGGGCGCAAAATGGCGCCTCGCACATGGCTACGGCGCCTGCGACCGTAGCAGCGCCCCGGTGGATTCGAACCTTTTTTTGCTACAAATGGGGGCCATTATGGACAAAATGGGGGAACGGCTAGAAGCTAAATTTGAGGGGTTAGACAATAATTTTAAGGGGTTAGACAAGAAATTTGAGGGGTTAGACAGTAATTTTAAGGGGTTAGACAAGAAATTTGAGGGGGTAGACAAGAAATTTGAGGGGTTAGACAATGGGATAGAAGGGGTGAAACATGGGTTAATGGGGGTGGAAAACAGAATGGCTGCCCAGGAGAATCAGATAGAGGGGGTGAAAGATGGGTTAGAGGGGTTAGAAAACAAGATGGAAAACAAATTGCGGGAAATAGGGGAGCAATCGGCCCGGGAAATTAAACAAATGGGAGAGCAGATAGAGGAGGTGAAAATCGGGGTAGAAAACAAATTGGATGCTCAGAGGGATGAATTGGGACAGATGAGGATGGCATCTACAAAAGAGGGAGGAGATGAAGGAGGAGATACGACGAGGTGTAAGCGAGGAGGTCTCGGGGTACGCGAGGAGGTAAAGCGAGGTGAAAAGCGTATGGAGAAAGAGGTGAGAAATGGGACGGCAAGGTTACAGGGGGGCATAGAAGACCTGACGCAGGAGGTGGAACAGCTGACGGTGGGACAGACGGAGTGAGTGGAGCAGGTACAAAAGAACACTGTGGTACTAGGAGGGTTAAAAGCGACACAAAAAGACATCAGAGACGACTTGATAGCGACGAAGAGGCAATGTCAGATGGTACGTGAGGGACTGACAACGAGGTTGGACGAGGTAACAGAAGTAATGGAGACGAAGGACCGGGAGGTGAGGACGCACATAGAAACGGTCAAGGTAGCCTTAGAGGACGAGATAGAGGAGACGCACCAGGAAATAAAAGAGGTGAAGCAAAAGTTAAAGGAGGTGGAAGAGGGGGTGAGTGAAATTAAGAAGAGACGGACGGAAACTAAGAGAGAAATGCAGGAGGAGGTGATGGAATATGTGCAAGGTCGGTGCTCAAATCGTGATGATGTGCTCGCTAACCAAATAAAGAGTTTGCAGGTGGTGAAGGAGGTGCGACGACGAGGTGCCAAGGTGAGTGGCGATATATTCGGAAATGTAGATGATGTGAGGGGAGCTTCAGTCGGCTTGGGGGTTGATTTGGATCCGGGTGTTCGTGAGAGGCCACTGGTGAAGTGTGCGACAGGTACGGTGTGCGAAGGAAGAGTTGTGCGAGAATGGCCGACTCTGGGGTGTGTAAGGAAAAAGTGCGCGCCGAGGAGTGAGTGTGCTGTCGAGAGTGAGTCGGTCGTAGCGCGTGTGCGAGGGAGCACATGGAAGCGCGTAGTGGGGAGTGTTACAGAGGATGTAACGAGAGAGTGTACACCTGTGGTGAGTGTTACGGAGGGAGTAACGAGAGAGTGTGCACAAGAGGATGCGCGAGAAAGGTGTGTAACAGACAGGTGCATGAGGAAAGAGTGCGCTGTCAAAAGTAAGGAAGAATGCACACCTGTGGTGAGTGTTACAGAGGATGTAACGAGAGAGTGTACACCTGTGGTGAATGTTACAGAGGGTGTAATGGGAGAGTGTGCGCAAGAGGATGCGTGAGAAAGGTGTGTAACAGAGGAGTGCATGAGGAAAGAGTGCGCTGTCAAGAGTGGTGGTGAGAGTAGTGAGAGTGACACGGAGCGTGAGTTGGTTGTGGCAGGTGAGAGAGGATGTACACCTGGAATGGAAGGATGCACACCTGGAATGGTAGAGCGTGTGTGGGAATGCACACTGGAATTGGTAGTGAGGCACGTGGTTGGGTGTGCAAGTGAGAGCGCACCTGTGATTGTCACAGAGGAGGTGACCGAGGAGGGGGCGCGAAGAGGTGTGTTGGTGAGGTGTGCGAACGACGAGTGTGTGCAAAGCTGTGCTGTGGTCAGGTGTGTGACCAAGTCTGTGAGCGAAAGAACGAGTGCAATAGCGAAGTACGCGGGGTGTACGGGCGGCGTTGGAGCACCGAGCTCGGTGAGGGTGAAAGGGGTAGCGTATGCATGTGAGCATGCAGGTGAAGCATCGACGGTAACCGGGTTAGCGATTAGAGCGACTTATAGCCGAATCGGGCCCTCGGTGCGCGCCGGGCAGCTTTGCGTGCCGCGAGGACCAGCGGGAATCCGAACCACGGCGGTTTCGAAAGAACCGCCGTACGCGATCCACGCCGGGCCGCGCTTTGAACGGCCGCGTCCGTGCTCCACTAGACGGAGCGGGCAGCCCTATAGGAAGGGTCGTCATGGCGACCCCTTCTTGTTGAGGCGTTCCGGCAGGTCGAGATCGGGCCATTGGACGGCTCTGTGCCGAGATGGTGCGTGGGATCTCGGCCCGGGTAAGCCCCCGTCCTTGCACCGAATGTCGGACGCATCCAGCCGCCGGCACCAAGCAACCCGCATTCATTGCTCGGCTTTACGAAGCCGGGCTGTAGAAGTGAATTGGCGCACCGAGAGGCACTAGTGAGTAGACTGTGATGATGAGGATAGTTGTTTGGACCCGAAATTAGAAAAACAAAATTTGATGATTGGCAGTAATGATTGGCAGATGATGGGTAGTGATTGGCAAATTTTTGATTGGTTGAATTTGGACAAGCTAAATTTATAGTGGGAGATACCCGATGTGATGGGATGGCAACTATGCCATCTCTCACAACGGGGGCAAAGGAGCACTAGACTTATGGGGTTGGCAGTGAAAACTAGCCCGGGAGGGTTAGGATATAATGTGTAGGGACCTAGCGATGACCTTAGGTAACGTTAAGATTAGGTAGTGACAATGATACCGGTAGTGGGGACGCAGGTAGGTTAGAGTGGATGATAATGACATGGTATGTGCTTAGTTTAAAGGGAAGACGGGGAGCACTAAGTTAGCAGGGCAACAGGTAGTTCAGATGATGCCGTGTGTATGGTTAACAGGTGTGATTGCACAGGTGTGCAACTGAACAGGTGTATGGAGCAGTGTTTGAGTGAGTGATGGTGATGAGTATTGTGCTGACCAAATGGTCCAGGAAGGAAGGAGGGTGCAGGTGGTACCAGGTGTGATTGCACAGGTGTGCAACGACAGGTGTTTGGAGAATGGTTGTGTGGAAGACATGGAGTGTGGAGTATATGGAGTATTGGAATGGATGGTCGTGGAGTGAGTATGGTGGAAACAATGGAGTGGAGTAGATGGTGCGAAGGTGTGAATGGGGGAAGGATGGACCCCCATCGCGAATACCCGGGGAGGGTAGTGTAAGTGTTATGCGGTCCCCATATGCATCATGCGGTCCCCATATGCATCTGGAGGCATTTTTAGTGTCGCCCCCTTCATCCGTTGTTTTCCAGACAACCACGAAACGTCGTCAATAAGCAGTATCCCTTCCATATGCCAAGCTTACCCATTTTCGAGAGGATATCTCTGATGGTTTCGGAAATATTTTGGGTTAATTTCAGAGAAATTCATTGAATTTTACAGTAGGTACGTACGACAAAAGTACATTTTTTACATTTCCGCTGTATGATGCGTGCGTAAGTAAGAGCCTTCAAAACTGGCAGGGCCACAGAACCATGGGAGGTCTGTGCCTAGCAAAGATTCCTAGGCTGAATTATATGTACTGACGGAGATACCAGGCCGCAAAGTCGGCACCGGAGATAAAAACCCTCCTTTTTGACTCTACATGACCGAGTTTGATGTGGTCGTTCACGGAAACTGGCAGGATTTCAGAGTTAAACTTTTAACATAAAGTCAGGTCAGGCAGGTTGTATACAATAAAACAATGCATAGAAATCGTAGTCCCACGAGTTCGGAACGAAACTCATGTTTTGGCACTATTTCAGGCGTCCGCTTGAGGCGTAACGCTTGTCTCTCTTTGAAGTTCTTGGCAAACATTTTTATATTGTCGCTGCTGCCAAGGCGACTCATGGCGACATAAAGCTGTCCATGGCTGAAGAAATCTGTCTTTAGGTAGATGCCTACCTTTTCTAATGTCTGACCTTGAGCCTTGTTACTGGTCATTGCAAAGCAGAGTCGGACAGGGAATTGTTTTCGCTGCATCTGGAAGGGGAACAGGTATTCGGATGGAATGATTGGAATCCTCGGTATGAAGATCTTGTTTCCAGCATGAGGCCCAGTAGCTAGTGTCGCATCGATGAGTTTCGGCATCAGGTTGTCCACGATGTAACGACTCCCATTGCAGTGGCCATTTTTAGGGTCAAAGTTTCGCAGGAGCATTATCGTAGCTGCCTTCTCGAGCAGAGTTTGTGAGAAGGCATTCCTGATGCGCATATCGAGTTAAGGAATTCTACTGGATATTGGTGTCTGTTCTCTACTTCCATTATCTTGTCGCTGCTCAAGTAGACAGATTCCTTCCCAGGGTATTGCCGCAGTACGATCGCATTCACTTCATCAACCGCCTCATTCGTAGGACAGAGGATGGTTCGGCTGCAAAGCCAGTTCCTGTCAGCATGCAAGGTGCTCAGGTTGCTGAATATGATGTCAGTGAGGCTCTTGACGTTTTCTCCTTGGGTCAGGTAGTCCTCCTTGACTTGAACTTTGAACTCGCCGATTTCTGCATCGATGGGTAGCCTTCCCTCTCCAATTCTTACAGAGCATACATACCTCCACTGAACGTACAGAGCATACACAATTCGTACATAGCATACATACCTCCGCTGAACGTACAGCGCATACACAATTCGTACAGAGCATACACACCTCCGCTGAACGTGCAGAGCATACACAATTCGTACAGAGCATACATACCTCCGCTGAACGTACAGAGCATACACAATTCGTACAGAGCATACACAATTCGTACAGAGCATACACAATTCGTACAGAGCATACATACCTCCGCTGAACGTACAGAGCATACACAATTCGTACATTGCATACACAATTCGTACAGAGCATACACACCTCCGCTGAACGTGCGGAGCATACACAATTCGTACAAAGCATACATACCTCCGCTGAACGTACAGAGCATACACAATTCGTACATAGCATACATACCTCCGCTGAACGTACAGAGCACACACAATTCGTACAGAGCATACACAATTCGTACAGCGCATACACAATTCCTACAGAGAATACACACCTCTGCTCATTGTACAGAGCATACACACCTCTGCTGAACGTACAGAGCGTACACAATTCGTACAGTGCATACACAATTCGTACAGAGCATACACACCTCCGCTGAGTGTACAGAGCATACACACCTCCGCTGAACGTGCAGAGCATACACAATTCGTACAGAGCACACACAATTCATACAGAGAATACACACCTCCGCTGAACGTACAGAGCATACACACCTCCGCTGAACGTGCAGAGCATACACAATTCGTACAGAGCACACACAATTCGTACAGAGCACACACAATTCGTACAGAGCATACACAATTCGTACAGAGCATACACAATTCGTACAGAGCATACATTCCTCCGCTGAACGTACAGAGCATACACAATTCGTACAGAGCATACACACCTCCGCTGAACGTGCAGGGCATACACAATTCGTACATTGCATACACAATTCATACAGAGCATACACAATTCGTACAGAGCATACATACCTCCGCTGAACGTGCAGAGCATACACAATTCGTACAGAGCATACATACCTCCGCTGAACGTACAGAGCATACACAATTCGTACATAGCATACACAATTCGTACAGAGCATACACACCTCCGCTGAACGTGCGGAGCATACACAATTCGTACAAAGCATACATACCTCCGCTGAACGTACAGAGCATACACAATTCGTACATAGCATACATACCTCCGCTGAACGTACAGAGCACACACAATTCGTACAGAGCATACACAATTCGTACAGAGCATACACAATTCCTACAGAGAATACACACCTCTGCTCATTGTACAGAGCATACACACCTCTGCTGAACGTACAGAGCGTACACAATTCGTACAGTGCATACACAATTCGTACAGAGCATACACACCTCCGCTGAGTGTACAGAGCATACACACCTCCGCTGAACGTGCAGAGCATACACAATTCGTACAGAGCACACACAATTCATACAGAGAATACACACCTCCGCTGAACGTACAGAGCATACACACCTCCGCTGAACGTGCAGAGCATACACAATTCGTACAGAGCACACACAATTCGTACAGAGCACACACAATTCGTACAGAGCATACACAATTCGTACAGAGCATACACAATTCGTACAGAGCATACATTCCTCCGCTGAACGTACAGAGCATACACAATTCGTACAGAGCATACACACCTCCGCTGAACGTGCAGGGCATACACAATTCGTACATTGCATACACAATTCATACAGAGCATACACAATTCGTACAGAGCATACATACCTCCGCTGAACGTGCAGAGCATACACAATTCGTACAGAGCATACATACCTCCGCTGAACGTACAGAGCATACACAATTCGTACATAGCATACACAATTCGTACAGAGCATACACACCTCCGCTGAACGTGCAGAGCATACACAATTCGTACAGAGCATACATACCTCCGCTGAACGTACAGAGCATACACAATTCGTACATAGCATACATACCTCCGCTGAACGTACAGAGCACACACAATTCGTACAGAGCATACACAATTCGTACAGAGCATACACAATTCATACAGAGAATACACACCTCCGCTGAACGTACAGAGCATACACACCTCTGCTGAACGTACAGAGCATACACAATTCGTACAGTGCATACACAATTCGAACCGAGCATACACACCTCCACTGAACGTACAGAGCATACACACCTCCACTGAACATACAGAGCATACACAATTCGTACAGACCATACACAATTCGTACAGAGCATACACAATTCATACAGAGAATACACACCTCCGCTGAACGTACAGAGCATACACAATCTGTACAGTGCATACACAATTCGTATAGAGCATACACACCTCCGCTGAACGTACAGAGCATACACAATTCGTACAGAGTACACACAATTCATACAGAGAATACACACCACCGCTGAACGTACAGAGCATAAACATCTCCGCTGAACGTGCAGAGCATACACAATTCGTACAGAGCACACACAATTCGTGCAGAGCATACACAATTCGTACAGAGCATACACAATTCGTACAGAGCATACACAATTCATACAGAGAATACACACCTCTGCTGAACGTACAGAGCATACACAATTCGTACAGTGCATACACAATTCGTACTGAGCATACACACCTCCACTTAACGTGCAGAGCATACACAATTCGTACAGCGCATACATACCTCCGCTGAACGTACAGAGCATACACAATTCGTACATAGCATACATACCTCTGCTGAACGTACAGAGTATACACAATTCGTACAGAGCATACATACCTCCGCTGAACGTACAGAGCATACACAATACGGGTGTTTAATGATGCTTATTATTGGTTTTGGGTCGTCCTTCCCGCATATCTCGTGGGATTGTGAGTTTGAGAGACGGCCATGATGGCGGGGGGGGGGGGGGGGGGGGATGGGGGATGGAGGCCGGGTGTGGGAGAGGGGGGGGGGGTGGGGGTTGGAATTCTCTCAAGGAGGGATTCAACCCGTGTCCTTATCAAAGGTCTTTGTCCGAGGTCACTGAGTTCGATCGGTGCAGTTGTGCAGCGATCAGTGCAGCCGTTTGTGCGGCACCCAGGAAAACAACATCGTCACAATGAGAACATCATCACAATGAACGTTATGCGAACGCGAATGTTATGCGGGAGTCCAAACCTGAGAATGCTGGAGACGAAAGCTGAAATTGGGAAAACTAAATAGCCTATTTTACTCCTGGAGATCCCAGGATTATCCACCGAAAATATCGTTGCGATCGGTTCAGCAGTTTTTACGGTACCTTCGAACGGACAGACAGACAGACAGACAGACAGACGGACGGACATTTGGTGAATTATAGTAAGATTTCAATAAAAGCCACATCACTGTTCATATCGGTAAATATTATTCCATCGTGTTTGGAAAAACTGGAAAATTGGAAAACTTGGAAAAATAGGAAAAACAATATTGCCTATTTTACTCCCAGGAGTCCCAGGAATACCCACCCAAAATATAGTTGCGATCGGTTGAGCCGTTTTTGCGTTACCTTCGAACAGATGGACGGACATTTGGTGAATTATAGTAAGATTAGACCCCTCAAATATTTTACCCTTTAGACTCTTTCGACGCCTTTAAGAATTTATGTCATTTAGACCCCTTTGGCCTTTCTAGACATTCAGACCCCATTGAGGCAGACCCTGCAGATCCGTTTGACCCTTTAGAGACCAAAGACCCTTTAGACACCTTCAGACTCCGTAGACTTTTATACCGTTGGACCCCTAACGACTATTGGAACATATTACCCTGCAGACTATTTTGACACTTTTGACCCCTTGGACACCTTAAGACTCCTTAGACCATTTAGACCTTTATACTTCTTTAGATGCTGAGACCGCTTAAGACACCTTTTCTTACCATTACAATCCCCTAGATCCTAACTACTATTGCAACATAACCTTCAGAGTTTAGACCTTTATAACCTTTTAATACCCTAATAGACACCCTTCAACCTTCTAGACACCTTCGACCATTTTGACCTGTAGACCTTTCAAGACCATTTACCCCATTTACAAAATGATTTTTTACTCCATCTTTAGACATCATCTTACTATAATTCATCAAATGTCCGTCCATTCCCAAGTACCGCAAAAACGGCTGAAGTGATCGCAACGAAATTTTGGGTGGGTAATCCTGGAACCCCCTGGAGTAAAATAGGCTATATTGTTTTTCCAATTTTTCCAAGTTTCCAGTTTTTCCAAACACGGTGGAATAATATTTACCGATATGAACAGTGATTTGGCTTTTATTGAAATTCTACAAATACTGTTTAGATTTTGATGCTTTGCGTGTGATATGATTTAACGGATGTTTATATAAATCATTGAAAATAAAAAAGCCTTCAATTTCTGATATTTGCCTTTTCATTTGGGCCTTCCAATTGAAGCCCCGCCCGTGGGGCGGGTACCGTTGCTCGTTTACAAAATGCACAATGCCAATGGTAGGGTCCATAGACAAGTTTGGTAGGGGGCTCCTCCTGACCAATCTGACTCCCCATTCATTTATCTTTCTTTCCCTCTTCCTCGTCATTTTTAGCCGCTGCCAACACAATAAATTGGTTTGGTGAAGTTGTCGCATTCAAGAGGTTTTTCTAAAACGTAAAACGACGGCCTGGACAGCACTGTTTCCAAAGATACCGCCATGTTGTTAAGCGGTACCAAGCGCTCCGTTCCGTTGGAAAACTTGCTGAGTGCTTTGAATCAAGCAAGCCGCTGCTCTCCACTGTTATTCAACATCTGGTGTTTATGTCAGAAATCTTCAAATTCCGTATAAACGATCTCATGTCAAACCGAAGCAATCGTTCGGGGATGTGAGGGAAAATAAACCACAAAGACGACGAAGCCATCTCAAACGTCAAGACGTCGTGCATACGCGGTGACGTCATCTCGTACGAAGTTGTTTTATCGGGTGAGGGCTGTGAGGCGCCAAATTATATAATTATTTCACTCTCGTCTCGTGTCTCGTCTCGTCTCATGGAGATCGTTTCTCGTCGAGACTGTGCTGCTCACAGATAGGCCTCCGCTGGGTGTGTGGGTCTGGTCTCTCCTTCAAGACGAATCGGTTTCAATCTTTTGGAGTTTCTGTGAGTGAAATATAAAAGCCGCTGTACCAGAAACTCTTAAATCTTTCTTTTCCTGAGAATACTTTATGATTTATGCACAGTCATTTAATTTTATTAACGTTATAGCGGTTATAAAGATAACAATAAGATTCCCATACAACAATAAGCGCAATGGTTGCCAACCCATGGTTGTTTGTCCGTTCTCTAACCTTTTCCGCCTCTCCTCTGTCTCCCCGAATAAGCCATGATATTGATACAGCAACGGATACCATCACCATGGATGTCTAGCTGAGTACAGTAATGAGTAATGAGTAACAGGCGGCTCCGTTTCGCGCTCGTCTCTTTGTGCTTCTTCATCTGAAGGCAGGCGCGGGGCTGCCGAAGCAGCTCCACAGCAAGGAATACACTGGCCCTGGGTGGTTTGCCGTTGCCTTCCCAGCAATAGTTGGTGCAGGAATTAAAAATTTGTTCAGCATGCCAGCGCCAATTTTCTTCAAATTTCTTCTTATTCGCCAACTATTTGTGAGGGACAGAATGGGATCTTCTTCTGCCTCCTCCTCTTCGTTTTCCTCTTCTTCTTCCGTTTCCGCTTCTTCTTCTTCCTATTCTTCTTTTTCTTCTTTTGAATGCAGCATATGGATGGCTGTGGGGTAGCATCATTGGCTGAGAGTGGGGCTGTTCTGCTGATGTGATGGCCGCTACACTGGTTCGGGCTGGAATTTTGCTATTTGGTCGTAGTGCGGGCGATAGCTCGCCTACTCTCCGCAAAAGACACCGTGGGATATTTAACGTCCACCCACGAATGCCGGCAGACGGGACGCCAGTTTAACGTCCATCCGAGAGACGGCACATACATTGATGGATCTCCCTACCTGTGAAACACCGGGATGACGGTTTATAGATGGGTCAGGATTTGAACCCAGACGAGTGTGCACACCTTTAGGCCATCAGCACTCTGCTGTGGTTGCCAGTTGCTAAGATATAAGGTTCTAGTTGTCTGTGGACAATTCAAACCTGTTCAATTTGGTAAGAGTAATGCGTAACGATTAGTTTGGTCCTGAGTTTGTCGAAATTTACATGCAAGCAAACAGAGAGAAAGAGAAGACAGTTCGGATATTGTGGTGCTATGCACACACAGCTCGTTTGCCAAGAAGGTAGGCCACCACGCGTTGAACAAAACCAAACACTTTATTCAAGGCTCGCACGTAAGCACTGGGCGGGCTCGACTTTCGAGCCCGCGTATATATCCCGAGGCCACGCCTTGCACTCGGGCGTGGCCGGTCGGCCGAAAGGCGGGTCATGTATTTCAGTTCAACCCCTAAGCCTCATGACTCCTTTGCTCCGGGCGTGGCCCGAGCCTTGCTTCCACGCCCGGTCGCTCGCGTCACCCACTGGTGCGCGGAATTATGACCTGCCGGCATTGTGTCCGCCACACGCGTCCCCCCAGAATTCCCGGGTACCTGAAGGGTGAGCTTGCGGGGAAACCGGATGACCCGGCCGAAACGCCCTCTGGCGATGCGTGCAGGGCTGGGGGGTGGCAGGACAGCGGGGGTGGAGGGTGCCGGGGGTCCGCCCGCCGGGGGACGGCCTCAACGCGGAGGCAGAGCTGCTTGCGGGGGGTGGTCCAGGTCGAGGTGGGCCGGCTTGAGGCGGTCCACAGAGATGCGATCTGCAGTACCGCCGATGTCCACGGTGAAATGCTTGTCCCCGGTCTCCAGCACGCGGAAGGGCCCGTCGTACGGGGGCCACAGCGGTGCCTGGTGGGCGTCGTGCCGGACAAAAACGTACTCCGCCGTGCGAAGCTCCGGGGCGATGTGTGAGGGCGGGCAACCGTGGTGCGCCGTTGGCACCGGGGCGAACCTCCTGGCGGTCTCCTGAAGGGCGGAGCGCTGTTGTGTCGCGGACCAAGGAGCCGTGGAGTCGGGGATGAATTCGCCCGGTACCCGCAGCGGTTGTCCAAAAACCAGCTCTGCCGAGGACGCGCGAGGGTCCTGCTGGGCCGTCCGGAGGCCCAGCAGGACCCAGGGGAGCCTGTCAGCCCAGCTGCCGTCGCAGAGGCTGGCCCGGAGCGCGGCCTTCATCGAGCGATGGAAGCGCTCGCACAGGCCGTTGGCCTGGGGGTGGTAGGCCGTGGTGCGGTGCAGCTTGACGCCGAGCCCCTGCGCCACCTCTCCCCAGAGCTCCGAGGTGAACTGGGGGCCGCGGTTGGACGAGATGTCCGAGGGGGCGCCGAACCGGGCAACCCAAGTGGCGATGAAAGCTTGCGGGACGTCAGCCGCAGCCGTCGCCGCCAATGGCACGGCCTCCGGCCACCGGGTGGTGCGGTCCACCATGGTGAGGAGGTGGGTGAAACCCCGCGAGGGGGGCAGAGGTCCCACCAAGTCGACGTGGACATGGTCGAACCGACGCTCGGGCACCGTAAACGGGGCCAACGGGGCCTGATTGTGGCGGTGGACCTTTGCGCGCTGGCACGCGAGGCACGTTCTGGCCCAGTCGCGGACGTTCTTCCGGAGGCCACGCCAGATGAACTTTGCCGCGACCAGCTTCTGGGAGGCCTTCGTGCCCGGGTGGGACAGGCCGTGGATGGCATCAAAAACCGGGCGCTGCCAGCCAGCGGGCACGATGGGGCGAGGCCGGCCGAGAGAGACGTCGCACAAGAGGGCAGTGCCCGTGACGTCGAACGGTACCTCGGTGACGCAGAGGCCTGTGACGGCGGTCCGAAAGGCCTGTACGTCGGTCGGCGGTCTGGTCCGCTGCCATCCGGGCATAGTCGATCTCGAGGTGGACCGCATGTGCGACGGACCGGGAAAGGTAATCCGCCACCGGGTTGTCCTTACCCGCGACGTGTCGGATGTCCGTCGTGTATTCGGACACGGCAGAGAGGTGACGCTGCTGCCGGGCTGACCACGGCTCGGCGACCTTGGCCATCGCGAAAACAAGGGGCTTGTGATCGACGAAGGCCGTGAACGGGCGGCCCTCGAGAAGATGGCGGAAGTGTCGGACCGCTAGGTGGAGCCCGAGAAGCTCGCGGTCGAAGGTGCTGTCCCGGCGTTCGTGCGGGCGGAGCTGCCGGCTAAAAAACGCCAGTGGCTGCCAAGCACCATTCACCCACTGCTCGTGCACCGCACCCACCACGTCGTCCGACACGTTAGTGGTGAGGGTGATTGGTGCATTGGGCGTAGGGTGCGCCAGCATGGTGGCGTTGGCCAAGGCCAGCTTCGCGCCCGCAAATGCCGCGTCCATCTGCTCCGTCCAGGCGATATCACCTTTGCCTGGCTTCCCCCGGAGTGCCTCGTGCAGGGGGAGCAGGAGCTGGGCGACGCGGGGCACGAAGCGGTGATAAACATTCACCATGCCCAGGAATTCCTGGAGCCCTTTGATTGTGCGGGGGCGCGGGAAACTCCTGACCGCCTCCACCTTGGCCGGTAAAGGAATGGCCCCGTGCCTGGTGATGCGGTGCCCCAGGAAGTCGATAGCGGTGACGCCGAACCGGCACTTCGCGGGGTTGATTATCAGGCCATGCTGGCCCAGGCGTTCGAAAAGCGTGCGGAGATGGAGCAGGTGCTCCTCCCGGGACGCGCTCGTGACTAGGATGTCGTCCAGGTAGACGTAGACGAAGGACAAGTCGCGCAAGACGCTGTCCATGAGCCGCTGGAACGCCCGTGGCCGCATTTTTCAACCCAAAAGGCATCCGCAAGAACTCGAAGAGGCCGAAAGGTGTTATAACGGCTGTCTTCGGGACGTCTTCCTGTTTGACGGGCACCTGGTGGTAGCCCCGGATGAGGTCCACCTTGGAAAAAATAGTCGTTTTTGCCAACCGGGCGGAAAAGTCTTGAATGTGCGGGACCGGGTAGCGGTCGGGGGTGGTGGCGTCGTTGAGCCGGCGGTAGTCACCGCTCGGCCGCCATCCGCCGCCGGGCTTGGGCACAATGTGCAGCGGTGAGGCCCATGCGCTGTTGGAACGCCGGACGATGCCCAGCCGCTCCAGCGTGGCGAATTCCGCCTTCGCAACGGCGAGCTTCGTTGGGTCGAGGCGGCACGCTCGGGCGTAGACCGGTGGTCCGACGGTGGGAATATGGTGTTCCACCCCGTGTTTGACGGCCTCCGCTGAAAAGGTGCCGGGAATCTGGCGAGGAGGCGGGTAAACTCGTCCGCTGCCGGAAGCGTACAGACCAACCTCGCCGGGACGGAACCGCTCAGCAAGCCGCTCGGTGAGCTGCTCAGCAAGCTGCTCAACGAGCCGCTTAGCGAGCAAGCGAGCGAGCTGAAGGTTTCGGCCTAGACGAGGCGTCTGCGCTTAACGTCCACCAACAGCCCATGCGCACAAAGGAAATCCGCACCGAGCAGGGCCATTGGCACACTGGTGGTGACGAAAGACCACTGGAAGCGCTGTTGCCCAAACCGCAGCGAGAGACGACGCTTCCCGAATGTGTGGATGGGAGTTCCGTTGGCAGTGAGCAAGGCGGGGCCCCGGCCTGCGGCTTGCTTGTCGGACGCGGAGGCAGGGAGGACGCTTACCTGCGCTCCAGTGTCGCACAGAAAGCGATGACCAGACGAGGTGTCCTTGATGAAAAGGAGGCTGACGGAATGGCCGACGCTCATGGCCGCAAGTGAGCGCCGGCCCGGTCGTTTCCCGACCCGTCGAAAGAGCACGGCGGGTGGCACGCACGGGCCTTGCGGCCGAACCTGGCATGATAATAGCACCAGGTTTGCGGTGGTGGCTGCCGCATCGGCCGTGACGGCGGTGGTGGGCGGGGCGTAGCAGCGGCCACGAGGGACTCAGGGGGCGCTGAAGCCTCCGCACCGGGATCCACTACGGCAGCACTATGCGTCGGCCGCGTGTCGCAGGCCGCGAAAAATTTGTCCGCCTCTCTGGCCAGGGCGCGGGGTTCCGTTATAGCCGAACCGGCCAGCGCGAGCCGTACCTGCGCAGGTAGCTGGCGGAGGAAAAGCGCTCGGAAAAGGAAATCCGGGCATTTGTCTCCAAGAAGGGACAACATATAATCCATCCGAATGGACGGTCGTGTTTCGCCGAGGGCGGGAAGGTCAAGGAGCCGGTCGGCGCTGTCGGCCTCCGTGAGCCCGAACGTGGTGATGAGAAGTCGTTTGAGCACCGCGTACTTGTGGGTACCCGGCGGGTGCTGACGCGACGCGGGCGGCAGTGCCGGGTCCGAGGGTGGCGACCACGTGAAAGTACATGGTGTCGTCCGCTGTGATGCACCGGAGCTGGAATTGGGCCTCGGCTTGCACAAACCAAACATCGGCCTGTGCTTCCCAGAACTCCGGGAGTTTGACGGCGACAGCGTTGGTAGCCATGGCGCGTTCAGGGGTCAGCTACGGCTGAACCAGTCGGGGTCACCAGTGTGGTGCTATGCACACACAGCTCGTTTGCCAAGAAGGTAGGCCACCACGCGTTGAACAAAACCAAACACTTTATTCAAGGCTCGCACGTAAGCACTGGGCGGGCTCGACTTTCGAGCCCGCGTATATATCCCGAGGCCACGCCTTGCCCTCGGGCGTGGCCGGTCGGCCGAAAGGCGGGGCATGTATTTCAGTTCAACCCCTAAGCCTCATGACTCCTTTGCTCCGGGCGTGGCCCAAGCCTTGCTTCCACGCCCGGTCGCTCGCGTCACCCACTGGTGCGTGGAATTATGACCCGCCAGCATTGTGTCCGCCACAATATGCTCATTTTCTTAATGTGCTTATCGCACTCAGTGATCTGACTTACGCTCCGGGTCTTGGAGGTTGATGGTTCAAACCCCGGCCAAGTCATACCAAAGACTTAAAAATAAAAAAGGGTACGTGCTGCTTCCTTGGTTGACGCTTAGCATTTAAAACGATAGAATACGAACAAACAACGGTGGGACTGCAATGGCAAACCATCCAGTATCCCTTGCCAAGAAACTGCTTTCGCTGCACCAACGCTCTGTAAAGAGCATAATAACCATTCCTTTCACACCGTGAGGTGCATGGGGCTGCCAAGGCAGTTTCTTTGCCTAATGATTGCAACCCTAGACGGGTCGCTACTCCGATGCAGGATACTCAAATAGCTTATTACCCCAGTAAGCTGGTTCTCATTTTGCCGACTTCGAAGGAAGACAGGCTGAGTCAACTCCCTGGTGTTATTTCAACGGCACGACATGGGCTCACACTCAAGATCCTTGAAGATCTTAAGCCAGCCACCTTAACCATTAAGTCAGGTCAGGTCAGTCTTTTGGGACTGCCACTGGTAACTTAACCCAGTGCTACCTGCCGCATGGTCGGTTTGTCGGCGACTAAACTGACACTCCTCATTGGCTTTGCTAGTGGGGAGGGTGAATGTGACTGTGGTACATACTGCTTACTTGCTTTAAAAGGATATAGCACTGATAATCCCCATTGGTTAGCATCCAGGGGGAGGAGGACATTCCTCCTGAGGTAATGGTCCGCTGAATATTGTGAGAAAAGAGGCTCCATTGTTCTGACGTCGCTGTTACCCAGAGTATCCCGGAAAGTGATGGCAGTGGCGGCACTTTCCCCAAGGTGTGTGTGTGTGTGTGTGTGTGTGTGTGTGTGTGTGTGTGTGTGTGTGTGTGTGTGTGTGTGTGTGTGTGTGTGTGTGTGTGTGTGTGTGTGTGTGTGTGTGTGTGTGTGTGTGCACCAGCTCTACTGCGAGCCTTAGCCCATGTTTAAAAAAAGAAAAGCAAGCCAACACCAAGAATTGTTTTTTATTTTAAGATATTTTTGAAAAAAAACCCTTAATTTTATCTCATTTAGCTTGTTGTTCCTCTCTCTGTATTTTTGCATTTCAAAATCACAGTGTAGTCATCTGGAGCTTGTTGGCTTAGAAAGCCACGCATGTCGCAACACTATCATGATGTTTATTTTTATATTTTCTCTCATGAGAAGCAAGAAATGTATTTGAACCACAACTTTCAGGTACCAGATGTATCATGTGGTTGTCACTTTTGATATCTGTAAGGTTGGTGAGTGTTAGTGTTGGGATGAAGGGAGTGGACTTTGGCATGATTTAAGCCTTTATTTACTCCATTTACTTTATCAAACATTTGAAAATGGGACTTGTTCATATTTGTTGCTTGGTTGGCAAAATATTTTGTTCAATAATATACCATTTCCTGTTTTGTAGAACAATTTGTTTCTTTTTTAGTGATATCAGAGGATGCTCTGGCAGTGATAATTTTTGACCAAGTTCCAGTGTGGACACAGTGGCTATGACATTTTATGGCTTTTTGTTTACAGATGATGAAAGAAGATGCAAAGAGTGAGTGTGTCACAAAAACTGTGAGGAACCAACGGCGGCTACAGCAGGTTGTAGAAGGTGCCAGAAGGAAGCAGGGAAATGAGAGGCACCAGGCCAAGAGGGAAACAAGACTGAGGAGGCCAGAGATGGAGAAGTTGGAGGAAGAATTGTGTTTCATGGTGCGACGAGAATCTGAAATGTTTAAGATGTTTAGAATTGCTTGTTCCTAAATATTGTCGTGTACAGGGTGATTAACACCACTCTGATTGGATGGACTGAAACAATCGTTTATCTCCCCGGCCTTTTAAATTATTGTGATTATTATGCTCGTGCACGCAGGCTGGGAAGAATCGCGAGGACCTTCCAGCTTTTAAAACCAAATGGGTTTATTCCCAAAATACAACCGGAGAAAATAAAATCGACAATAATTATATACAATGAGGTAAAATAAATCCTATAAAAAAATTAGGCACCTCTCTATCCAGTCATAAGCACAGATGGAGTGAGGGACACAACCGGGCGACTTGTCTCTGGTGGCAGCGGGGGATGGGAGGATGGGCATGGAGCAGGTGATGAGAGGGGCAGGACGATGGGCAAGCTGATGTGGAGACAGCAGGACAACGAAGAGGTGATGAGACGAATAGCACCATCAACAGGCAATGGGGGAGTGTGAGAATAGCACCAGACGACCTCCTTAAAGCTCTTCTCCTTAACAAGACCAATCTCCTCCGACTTCCCTCAGTTATCCTCCCCAAAAATGCGAGCTCCTCTGCGCACTGTTAATTCTCCTCCGTGCTCCTCCCCTTCTCAGATCTCTCGCAATCCTTACTCGCCCTTATCAGCTCCTCTCTCTTCTCCTCAGATATTGGGCAAATCTTCTTGCACTTTTTTGACAGCTCCTCCCTCGTCTCCCTTGACAACCCTCCGCCCCTCCAGGGTTCAGCTCCACCCCCTTCTCTCATACGATCATAGCTCCGTCTCTCTCCTTGCCTGGCAGAATCCCATGGCTTTCTGCTTCGTTTTTCTGGGCTGGTATGAACTTTGTTCTACAGAGAGGTCACCCAGCACGCCCAGTGGATGTTTACAAGAGGTTTTAACACACGTTTCCTTAACTTAAATCCCTCTCTATCTTTATCACAAGCACGACCCTTGTATCCTACACATTAAACACAATCCTTAAGCTAACAGGTCCTTTATCCTTACATTGAGATTTGTTTCCTACTCCCACATGGTCCATGCTATTATATACGGTTCTATCTCTTATAAGGTAATCTCTAACCACCCCCTTCCTCCCCCCCCCCCACCGCCCACCCCCCGCCCCTCCCACCCCCGCCCTTAAACGTAACCATATCATATTGATCAAGTAGTTTTTTGCACAGCGTCCTCCAAATCCTTGTTTAGACTTCTGGCAATTTCAATCTTAACCTGCAAATGCTTGTTTTTACAGCTGGATCTATGTAAACAAAGTGAATCTTTTTTGTCCTAATATTGCCACTGCGTGTATATTTGATGGCCGGTTATCAATTACAACTCTTGCTCATTTCAATTTTTTTTTGATGTTTCTAGGATATCAACAGACATGCCATCCAAGGAACAGCCTTGTGTTTCCATGAGATTATGGAGACACCCTTTTGTTTATGGGATAAAAGGTATTGTTGAAATGGATACTTAACTTTGTTTATAATTGCAAAATCTAAACATGAAATGTCTTGTTTCTATGCATTGCCTCATCTACCGCCCTCCCATCTGACATTTTTGGCTGAAGGCCTCGCGGCCAGCTTTGACACCCAACATCCCTCTTGTCCGAGCTCTCTTTTCCTAACCTGTTACAATTTCTTCCACCAGACTCCCAGCTGTATTGGCATTGGTCCATGAACCACTGCTCATTGTGTTGCAGCCAAGTCCTTTTATGACATTTAAGGCCTTGTATGCACTTTATCGTATTCCAAACCTGTGTTCACCTTTATGGGTTCTGACTCTCCTGCAAGAAGAGTAGGTGAACTATATCTAGCACCCTGGCCATATCCCAAATTTCTGTTCTAACCTACATGGGGCACTGCATCACTGGCACCCCGGCAAGAACTGATGCTGACCCACAGCCACGTGATGCATACAAATGATGACGACTCTTTTGCAAAACTTGAACATTTCTGACCTTCTCTACAAACCTTCTTGCTCTTTCACAGCTTCACTTGGCTCTTCAAGTCGAATATTCTTGAAAGTATCTCTCTCACGCTGTCTTCAGGGAAGCGCCAAGGTGCTGCTCTATCTGGCCGTTAAATCGGACATATTGGTATGGCCTACATTCTGCATTCTCTTCCACAAACTGGTCCGCCACCTCTTCATCTCAATGTAAATAGTGCTTTGCACACCTTTCTCAATAGATTCCGATCTCTCCTTTATCACTTTATTCCTTTACTCTCACAGCTATACTGCCCAACAGCCTGTCACTGGTACAATACTTCAGATTTTGAGGCATTTGCCAAAAAGCAGCTTGCCCTTTCCTCCTGAAATCAAATCACAGCAATGGGAAACTGCAGTCTCTCCATACAGTTTGCAATAGGTGTGTTTTGGTCCTCATACGCACTACAGAGCAACCTCGGGTCTACTTGAGGTCTCGTACTTACCATCCAAAAGGACTTGGTGAAATTTGTGCCAAATCAATCACTATCACTAGTAGATGCGTCTCATCCTGGAGGAGGAGACCTGTTCTTTGTAGGACTACCAGTAGACAGGGAAACGCGTGATGAGGGAGGCCCCTACACTGCAAACATCCAACCTCCCAGTCTTCGAACTGCGGCCCCATCAGCTGGCGGCGAGTGGTCACTCCTCCCACTCCCCCTACTCCTTCTCTCTCTCCTCCCCCCGCACCCCCCCCCCCACCCCCACCCCCAGAAACACATTTTACCCTTTTGTTCTCTTCGATCTCTGAGGGAATTCGGTCAGAGTGGCCGACCTAATTTGAGCTGTCGCCTTTCAATGACGATGCCTGGGGCTACTGATAATGGTTAGATGAGTCTTATATTTTCCTTAATTTTTAAAAGTCAAAATCATAACAGATGCTGCTCTTCCAAGCCATAGTGCCTTATCTCTTTCTTCATGGAAAAGTCCAAGTTCTAAAGTCTATGTTCTAGGACCTTTACACAAGGATACACAAGGAGCTTGGATGCAGGAGGAGGCCATTTGGCCCATTAAATTCTCTCTCTCCCTCCCACTCTCTCTCCGTTCCTCCCGCTCTCTCTGTCTCTCTCTCTCCCTCCCACTCTCTCTCCGTCCCTCTCTCTCCCTCCCACTCTCTCTCTCTCCCTCCCACTCTCTCTCTCCCTCCCACTCTCTCTCTCGCTCCCACTATCTCTCTCCCTCCCACTCTCTCTCTCCCTCCCACTCTCTCTCTCGCTCCCACTATCTCTCTCCCTCCCACTCTCTCTCTCCCCCTCTCACTCTCCCCCTCTCACTCTCCCCCCTCTCACTCTCTCTCTCTCCCACACCCACTCGTTCTCCCACTCATTCTCACACTCTCTCTCTCTCCCTCCCACTCCCTCTCCCTCCCACTGCCCTATCTCTCTCCCTCCCACCCTCTCTCCCTTCCACTGTCTCTCTCTCTCTCCCTCCCTCTCCTTCCCACTCTCTCTCCCTCCCTCCTACTCTCTCTCCTTCCCACTCTCTCTCTCTTCCGCCCCCCCATTCCCTCTCTCTTTCTCCCCCCTCCCTCCCCCACTCCCTCTCTCTTTCTCCCACCCGTCCCCCCACTCCCTCTCTTTCTCCTGCCCACCCCACTCCCTCTCTCTTTATCCTCCCCCACTCCCTCCGCCCCCTCTCCCCCCCACTCCATCTCCCTCCCCCACTCTCTCTCTCTTACAATAACTCACCTTTCCATCCAACTCCTGCTTCCCACAAGTGTGCGTGTTCTATCAGAAACCCATTTAATTCGTTATCATCCAAGTCTCATCTTTTCGCTCAAATCAATATGCAATCATTCTCTACAAGAAGTAGAGGATGACTCGATATTGATTTGAGTGAAAAGTTGAGACTTTGATAATAAGGAAAGGGTTTCTGAGTTGTGGTAAGAGAGAACCTGCTTTTCCTGATCTTGTCTCATGTTCTTCCCTCCAGGCCTTTAAGTGTGTTACCCACCCCCACCTCATGACCATTCCCGTTTCTACACCCACTGAGAGCCTGTTCCCCTCTCACCTGGAACTTTTACTTTAGTCCTGTGATGCATCCGTGAATTATTGTACTCCTGTTTCCCCTTCACCCCACTTTCTTTATTGTGACCCTTCACCCTCTGTTGTGCTCACCCATGAGCCTTGACACTTGTATTTAAAAATAACAAAGTTCTGCTTTGTCTCCCAATTCACACTCACCCAGTTACGTTGAAAACCCAGACCGGTTGAGATTACCTCTGCAGGCTTTACGGAATGAAGGATTGTTTCGGCGTTGTATTTCCATGCAGGTACACGGATTTTGTTTTAATGTAGAGCAAGAGCACAACATGGAAAGTTTTGCTTGTCGGACTTTGTTTGAGATGATCGCTTGTTCGTTTTCCAACTTTCAGTCTACTGCTGCAACAGAAGAGGACTTGCTGCTTTGTCACAGGTATGAATTGCATTGCCGTGCCTGATGTGCTTTCTGACTCTTCTTTCTGGGTGCAGTCACCTCTAGTGACCAATCACCTGGGTAGTGCAACAACATTTCATCCTTGGATGTGTGCCAGATCTGCTGTTGCACATCACGAAAGCATCTAGCTGTATCTCTCGACTGTAGGCATAGTCGAGCAGTGACTTGGAATTTGGCTGGGATGTCGGCGATCACTCGCCTACACTTTGTCTATAGGCACTGTGGTATCTTTCGATGTCTGCCCAGGAATGTCAGCAAATGGGACGAAAGACCTAACGTCCCTCCATAGGGCTTGTTGTCTGGCTGTCTGTGAGCAGGATATCTCGTAACGTTATGGACGGATTCGGACCAAATTTGGTGGACAGGTTGGGTGTGTGACACGGACGAATTGATTATATTTTGGTGAAGATCCGGATCCTGGGAGTTTTAAGTGATTCTTCACCATTGAGAGATATGACCAACACGATGTATATAGCACGATATGTCAAAAAGTTGTGGACGAATTTGGACGAAGCTTGTTGGATGAGTTGGTAGGTGACAAGAACAAGCTCATTCGATTTTGAAGGTCAGGATGTAGATCCAACCTTTCAGTTTGTTACCAAACCTAAACTCTTCAGCCTAGCGGAGGTATGCACTTTACCGAGTGCTGTTCTAGTAAGTTGGAGAATACATGGACCATTTATATGTTCTTGTTTTCCTTCTGACAGCCCCAGGTACATCGAGCTGGTGAAACGAACTGGAGCACAAAGTGAAGAGGAGTTAAAGATTCTGTCGGACTCTTACGATTTTGTGTATTTCCATCAGGTGCGTTATGTTTTAGTTCGACCATCTCTGCCTTTCGATGTTGCAAAGGCCAAACTGCTTTCCCCATAATCATTCCATGCCTGCTGTGGTTCCTTCTTAGTCTGTTGGATAATATTTACAGATTGAATTTTAGGACCTCTGGTTCAAAATCAGCAGCGATTAATTTATCAAATTCTGTAAACAAAGACGATCCCAATTGTTGATGATTGTTTGCTTAATTTACACCTAGCATCCTTTGAGGTGTACTGGTGTTGTACTAGTCTGGTGTTGGCTAAGCGGTTCGGGTGCCGGCTTGGGATCCTAGGATCCTGGGTTCGAATCCCGGTCGATCGCTGAATTAACGCCAGGGGGGTTGACTCAGCCCGTAATCCTTCCGAGGTCGGCAAATTGAGTACCAGCTTGCTGGGATGAATGATCCCGGTGTGTACCCCGGTTTAGAATAGGTACACCGTATCCCTGCGCATCGTAAGAGGCGACTAAGGGTTGGCGTCAGGAAGGGCATCCGGCCATAAAAACATTGCCTCAAACAGGGAACCATGATTGTCATGGGGCCCGCTAGGCTAACCCCCGCTCTAGCGGGGAAAAATGGCCTTAAAACGATCATTCATTCATTTCATTCATCCTTGAGGTGTACAAAGTGTTAATGGGTCATTGTTATCATCGCACAGGCCAACCATGATGCAAATCACGTCTTGCCTGCCAGTCATGATGGCATGGCATGCCATGATTACCGTTAACATAAGCATGCTTAATGTAAGTTTTTTTTAATTAATGTAATGTAAATAATTACCGTTAACATAAGCTTAATTCCACGCATCCACCTCATTGACATTGATTCGATAGCGTTCCACTAAACCCCAAAGCCAAAAACAATTTTGAAAAACCTGGGCTACAAAGATCTTTGGGTCCATACAGTATGATACCGTTTCTGCCACTCTTTTATGTTGACTGTCCACTGCACCCCCTGAAGTTCTCGTTGAGCTATTCTATTGTTCATGTGGAAAAATGTTGAATCGTTAAATGTGATTATCGCTGTTTACAAGGTCAAACTGGTGTGCCGTTAATCATTACAGAATGTTGGTTTGTTTATGCATTTGTTACACATTATTATTGGCGGGTTGGACTGAAAAATTACAATTGAAAGTTGAGTAGAAACTGACCGAGGCACAGCGTTAGAATGACGGACCAGTCTTGTTCGTTAAGGCCAGGGTTGACCTGCGACCCCAGGACAGGTGTAACTACAACTGCACTCAGTAGAGAGCATACCACCGCCAAGCTGAACAGTTTACATTTTGTATCCCACTGGTAGGTCGGATCTGGATCCAGACCTCAACCAAAATCGAATCTGCTTCTTCTTGTCACCGAACCAACTCATCCACCAAGTTTTATCATAATCCGTCAACAACTTTATGATATATCGTGCTATATATCGTTTTTGGCCCTATCTCTCAATGGTGAAGAATCACTTATAAAATTAAAAAATATATCGTATCAGCATCTGGATCTTCACCAAAATCGAATCGATTCGTCCTGGTCATGCGCACAACCTGTCCACCAAATTTAGTCCGAATCCATCCATAACCTTTTGAGATATGCTGCTCACAGACAGGCAAACAGACGGTTGAAAACATAGCCTCCGTCCACCTTGGGTGGCAAGGATAACAATTGATGGAATCAACAGAACGTTGATCGAAGAATGCTAACCGCTTTGAGAACCAAGGAGAAGCTTGCGTTTCATGTGTTTAATATCCTTTGGCAGAGCAAAAGAGCACTTCATCATCAGAGCAAAATAAAATCTGACACTTTTGACGGGAATGGAACGAAGCGATAATGCCTGAAATATCAGCATCTCTTCACGTTCATGGGTCTTTTGTTAGCCTCACAGCATCATTTAATAGAGTATTTCAGACGTAGGTAAATTTAGCAAAGAACTGTATAGCTTGATTTCCCACATTGATGTTTGGTTGAATGTATGGCTTCCCCCAAGCCCGTTGGTAGAAGATTGAGGTTGGTTGATTGATGCTTTGCAGTGCATGTCCCCTACCGGCTTGTTCCAAGCAAAAAAGTCACAAGTTGGTGGAAACCCCCCCCCCCCCCCAAAAAACTGGATGCCTTCTATCCTGTAAATAAAGGGTTTCTATTACACACACCTCCATGTGTACAGCATAGAAATTTTAAATAATTTACATTGAGGAACGACCAACATACTGGCATTTGGTGGCCATTTTGTTCTATTGGTTCTACACCCGTGACGATACTTTTACTTTTATATATGACCCACATGTTTCTATTGTGCTCATGAACTATTGAATTTGAATGAGATATTGCTGACCATGTACAATACTGAGAATCATGTTGCATGCTGAGGAAGGGGAAGTGTCTCCCTCCACATGAGACGTGTCTGTGTGCACCACCTGTGCAGGATTCGTTTAAAGCTGCCTGCTTTGCGGTTGGCAGTGTACTGGAGCTAGCAGATCGGGTGTTAAAAGGTGACGTCAGAAATGGTTTTGCTCTTGTAAGGTGCGTGGGTGATCAAATGACCTCTTCAATATCATCTTGGGAACACTTTGCTTTTAGCATACGTTGTGTTAAACTCTTGTCTGCAATCGCATTGCGATGCTGGGCCCACAATCTCATGATGCTTGTTGCATTATATAAATGATTATTATTATTATTATTATTTTTGTTTTTTTGTATACAAGCTCGAGGCTCGTTACAAATAAAGGAACATTAATCAGAACATTAATGAGCGAACATTAATCACAAAAAAAAAAAACGGACATACAAAACGTACAATAAAGGGAGCGGGAGACAAGAAGGGGAGAGAGAGGAAAGCACACAAGTACAACAGCAGAGAACAGGGAGATCTGTGGGAGGGAGAGGGCTTGGGGGGAGGAGGCATGGGAAGGGTGGGGAGGAAGAGGTATAAAACACATGGACACTGCCAGGAGGTTTTTGATAGTGGAAGAGAAGAGATTATTATTTTTTTTTTTTGTATACAAGATTGAGGCTCGTGTAAGAGCTAACATTGATCACAAAAAGACAAACTGACACATAAAACATATGATAAAGGGAGTGGGAGACAAGATGGAGAGCAGGGACATCGGGAGATCTGTGGGAGGGAGAGGGCTTGGGGGGGAGGTTTGAAAGGGAGGAGCAAGGGGGGAGATTTAAAGGGAAGGATGGAGATTTGGAGGGGAGGGGGAGTTTCAGAGGTGATGGGGGGGGGGGGGGAATTGAAAGGGAGGAGTGAGGGGGGAGTTTTGGAGGGGAGGTGTGAGGGTGGAGTTTAGAAAGTGGATAAAAAAAAAAACCCACCGTTTAGAGGCCATTTTTCCCCGCAAAGCGGGGGTTGGCCTTTTTCGGGGACCGTGGTTGTTGTTGTTTTTTGGTCCCCTTTTTGAAGCAATGTTTTACGGCCGGATGCCCTTCCTGCCGCCAACCCTGTTTGTCGCCTTTTTACGACGCACAGGGAATTACCAGTGAACTGGTACTCAATTAGCCGACCTCGGAAGGATGACAGGCTGAGTCAACCCGCCTGGCGTTAATTCAGCGATCAACTGGGATTCGAACCCAGGATCCTTGGTATCCTAAGCTGGCACCCTAGCCGCTAGCCCAACACCAGGGATTATGAAAGTGGATGATGAATGAAAAACAAACATTTATTACAAACTGGGTTTATTGTGATTTTCAAGTCAGGGATCTGTTTAAAAATGATAGAGTATGGGTGGAATGAAGGTGAGTTTAGAGAATGTATAAAGGAAGGACTGTAAGAGATTGAATTTTTTTTGAAGTGGAATGAATTGAAGAGGAAATTGAAAAAAGCCTTTTAAATTGGAAGAAAAACAGCCTGTTGTAATAAACCACTGAATAAAACAATGTGAAAAACAATCTGGGAAAAGTCTCGAAGTGAGGACGTGGATTTGAGAAAGAAGGAGAAAGGGTTGAATGAGTATGGAGGAACTAGAGTTGGAAAGGATGGAGAGGTGGAAGAAAAAGGAGATGAAGGGGGCGGCGCACACGGCAAGACAAGGGGGCGAGAGATCAAGCACGTGTCCGCGAGGAGAGAAATAATTAATAAAGGAATTTTTTTTTTTTTTGTATTTAAAACGTTAGACAAAGGGTAAGATGTTCGTGGGAGGTATGGGGAGAAAAGAAAATCAAAGAAACATGCAAATACAGCGAAGGAAAGAACTTATATTCACAAAATACTGATGGGGTGAGGGAGCCTAGAGAGACCAGGCCACGCACGAGGTGTGAACAAAAAACGACTAATTACACACAAGTTTGCTATAATTGCAAAACCAAAACCAACTAGAAACACACAATAACACATACGCAATAAAATAACCAGTGGAAATTTGACAAAGACACGAATGGGAAAATACTCAAACTTCGATGCCGTGGAGAGATCGAAGTAAGCCTCCTCGCTCGAGGACCCGGAAGCGGAAGTCTTGTGATTTGAAGAAACAAAGACAAAACAAAACGTTTTGATTTTTTTTTAAAAACTGGGGTATATTGTAATCGGCTCCTGTCTGTCTGTGCATCCATCCGTCATGCCATCTCCTAAATGGTTGTGCAGAAATTCACCAAACTTAGTCGTTATGATCACCACATGGCACGAAGGTGCAAGAGCGGTGTCATTTTTGGTCCCGCCCCCCTGTGGTGGGGTCAAACAGTTAAATAACGAAAAATGCAATTATGGGCGTGTTTTTAAACATTTAAAAATTAACCTTTATATATGCAGTCAACATTGGGAGATGCATGATATATTTATCGAGTTTTTGGATTTGATCCCATGTCAAAATGGGAAAACAGATTAAACTCAAAATTTGATATTGGGCCATTCCTAGTGGAACATTTTGCCCTTTTCACCCCTCAGCCCAAATTGGGCTAAGGGGTATTGTCGTCCGGGCGTCCGTCAACTTTTGGTTTCTGTCAATTTCAAGGAGAAGGGCTTGTCCGATTAAATCCATTTTTGCAGTGTGTGTTGGGGTTGAGTAGAGGAAGGTTCCTTTCGAAAATGGGCGCGCTGCGATTTTCAATATTGCCGCCACGGCAGCCATCCGGGCGTCTGTCAACTTTTGGTTTCCGTCAATTTCGAGCAGAATGGCTTGTCCGATTAAATTCATTTTTGCAGTGTGTGTTGGGTTTGGGCAGAGGAAGGTTCCTTTCGAAAATGGGCGCGCTGCGATTTTCAATATGGCTCCACGGTAGCCATCTTGAAATTGGTTTCCGTCAATTTTGAGCAGAACGGCTTGTCCGATTAAATCCATGTTTGTAGTGTGCGTTGGGGTTGAGTAGAGGAAGGTGCCTTTCGAAAATGGGCGTGCTGCGATTTTCAATATGGCCGCCACGGCAGCCATCTTGAAATTGCTTTCCACCATGCATGGGCTGAGGGGTTATGCCCGCTTTGCGGTGCTATTTTGTTAGTGTTGCAAAACCACTTGTCTCACTTGTGTTAGTGTTTCAAAACCACTTTTTGCACTTGTGCAGGCGTTGAAAACCACTCTCCGCACTTGAGCCAGTGTTGCAAAACCACTTTTCGCTCTTGTGTTAGTGTTGCAAAACCACTTTTCGCACTTGTGTTAGTGTTGCAAAACCATTTTCCGCACTTGTGCTGGCATTGAAAAGCACTTTCCGTACTTGTGTTAGTGTTGAAAACCATTTTTCGCCCTCATGTTGGTGTTCAAAAACACTTTTCGCATTTGTGTTAGTGTTGCGAAACCACTTTTTGCACTTGTGCTGGCGTTGCAGAACCACTACCCACACCTGTGCTGGCATTGAATACCACTTTTTCCTCTTTTGCTTGTGTTGAAAACCACTTTTCGCACTTGTGTTAGTGTTGCAAAACCATTTTCTGCACTTGTGCTGGCATTGCAGAACCACTACCTGCACTTGTGCTGGCATTGAAAACCACTTTTTGCACTTGTGTTGGTGTTGAAAAGCACTTTTTGCTCTTATGCTAGTGTTGAAAACCAATTTTCGCGCTCCTGTTAGTTTTGCAAAACCACTTTCCGCACTCGTGCTAGTGTTGTAGACCATTATTCACATTTGTGTTATTGTTGCAAAAACCAATTTCCACACTTATGCTGGCGTTGAAAACCACTTTCAGCACTCATGCTCGTGTTGAAAACCACTTTTTGCATTTGGATTAGTGTTGCAAAAACCAATTTCCACACTTATGCTGGCGTTGAAAACCACTTGCCGCACTTGTGGTTGTGTTGAAAACCACTTTTTGTACTTGTGTTAGTGTTGCAAAACCATTTGTCTCACTTGTGTTAGTGTTGCAAAACCACTTTTCGCACTTGTGTTAGTGTTGCAAAACCACTTTTCGTACTTGTGTTAGTGTTGCAAAACCATTTTCCGCACTTGTGCTGGCATTGAAAACCACTTTCCGCACTTGAGCTGGTGTTGAAGAACCACTTTCTGCACCTGTGCTGGCATTGAATACCACTTTTTGCACTTGTGTTGGTGTTGCAAAACCATTTTCCGCAATTGTGCTGGCGTTGAAAACCACTTTCCGTACTTGTGCTAGTTTTGCAAAACCAATTTTCGCACTTGCGCTCGTGTTGAAAAACACTTCCCACACTTGTGTTAGTGTTGCAAAACCACTTTTCGCACTTGTGTTAGTGTTGCAAAACCATTTTCCGCACTTGTGCTGGCATTGAAAACCACTTTCCGCACTTGAGCTGGTGTTGAAGAACCACTTTCTGCACTTGTGCTGGCATTGAATACCACTTTTCACACATGTGCTAGTATTGCAAAACCACTTTCCGCACTTGTGCTGGTGTTGAAAACCACTTTTTGCACTTGTGTTAGTGTTGCAAAACCACTTTCCACACTTGTGTTAGTGTTGCAAACCACTTTCCACACTGGCGCTGGTGTCGTAAACCATTATTCGCATTTGTGTTAGTGTTGCAAAAACCAATTTCCACACTTATGCTGGCGTTGGAAACCACTTTCAGCACTCGTGCTCATGTTGAAAACCACTTTTCGCATTTGGGTTAGCATTGCAAAACCACTTTTCGCACTCGTGCTGGCATTGAAAACCACTTTACGCCCAAGTGTTGTTGTTGAAAACCACTTTCCGCACTCGTGCTCATGTTGAAAACCACTTTTCGCATTTGGGTTAGTGTTGAAAACCACTTTCCGCACTTGCGCTAGTGTTTGAAAACCACAATTCGCATTTGTCTTAGTGTTGCAAAACCAAGTTCCACACTTGTGCTGGCATTGAAAACCACTTTCCGCACTCGTGCTAGCATTGAAAACCACTTTACGCCCAAGTGTTGTTGTTGAAAACCACTTTCCGCACTCGTGCCCGTGTTGAAAACCACTTCCCGCACCTGCGCTTGTGTTGCAAAACCACTTGCTACACTTGTGTGAGTGTTGAAAACCACTTTTCGCATTTGGGTTAGCATTGCAAAACCACTTTTCGCACTCGTGCTGGCATTGAAAACCACTTTACGCCCAAGTGTTGTTGTTGAAAACCACTTTCCGCACTCGTGCTCATGTTGAAAACCACTTTTCGCATTTGGGTTAGTGTTGAAAACCACTTTCCGCACTTGCGCTAGTGTTTGAAAACCACAATTCGCATTTGTCTTAGTGTTGCAAAACCAAGTTCCACACTTGTGCTGGCATTGAAAACCACTTTTCGCATTTGGGTTAGTATTGTAAAACTACTTTTCGCACTTGTGTTAGTGTTGCAAAACCACTTTTCGCACTTGCGCTCGTGGTGAAAAACACTTTTTGCACTTGCGCTCGTGTTGAAAAACACTTCCCACACTTGTGTTAGTGTTGAAAACCACTTTCCGCACTTGCGCTAGTGTTTGAAAACCACAATTCGCATTTGTGTTCGTGTTGCAAAACCAAGTTCCACACTTGTGCTGGCATTGAAAACCACTTTCCGCACTCGTGCTCGTGTTGAAAACCACTTTTCGCATTTGGGTTAGCATTGCAAAACCACTTTTCGCACTCGTGCTAGCATTGAAAACCACTTTACGCACAAGTGTTGTTGTTGAAAACCAGTTCCGCACTCGTGCTCGTGTTGAAAATCACTTTTCGCATTTGGGTTAGTATTGCAAAACCACTTTTCGCACTTGTGTTGGTGTTGCAAAACCACTTTTCGCGCTCCTGTTAGTGTTGCAAAACCACTTTCCGCACTCGTGCTAGTGTTGTAAACCATTATTCACATTTGTGTTGGTGTTACAAAAACCAATTTCCACACTTATGCTGGCGTTGAAAACCACTTTCAGCACTCGTGCTCGTGTTGAAAACCACTTTTTGCATTTCGGTTAGTGTTGCAAAAACCAATTTCCACACTTATGCTGGCGTTGAAAACCACTTGCCGCACTTGTGGTTGTGTTGAAAACCACTTTTTGTACTTGAGCTAGTGTTGCAAAACCACTTGTCTCACTTGTGTTAGTGTTGCAAAACCATTTTCCGCACTTGTGCTGCATTGAAAACCACTTTCCGCACTTGAGCTGGTGTTGAAGAACCACTTTCTGCATTTGTGCTGGCATTAAATACCACTTTTTGCACTTGTTGGTGTTGCAAAACCACTTTCCACACTTGTGCTGGCATTGAAAACCACTTTCACACATGTGCAAGTATTGCAAAACCACTTTCCGCACTTGTGCTGGTGTTGAAAACCACTTTTTGCACTTGTGTTAGTGTTGCAAAACCACTTTCCACACTTGTGTTAGTGTTGCAAACCACTTTCCACACTGGCGCTGGTGTCGTAAACCATTATTCGCATTTGTGTTAGTGTTGCAAAAACCAATTTCCACACTTATGCTGGCGTTGAAAACCACTTTCAGCACTCGTGCTCGTGTTGAAAACCACTTTTCGCATTTGGGTTAGCATTGCAAAACCACTTTTCGCACTCGTGCTGGCATTGAAAACCACTTTACGCACAAGTGTTGTTGTTGAAAACCACTTTCCGCACTCGTGCTCGTGTTGAAAACACTTTTTGCATTTGGGTTAGTATTGCAAAACCACTTTTCGCACTTGTGTTAGTGTTGCAAAGCCACTTTTCGTACTTGTGTTAGTGTTGCAAAACCATTTTCCGCACTTGTGCTGGCGTTGAAAACCACTTTCCGTACTTGTGCTAGTTTTGCAAAACCACTTTCCGCACTTGTGCTAGTGTTGCAAAACACTTTTTTCACTTGCGCTCGTGTTGAAAAACACTTTTTGCACGTGCGCTCGTGTTGAAAAATACTTTCCACACTCGTGCTAGTGTTGTAAACCATTATTCACATTTGTGTTGGTGTTGCAAAAACCAATTTCCACACTTATGATGGCGTTGAAAACCACTTTCTGCACTTTTCCCACTTGTGTTGGTATTGCAAAACCTCTTTCCGCACCTGTGCTCTTGTTGCAAAAAGGACTTTTCGTCCTCATGTTAGTGTTAAAAACCACTTTTCGCACTTGCGTTAGTGTTGCAAAACCACTTTTTGTACTTGTGTTAGTGTTGCAAAACCATTTTCCGCACTTGTGCTGGCGTTGGAAACCACTTTCCGCACTTGAGCTGTTGTTGCAAAACCACTTTCCACACTTGAGCTGGTGTTGCAAAACCACTTTCCGCACTTGAGCTGGTGTTGCAAAACCACTTTCAGCACTTGAGCTGGTGTTGCAAAACCACTTTTCGCACTCGTGCTAGCATTGAAAACCACTTTACGCACAAGTGTTGGTGTTGAAAACCACTTTCCGCACTCATGCTCCTGTTTAAAACCACTTTTTGCATTTGGGTTAGGATTGCAAAACTACTTTTCGCTCTTGTGTAAGTGTTGCAAAACCATTTTCCGCACTTGTGCTGGCATTGAAAAGCACTTTTTGCTCTTATGCTAGTGTTGCAGAACCACTTTTCGCACTTGTGTTGGCGTTGAAAACCACCTTCAGCACTTGTGCCAGCATTGAAAACCACTTTTTGCACTTGTGCTAGTGTTGCAAAACCAATTTCCACACATATGCTGGCGTTGAAAAACACTTTCCGCACTTTTCGCACTTATGCTGGCATTAAAAACCACTTTCTGCACTCGTGCTAGTGTTGAAAACCACTTATCGCACTTGTGTTAGTGTTGCAAAACCACTTTCCGCACTTGTGCTGTCATTCAAAACCACTTTCCGTGCTCGTACTCGTGTTGAAAACCACTTATCGCACTTGTGTTGGTGTTGCAAAACCACTTTTCACACTTGTGTTGGTGTTGCAAACCCACTTTTCACACTTGTGTTAGTGTTGCAAAACCATTTTCCGCACTTGTGCTGGCATTGAATTACACTTTTTGCACTTGTGTTAGTGTTGAAAACCACTCTCCGCACTCGTGCTGGTGTTGAAAACCACTTTCCGCACTTGAGCTAGTGTTGCAGAACGACTACCCGCACTTGTGCTGGCATTGAAAACCACTTTTTGCACTTGTGTTTGTGTTGAAAACCACTTTTCGCATGTGTTGGTGTTGCAAAACCACTTTTTGCACTTGTGTTAGTGTTGCAAAACCTCTTTCCACACTTGTGCTGGCGTTGAAAACCACTTTCCGCACCTGCGCTCGTGTTGCAAAACCACTTGCTACACTTGTTAGTGTTGAAAACCACTTTCCGCACTTGAGCTAGTGTTGCAGAACGACTACCCGCACTTGTGCTGTCATTGAAAACCAGTTTTTCGCACTCGTGCTAGTGTTGAAAACCACTTTTCGCATTTGGGTTAGTGTTGCAAAACCACTTTCTGCACTCGTGCTAGTGTTGTTAACCATTATTCGCATTTGTGTTGGTGTTGCAAAAACCAATTTCCACACTTATGCTGGCGTTGAAAACCACTTTTTGCTCTTGTTTTTGTGTTGCAAAACCACTTTCCACACTTGTGCTGGCATTGAAAACCACTTTCCGCACCTGCGCTCGTGTTGCAAAACCACTTGCCACACTTGTGTTCGTGTTGAAAACCACTCCGCACTCGTGCTGGTGTTGAAAACCACTTTCCACACTTGAGCTAGTCTTGTAAACCATTATTCGCATTTGTGTTGGTGTTGCAAAAACCAATTTCCACACTTATGCTGGCGTTGAAAACCACTATCCTTACTCGTGCTAGTGTTGAAAACCACTTTTTGCACTTGGGTTCGTGTTGAAAACCACTTTTCGCACTTGGGTTCGTGTTGAAAACCACTTTCCACACTTGTGTTGGTGTTGCAAACCACTTTCCGCACCTGCACTAGTGTTGAAAAACACTTTTTGCACTTGTGTTAGTGTTGAAAACCACTTATCGCACTTATGCTCGTGTTGAAAACCATTTTCCACACTTGTGTTAGTGTTGCAAAACCACTTTCCGCACTTGTGTTAGTGTTGAAAAACCACTTTTCGCACTTGTGTTAGTGTTGCAAAACCATTTTCCGCACTTGTGCTGGCATTGAATTACACTTTTTGCACTTGTGTTAGTGTTGCAAAACCACTTTCCACACTTGTGTTAGTGTTGAAAACCACTCTCCGCACTCGTGCTGGTGTTGAAAACCACTTTCCGCACTTGAGCTAGTGTTGCAGAACGACTACCCGCACTTGTGCTGGCATTGAAAACCACTTTTTGCACTTGTGTTAGTGTTGCAAAACCACTTCCACACTTGTGATGGCATTGAAAACCAGTTTTTCGCACTCGTGCTAGTGTTGAAAACCTGTTTTCGCATTTGGGTTAGTGTTGCAAAACCACTTTCCGCACTCGTGCTAGTGTTGTAAACCATTATTTGCATTTGTGTTGGTGTTGCAAAAACCAATTTCCACACTTATGCTGGCGTTGAAAACCACTTTTTGTTCTTGTGTTAGTGTTGCAAAACCACTTTCCACACTTGTGCTGGCATTGAAAACCACTTTCCGCACCTGCGCTCGTGTTACAAAACCACTTGCCACACTTGTGTTAGTGTTGAAAACCACTTTCCGCACTTCAGCTAGTGTTGTAAACCATTATTTGCATTTGTGTTGGTGTTGCAAAAACCAATTTCCACACTTATGCTGGCATTGAAAACCACTTTCAGCACTTGAGCTAGTGTTGCAGAACCACTTTTCGCACTTGTGTTAGCGTTGAAAACCACTTTCAGCACTTGTGCTGGCGTTGAAAACCACTTTTTGCACTTGTGCTAGTGTTGCAAAACCAATTTCCACACATATGCTGGCGTTGAAAACCACTTTCCGCACTTTTTGCACTTGTGTTGGTATTGCAAAACCACTTTCTGCACCTGCGCTCTTGTTACAAAACGACTTTTCGTCCTCGTGTTAGTGTTGAAAACCACTTATCGCACTTGTGTTAGTGTTGCAAAACCACTTTCCACACTTGTGCTGGCATTGAAAACCACTTTCCGCACTTGAGCTCGTCTTGCAGAACCACGTTTCGCACTTGTGTTCGCGTTGAAAACCACTTTTCCGCACCTGCGGTCGTGTTGCAAAACCACTTGCCACACTTGTGTTCGTGTTGAAAACCACTCCCCACACTCGTGCTCGTGTTGAAAACCACTTTTGGCACTTGTGATGGCATTGAAAATCAGTTTTCGCACTTGGGTTAGTGTTAAGCACTTTTTTCCCTTATGCTCGTGTTGAAAACCACTTTTCGCGCTCCTGTTAGTGTTCAAAACCACTTTTAGCACTTGTGTTAGTGTTGCAAAACCACTTTCTGCACTCGTACTGCCGTTGAAAACCACTTCTCGCACCTGCGTTCGTGTTGCAAAACCACTTTTCGCCCTCATGTTAGTGTTGAAAAACACTTTTCGCACTTGTGTTCGTGTTGCAAAACCACTTTTCGCACTTGTGTTAGTGTTGCAAAACTATTTTCCGCACTTGTGCTGGCGTTGAAACCACTTTCCGCACTTGAGCTGGTGTTGCAGAACCACTTTCTGCACATGTGCTGGCATTGAATACCACTTTTCATCCCTCAGCCCAAATGGGGCTCAGGGGTATTGTCTTCACGGGCGTCGTCCGGGCGTCGGTCAACTTTTGGTTTCCGTCAATTTCAAGGAGAACGGCTTGTCCGATTAAATCCATTTTTGCAGTGTGTGTTGTGGTTGAGTGGAGGAAGGTTCCTTTCGAAAATGGATGCGCTACGATTTTCAATACGGCCGCTATGGCAGCCATCTTGAAATTGGTTTCCGTCAATTTCGAGCAGAATGGCTTGTCCGATTAAATTCATTTTTGCAGTGTTTGTTGGGGTTTGGTCGAGGAAGGTGCCTTTCGAAAATGGGCGCGCTGCGATTTTCAATATGGCCGCCACGGCAGCCATCTTGAAATTGGTTTCCGTCAATTTCAAGCAGAACGGCTTGTCCGATTAAATCCATTTTTGCAGTGTGTGTTGGGGTTGAGTAGAGGAAGTTTCCTTTCGAAAATGGCCACCTGCGATTTTCAATATGGGCGCCACAGCAGCCATCTTGTAATTGGTTTCCACCGCATGGGCTGAGGGGTTACGCCCGCTTTGCGTTGTTATTTATTTAACTTTGCTTCAGGTGGGAAACATGGGGATTTGCGATGGTGTGCCATCGACTTCGCTCTAGTTATACTTGTTTCCAACATGAATCATCCAATCACCTTTCATCAGTAAAGTGCGTTGCTACGATATGGCATGATATACAATTCACTTTGTCCTGAACTGACTTTGGAGCATCCCATAATTGTAGGAATGCTCTCGTTGATATTTTTTTGTGAACAGTAAAATGCTTGGCATCTCACTTTTTAAATTCTTAAAACCATTTTTTGTTTATTTTCTCAAAAAAATTCAGACACCAAGCCAAACGGCCTATTGCACTATTTCCACAGCCTATCGTTGTCAGCAATCCTGTTTTAAATTGGAAGTGATTGGTGATTGGCAGTTGGACTGTTGACTTCAATAACTTGGTGAGATCTCATTGAGCTAACTTAGTCACTCCTTTCCCCTCCCACTGAACAAATGTTTGTGGTTTAGGCCTCCGGGGCATCATGCAGGGCCCGACGAGGCATCTGGCTTCTGTTTGTTCAACAATGTGGCAATCACAGCTATGCATGCAATCAACAGATTGGGTCTTGACAGGTGAGCCAAAGGGTACTTCCTGGTTAGGATAATGCAATGCAATAAATATTTACCATATTGTTTAATAAACTTTTAAGCATTACTCAAAAGTTGATATTTGGTATGGCTGGGTGTGTCTTTGCAGAGTTTTGATTGTTGACTGGGATGTTCACCATGGGCAGGGCCTGCAGAGAATGTTTGAAAAAGATCCAAGGTATGGCTGCTGAATTTGAGGATAACATAATTTCTTTATGCTTTTAGACTTAGAGGGTCAGAGTTGTGGTTGCGATGATGGGGAGTATAAGGATGGGTTGTCACATTTATAGACGTGGTGCTTGGATTCATTAATATCATGCAAACAAATCTTGAATTGTGAATATATTGTTACGTGGATGGAGGTGGGAGGGGGAGGGGAGGGGGTCAAAAAGTTAGAATTGTAGGAAATAAATGTAGACAGATTTTAGTGTGGACTGTGTGTTTTGAGTAGGTTAGATTGCCATTTATCAGGGACATGTTAGGGCTAAGTCGTGTTGTTAAATGTGTTGCTGAGGAGGCAGTGTGTGTAATTTAGAGACAGTATGGCTCAAGGAAAAGGTTGTATGGTGTAAAACCTCCTGTCCAGGCAAGGCCAGGGGAGGAATTGAGCCCAAAAGCACATGGGAAAGTGCTACGCTTTTAAAAAGGCCCATTACGAACTGCCAATGCGGGCCATGGCAGCATAGTCTGTTGTAGAGCCTTGGAGAGGGGACGGACACCAAAGTATGAGGCACTGCCCACCAGAAATGGTGGTAAATGAATGCCCACCATGTACTGAGGGCGGGCCAGAGGACCTGCCGTGCAGAAGGACAGGGACTCTGTGGAAAAGTACTGGCAGTGCAAGTTAGTGTTGGAGTGGGAACCTTGTGAGAAGAAGGTCTCTTTCTGTCTCTCTCGCTCTTTCTGGCTGGTTATTTTGATCACCCACTCTGCTTCATCACCGGGATAGGGAGGACTGCTCTCTGGAGTTGTGGACGCCGCCTCTCAATCGCTCCTGCCACCCCTCATGTTCCCGAGCTGTACTTTGTCCTGCACATTCTCGGCTTTGTGCATGTTACGTCCTTGCCTGTTTTCCCCATAGTTTGAGTGAGTCCGTTTTCTGTGATGCCTTGTGGGGATAGGATTATATATTCCTTTTCACTGTATACAAGTTACTTATTCTCCCTTCTCCCTATTCGTGTATGTTGACTCACTTACTTGGTTTGTCCTTTCCATGTCCTGTCCAACTTTCTCCCCGTACTCCTTATTCTTCTTCATCCGTATGCAGCACAGGGCTGCAGCATAGCATCATTGGCAATACCCTCCACTGGTTATGGCAGAAATTTGGAATTTGGTCATGGTGCCGGTGATAGCTCACCTACTCTTTGTGAAAGACACCATGAGATCTTTAACACATCCACCAACGAATGCTGGCAGATGGGATGACCGTTTAACGTCCATCCGACGGATGAGACACACACTGCACACTGTAAATTGGAAGGACGATGAGGTAGAAGACCCATCTGCTAGCACTTGGTGGAAGTGCCGTCACTTCTTGGGGCACTCCTCTTAAATGCTGAATGTCAATCAAGGAAGCAGCACGCACTATTTTTAGAGACTTTGGTAGCCATTTGCAAAGTCTCTTAAACATGTTACGTGCTGCTTCTTTACCTATTGAGTGAGCACCAACACCAAACGTGCAGAATGCTTTTTGGTGTTAAGTTTATGACAGCTTAGCCCAAGGTGTATACAGTCACGTGAAAAAAAGTAAGTACACCCCATGTAAATTTTTGACTTTTTCAACATATTTCAACATACAGCTATTTGATCTTAATTTCAACAATATTGATAGATAAAGGTGATATAATATAACAAATATCATGAAACATTTACATTTTGTCGTCCATTGTATAATTTAAATAAACGTAAATGCAAATTTCGCATGTGGAAAAAGTAAGTACACAACTACATTTATCACTACTTCAAAGACCTAAAATTGGAATCAGGTGCACCAGCTCAGGTGCAAATGATTAGAACATCGTTAGAGAGGATCTTGGAGGAACCTGTCTTATTTAAACCTCAGACATTTAGTTTGGTTTGCTCTTTGTTGTTGAAGTGTGCGGCGTCACCATGCCTAGATCAAAAGAGCTCTCTGAGGCCTTCAGAAAGAAGGTTATAGATGCCTACAAGTCTGGGAAGGGATTTAAAAAGATCTCCAAACAATTTGAAATCAATCATTCGACTGTCCGGAAGATAATCTTCAAGTGGAGAAGATTCCAAACAACTGCCAACTTGTTCAGGCCAGGCCGCCCCAGCAAGTTCAGCCCAAGAGCAGACCGCAAGATGCTGAAAGAAGTCTCGAAGAACCCCAGAATGTCATCACGGGACCGACAGGTAGCTCTTGCCACTGTTGATGTCAAAGTGCACGGGTCTACTATTAGAAAGAGGCTGCACAAATTTGATCAACATGGGAGGTGTGCCAGGAGGAAACCTTTGCTGTCCAGAAAGAACATCAGGGCAACACTAAAGTTTGCCAATGAACACCTAGGCAAAGACTAGCACTTCTGGAACAATGTGCTCTGGACAGATGAGTCAAAGGTAGAGCTATTTGGACACAGTACCAGAAGACATGTTTGGTGAAAACCAAAGACAGCATTTGACCACAAGAACCTGATACCAACTGGAAAGTATGGTGGTGGAAATATGGTTTGGGGCAGCTTTGCTGCATCAGGGCCTGGGCAGCTCACCATCATAGAATCCACTATGAATTCTTCATTGTACCAGACGGTGCTTGAGGATAATGTGAGGCCATCTGTCGGAAAGTTGAAGCTCAACCGAAGGTGGACCTTGCAACATGACAATGACCCTTTTGCACAAAAAGGTGCAAAAACAGATCCCAGCAACTACAGACCAATCAGCCTTCTCCCAATTATCAGCAAAGTCATGGAATCCATCATTGCTTCAGATATGAAATCTTTCCTCTTCTCCAATGGCTTGATCTCTGATCATCAATTTGGTTTCAGACCTGGACACTCTACTGTGGACATGCTGCTTCTGCTTTCTCAACAATGGATGGAGGTCCTCAATGCCAAACAGGAAATTAGAGCAGTCTCCCTTGACATATCACGTGCCTTCGATACGGTCTGGCACCCCGCTCTGCTCACCAAACTCTCCTCTTTTGGTATCCATGGAAATATCCACGCATGGCTGGCGGACTTCCTCTCTAGTCGTAGTCAACGTGTGGCCCTGAATGGGTTTCTCTCATCTCCTCTTCCTGTTCAGGCTGGAGTTCCACAAGGCAGTGTTTTGGGCCCTGTGCTTTTTCTGGTCTTCATCAATGATCTCTCTGACTCTCTTGAAAATCCTCTGTATCTCTTTGCTGATGACTCTACTCTCTGTCGCTCCATTCTTCATCCCTCAGATCGGCAGTCTGCAGCCTCCTCACTCTCTGCAGACCTGGACAAAATCACAGACTGGGCAAACAAGTGGAACATGTCTTTCAATCCTGACAAATCTCACACTCTTACGATGTCTCTCCGAAAAGACCGACTGGACAACCCTCCCATCCACTTTCTGAATAATCCTCTCCAAGAAGTTCTGTCACTCAAGCTTTTGGGTCTCACTATCTGCCATGATCTTTCCTGGGAAAACCACATTTCAAATCTGGCCCCCAAAGCCAGTCGCCGACTGGGCATCCTCCGTCGTGCGAAGTCCTTCCTTGGCACACCTGAGCTCCTCACCACATACAAGGCTTTCATCCGCAGCTCAATGGAATACTGCTCTCCCCTCTGGTCTGGTGCTCCTGCCTCACACCTAGCTCGTCTTCACGCTGTTGAAACCAAAGCATTCAGAATCATTGGAATCTCCCGCGATGAAGCTAACTCCAAGGGCCTCTCACTCACTCACCGCAGGCAGGTTGGTGGTCTTTCCGTCTTCTACCGACTCCTCTTTGGCCTTGCCCCCCCAGCTCTCTCTGGGCTCTGTCCCGCAAATATTCCTACAGGTCGCACAAGATCTGCCTGCAACCCTCTTATGGTCAAACTGCCAAAATCAAGACTCTCTGCTCACCTTCACTCCTTCATTCCTCTTTTCTCCCGCCTCTGGAACAAACTCCCTCACTCTCTTCAATCCCACTCCACCCTCCAGGTCTTTAAAACAGCTGTTCACCACCATCTCTTATCTTCCCCCATCCAAAACCTTGATCTTTTCTACCCCTGCTAATTTCACCCCAATTCCACTTTTTTGAAGTGCCAACTTCTGTCCTGGAAGTCCTTGGTGTCCTTGTGTTTTATACTTCTCCCTCCCCCCCCCCCCCTTCCCATGCCTCCTCCCCCCAAGCCCTCTCCCTTCCACACATCTCCCTGCTCTCAAATGTTGTGTTTGTGTGCTTCCCCTTCTCTCCCCATCTTGTTTTCCGCTCCCTCTTTTTATATATTTTGTTTGTCTGGTTGATTTGTTTGTGAAGTAAATGTTAGCTCTTTCACGAGCCTCGATTCAGTATACAAAAAAAAACAAAAAAAAAAACAACAACCTAAACATACCAGTAAATACACCAAGGAATGGCTGAAAAGAAAGAAATGGAGGGTTCTGGAATGGCCACGTCAAAGCCCAGATCTAAATCCCATCGAGATGTTGTGGGGGGATTTGAAACTAGCTGTGCATGCAAGAAACCCCTCAAACATCGCACAGCTGAAATAATTCTGCATGGAGGAGTGGGCAAAAATTTCTCTCAGTCGATGTCAGAGACTGGGTGACAGTTATAAGAAACGCCTACTTGAGGTTGTTTCTGCCAAAGGGGGCAATACCACCTATTAGAGCCAAGGGTGTACTTACTTTTTCCAATGCGAAATTTGCATTTATGTTTATTTAAATTATACAATAGACTACAAAATGTAAATGTTTCATGATATTTGTTATATTATATCACCTTTATCTATCAATATTGTTGAAATGAAGATCAAATAGCTGTATGTTGAAATGTGTTGAAAAAGTCAAAACTTTACATGGGGTGTACTTACCTTTTCACGTGACTGTATGCTGGTTCATTCTGAGAACAGAGGTGTATGTAACTCCACTAGCTTTAAAATGTGACCGTGTGTGGTTATTCATCGCACGGCTTCAGTGGTGTTCCATTTGGTCTTAATTAAAACACCGCCTCTTCCCTCCCTCTTACTGGGTTTAGGGTGCTGTACATTTCATTGCATCTACACCAAAATGGGCTGTGCTGGCCACATCTGGAGGAGTCGGGCTGTACAACAGTCGGCGTGGGTCCTGGAGAAGGCTTTACCGTCAATATACCATGGGAGGAGGTGTGGTAGAAGGGCAAGCAGTGTGCCATAAGGGCGTTGTTATGTGTTTTGAGGGCAAACGATGATGTGACAAGTGAGCATTGATTCATTATTGAATGAAGCCTTTTTGTGAGTTCAAGTTTATAGGTGTCATTTTCTGATTATCTACGCGTTGCTGCTTCCTTTTCAAACAAATGAACCAAAAGCATCGTTAAAATTCGTCAACATTTTGAGTTGGTTTTTCGTTAAAATTCGAAATCGTTAAAATTCGTCAACAACAATCTTGGTTGAGGTGATAGTGGTGGTGGTCATGGTTAGTGGTCCTTATTCTGGTTGATGTTTGTATTGTCGCTGCTTCTTTTGATCACATATTTTTCATGCCCTACCAGCCTGGAATGACGGATGCTGACTACCTTGCTGCTTTCCATCACATTATCCTACCCATCGCATACCAGGTAATGGAGTCCTCATTCTCTTCCTTAGTAACCGATGCTCAGTCGTTTTCTCCAGCCCTGCAAATTGCAAAAAGTTCGTTCCCTACAAACTCGCCAGAACCATAAATATATTACATTTGTGTTTTACCAGCCTGTGGTGTGGTGTTCACGGGATATAATAATGGACCAAGAGAGCATTTCATGTCTACCAAATGATTTGTATACTTACTCTGGACATTCAAAGACCATGTGTTTGAGGTTTAACCACAGTGGCTAAAGAGCCCAAATTTGCTTTGGCCTTGCGATAAAAGTTTCAGCCAAAGGGTTTTCACATTCTTGTGCACGATATTTTGGCACAGCGTTAAAACACTAATTATAAACAGAAAACTAGAAAGTCGAAGTTGAACATAATCAAGCGTTTTTATTTATTTATTTATTTATTTATCCATGCACTATACGACACGTCACATTAACTCTGAACAAATCGACCTACCTTCTCTATTCAGCTAATCAGACACCCATTTGATGATGGTGTGCAGTATTGTGTTACTTAACAAGAAAAGGTGAAGCTTTTTGGAAAGTCGTGCATACAAAATCTCACTTGTTGGTCACCATGGGGATTCCCATCAGATTTTTATTTTATTTTCCTCCCATTTCATCACCATGGTGAATTTGAGCCAAAATGTATTCACGAGAGCCTTTTTTGGGGGGGGGGGGGGGGGGGGGTTTAAGAATTTATGCAAATTTAAATAGAGATTGAAAGCTCAACTTGCTGCTACTACTTTTAAATGAAAGACCCTGTTATGACCTGTGCCACTGAAGGTGGATTTAGGTTGTTTTTACCCATTTTTACATGTCTGTGTGTGAGCAGACGTCTCAAAAATATCTCAAAACGTGATGTACAGATTCGGGCGAAACTTGGTGGACAAGTTGGGTGTGTAACAAGGATCCATCAATTCGATTTTGATAATGTTCTGGATCTGGATACTAGAATATTTAAAGTGATTCTTCCCAATTGAGAGAGAGCGCCAAAACGATATCTATATAATAATACCGTAAGGACTCGACTTTGTTATCCCTTTTACGCCGCACCCAGTGACCCGATGCCCACGGCACTAATGGATTTACGATCTACGAACCGCGCTCTTTGTTTATCACATACAGACATACTCGAAAAATCTGAATTAGCCGACGTTGGGGCCCAAAAGCATCCGATTAACGGCCGATACGTCTCCATCTTACGACGCCATCGTATTGGCGTCTGCTGGGCGAAGGCGAAGCGAGCCGTCCGCTGATTGGACAGTCGAGTCGTGTGAGCATGGGTGGTGTGAACCAAATGGTCTTTTTATGCCCTTGAACATTTTAAATTAGTATATATAAGGAAACGTCTTTATCGTCATTTTAATAAAGTTAAATGGAGTGACGTTGCGATACTCGGGGTGCGTTGCATAAATCCTCGTAACTCAGAGAGGTGTAGCAGGTGGCGAGACGTAAGGAAGCTTAAAGATAACGAGCTGAAAACAGACGAACGATATGTCAATTTCTTTCTACACCGAACGGAAATAAAAGTATGAGAGCGGGAGGGCATGGCCTGAGCACTTCGAGCAGAGAGGACTGATTGGACTTAACTTAAAGAGAAAAAATTGGCGATTAACGGAAGAAGAAGATCCCATGAGCGCTGCCGTCAGTTATCGAGGTGTGTTGAGGTCTGAAGAGATGAGGTGGTTTCTAGGAGCGATTTGCACCTTTTTACTGCTTGAGGTGAGTTCGGTTCGTGTTTTGTGACTCGTAGATTTATTAATCAAAACACGGTCACAGTGGCGTCAGGCACTGTGACCGTGTATGTGACTCATATTCGCGATTACCACAGAAGCACATCGACGGGGAGTATCTATATAATAATAGCGTAAGGACTCGACTTTGTTATCCCTTTTACGCTGCACCCAGTGACCCGATGCCCACGGCACTAATGGATTTACCATCTATCCCCTATGCCATCCATAATGGTACACTCTATCCATACACCACATCCTCCCTTCCGTGGATGTTCCACGGGTTTCGGCTAGTAATAGTATAACACTATATCTCAAACAGCTGCGGACGGGTTATGACAAAACTTCTTGGATGAGTTAGGTAGGTGACAACAACAAGCAGATTAGATTTTGGTTAAGATCCGGATGCAGATCCGGCCTATCAGTTGGATACAAAATGTAAATGGTTCAGCTTGGCGGAGGTATGCGCTCTATCCAATGCTGTTTTAATTATCATCTTTTTGGGATAAGTCAATAAACGATTTTTTGGCCCAAGTCTTTCATGAACTGGCTGGCCAGTTCTGACGTTGTACCGAACATGGCGGGGATTTTGAATTTGTTCAGGGTGCAGGCGATACCTCATCTACTCTTCCCAAAATATATCGTGGAGTATTTAACATCCACAACGACCAGTGATAACAGACAGGTCCTCTGGCTTTATGTTCTTCCAATGGACGGCACACGCATTGATGCATTAACCCGCCTGCAAAACACATTTTATAAATGGGTGTTGATTCAATCCCAGGGTAGACAGCTTGGAGGTGCGAGTCCGCACACCTCTTGACTATCCTGCCAGCCATAAAGCCAGGCACTCAGTTGCACATGAAATCTGCAGCAACCATCCATATATACCCTTATGAAGTGTGCTCCAACTTCTTCAGCACACTTCTTTTTTGGCCTGTCACCTGCACAGCGGCAAATGGGGTTTTGCAATTGTGTGTGTTTGTGTGTCTGTATCTCAACTATTTTGCCATTTGAAGTTTTATCATCAAATTTTCAAAAAAGCTTTATTATGAGAATATCGAGAAGACAAATTAATAATTTGGTCAAAAGGTCAAAGGTCAGCATCACATGAAATCGTCAGTTTTCATCTGAATGACCTGAAATTTGAAGAATTTGCATATTGGGTCACTAAGGTCAAATGCTAGAAGCCAATTGGTTTTTTAATCAAAAGGTCAAGGTTGCATAAAATCACCAATTCACCTGTTTTGTAAGCTTGGTGCTGATCCAATTCGCAATGCCCTCCTCCCATTTTAGATTTATTTGGTGAAGTTGAAGTCTTCCCTCCACCCTTCTCAACCCCTGCACTCCCCACCTCAGATCATCGAGCTTTTCCTTCCTGAGAGTTTGCTCCTCTATTGTGTCCACCCCTGCATCTTCCCTTAACCAAATGCAAAGCCAGTCTTTATATTGGTCTATGCTGTTCATTACTTGCATCTTATTATATATTCATCTATTATTATTATTGTAACCTATTATTGTATTTTACAAATAATTATTAATTATTGTAACCTGTTAACATTCTTTTCATTGAAATTGTAGGACTAACTATTTTAGTCTTCGGACTTTTTGTCATGCTTTTTGCAATAAATCAAAATGAAAACCCCTTATTCTTACGTACATCCTTTGTTTTTCCATCTCTATTTTGTCCTTCAGTCCTGCTGATGGTGTTTCTCCCTCTCTCTGTTGGTCCTTTTATTACTTTTGTTCTGTTCTGTGTTCTAGCTCTTCCATGAGCCTTGACTTTATGTATAAAAAAGATAACTAAAGCTGCTCAGCCATCATAGAGAGCTGTATCATTAGTTGACATCTTGGTGATGGATAATGTACCCTCAGCTTTCGAAATCTACAATTATTTATTATTTGTCCATACATACTTTGATCTCTAAATTTTGAGACCTTTTCATTGACTTTTCTCACCTCCACCCCATGCCTCTCTTTAACCCATTCATCTCACTGTAGTTTTGTCCTCAACTGGTGTTGGTCTGTGCTGGATATGACTCCCTGTCAATGGACCCAGAGGTATGATTACCTCCTTGGTCTGTCGTTGATTTCAGACATGCTTGACTTCCACCAATTGTTGTCTTTCTCCTTGTTTTCCAAAAATTGGTTGATATTTTGATAGGAAAGGCTATTCCACATTTCAACCCCAATGTGTTGTTGATGTAGTAATTGCATAAATTGAGTTTCTTTAGGGGTGGCTTGATTTTGAATAATCATTTAAATATATTTTTTACTTTACAAATATACTGTAGTATAAATTTTGTTGTTGCATGGTTACCGCTATAAATATACACTCGGAGAGGAATGTATGTATCTATTGTATTGACAAACCATGAATTATATATGATGTAATTGGTACTGTAAAAACAGAGATTATAGTGGTGGAAGATAGAATCAGTCGGGTAGTTTCAAAATGCAATTGTTTATCGGGGTTCTTTCAATGATCCTTCCAGTTTAAAGATCCCATGGTCCCATCTCTCCAGTACTGTTTTACTCCCTTCAGGGTGGAATGCACGTCACACCCTCCTGCTTTGCTCACCTGACTCACCGGCTCATGGCCTTGGCAAACGGACGGCTCTGCCTGGCGCTGGAGGTAATAACCTCCCCAAGATCCTTTGGCAGGGCTCTCCACATGATTTTGGCTGTTGCACTGTCAAAGGAATATTTACTTTTTTCGTGCTGTTATAACTGTAGGCATAGGGGATGTACATTTTAGGTTTACAGTACGATATATATATATCCTCATTATTACTTTCCATTTCTTCGCTGAATGCTATCCAGGACTAATAAAATACGCATTGATAAAAATAGAAACGAGAGATTTTCATACTAACATATGCAATTTGGTGTCTGTCTGTCTTTTTGACTGCAACACGTTCGGTCATTACTTGATCCACTTTCAACCAAACTTAACAGAAGAACTAAGGGTCACAATGGAGGTAGTAACTTCATTTCCCCCCCCCTTCTCAAGGGGGTTTTCCGCCTAAGGTGAAATCTGTGTTAAGGTGTATATCCGTGTTTAATCATGGTGTTTTTCCAAGGCCGCTTCTAATAACAGACGTAATAACAACGCTAATGATCATAAGTGTTATAATGTTGTTACAAAACAATATTAATACCAAAAAATCCCCTCTCCCCAAGGGTTTTTTTTTTTTCATACTTGGCCAAACGCCGTGTTGACGTGTATAAACGGCTTATCGTAGTGTTTTGGGGGGCACCCCTATAGGAAGTAAAAAATATTATATTATAAACCACAAACATGTGCCTGGTGTTGGTGTAAACAAACCATAAGCCTGGTGTTGGCTTAGCGGCTAGGGTGCCAGCTTAGGATCCTAGGATCCTGGGTTCGAATCCAGGTCGATCGCTGAATTAACGTCAGGGGGGTTGACTCAGCCTGTCATCCTTCCGAGGTCAGCTAATTTTTTTTTTTTTTTTTTGTATACAAGATCGAGGCTCGTGAAAGAGCGAACATTAATCACACAGAAAGACAAACCGACACATAAAACATATAACATCGGGAGCGGTAGACAAGATGGGGAGAGAGGGGGAAGGTAGACAAGATGGGGAGAGAGGGGGAATTGAGTACCAGTTCACTGGTAATTCCCTGTTTGTCGTAAAAGGCGACAAACAGGGTTGGCGGCAGGAAGGGCATCCGGCCATAAAACATTGCTTCAAAAAGGGGACCAACAAAAACAACAACAACCACGGCGCCCGAAAAAGGCCAACCCCCGCTTTGTGGGGAAAAATGGCCTCTAAAGGTGGGGTTTTTTTTTTTAAACCACAAACATGTATGATTACCTTTTTTAACAGTCACTACTGCTGTTTAACACTAAACTGAAAGAAATCTGAAGGAATCCCTACATTTTTGAGACATTCTAAGCTGATCGTGTCTACCACAGACTAACGGACCCGAGCCTAGATCTACTGTAGTCTATATACCCCGGACAGGATAGTAACATGACCCTTGCTGCTGGTCCTGTAGGGAGTGGGTGTACTAGTGTTTTAAATTAACATGAGGAATGATATGGCAGCTCAAAAAAAGAAAACTTTCACCAAATTTCTATCTTAGGAGAAAAACGATTACTGAGATTATACACACTGTTGACGCGGAGGGATTGTGTGCTTGTATTAAACAAAGGTTTTCCAATGGTGATTTTATTGAATTTACAACTTAACTTGCATTGACTTGTAAATTTGGGTTACTTTTTGCTTAAAAGGACTTCACCAATCGGCCGTGATCATGTTTAGCAAATTGTATCCTTGGTTTTCAAAGTTCACTGAACTGCCTGGGAATATGTAACTCGAGCTGATTGTATTGTTTGTGTTTGTGTTAACCCAGGGTGGGTACATCTTGGGCAGTTTGTCTGTCGCCATTTGTGAGACCGTTAGGACGCTGCTGGGAGAACCTCCACCGTTCCTTACTGACCCAACGACAGTCTCACACAGGTGTGCAAATGGCTAACTTGCGTATTCCTGCTTCACACAAATGCCTTGACTTTTTCCACTGTGTGCGAGAGCTATAAATTGAGTGAAACCGATAAGGAAATTGAGGATACTGAAGAATACATAGCTAAAGCTGCATTATTACAGGAAGTTGGGATTGACTTATGAATGAGGCAGTCTGCTTTGTGGTGGTCTATGAGGGTTGGGATGAAGAGGTTGGAGAAGTCATCAGCAAATACATGAAGGGGATTTTCCAGAGTCAGAGAGATCATTGATGAAGATCAGGAATAGGACTGGGCCCAGAATACTGCCTTGGGGCACACCAGCCTTGACAGGGAGAGGAGATGAAAGTATTCTGTTTAGGGGCTCACTTTGGCTATGAGAGCAGAGGAATGTGTGGATTTAGCCTTGAATGCCATAGTTAGAGAATTTGGAGATCAGGCAGGATGCCAGAATTTTTTTTTTTTTTTTTGTATACAAGATCGAGGCTCGTGAAAGAGCGAACATTAATCACACAGAAAGACAAACAGACACATAAAACAAATAACATCGGGAGCGGTAGACAAGATGGGGAGAGAGGGGGAAGGACACAAACACAACATTTGAGAGCAGGGACCGAGAGACATGGAGACATCGAGAGAACTGTGGGAGGGAGAGGGCTTTGGGGGGCAGGCATGGGAAGGGGGGGGGGGGGGGTGGGAGAGGTATAAAACATATGGACACTGCCAGGACTTCCAGGAAAGAAGTTGGAATTTCAAACAAGGTGGATCTGGGGTGAATTAGTGGGGGTAGAAAAGATCAAGGTTTTGGATGGGGGAGAATAAGAGATGGTGGTGAACAGCTGTTTTAAAGACCTGGAGGGAGGAGTGTGATTGAAGTGAGTGTGGGAGTTTGTTCCAGAGGCGGGAGAAAAGAGGAATGAAAGAGTGAAGGTGAGCAGAGAGCCGAGATTTCGGCAGTTTAACCATCAGAGGGTGGCTGGCAGATCTTGTGCGACCTGTAGGAATATTTGGGGGACAGAGCACAGAGAGAGCTGGGGGAGCAAGGCCGGAGAGGAGTCGGTAGAAGACAGAAAGACCACCTACCTGCCTGCGGTGAGTGAGTGAAAGGTCCTCAGAGATAGCTTCATCGCGGGAGATTCCAATGATTCTGAAAGCTTTGGATTCAACAGCGTGAAGCCGAGCCAGGTGTGAAGCAGGAGCACCAGCCCATAGGGGAGAACAGTATTCCATTGAGCTGCGGATGAAAGCCTTGTATGTGGTGATGAGCTCAGGTGTGCCTAGGAAGGACTTCGCACGACGGAGGATGCCCAGTCGGCGACTGGCTTTGGAGGCCAGCTTGGAAATGTGGTTTTCCCAAGAAAGATCATGGCAGATAGTGAGACCCAAAAGCTTGAGCGACAGAACTTCTTGGAGAGGATTGTTGAGAAAGTAGATGGGAGGGTTGTCCAGTCGATCTTTTCGGAGAGACATAGTAAGAGTGTGAGATTTGTCAGGATTGAAAGACATGTTCCACTTGTTTGACCAGTCTGTGATTTTGTCCAGGTCTTCAGAGAGTGAGGAGGCTGCAGACTGCCGATCTGAGGGAAGAGGAATGGAGTGGCAGAGAGTGGAGTCATCAGCAAAGAGATAGAGAAGATTTTCCAGAGAGTCGGAGAGATCATTGATAAAGACCAGAAAAAGCACAGGGCCCAGCACACTGCCTTGGGGAACTCCAGCCTGAACAGGAAGGGGAGATGAGAGAAATCCATTCAGGCCCACACGTTGACTACGACCAGAGAGGAAGTCCGCAAGCCATGCATGGAGATTTCCATGGATACCATAGGAGGAGAGTTTGGTGAGCAGAGCTGGGTGCCAGACCGTATCGAAGGCACGTGATATGTCAAGGGAGACAGCTCTGATTTCCTGTTGGGCATTGAGGACCTCCATCCATTGTTGAGACAGCAGAAGCAGCATGTCCAGAGTAGAGTGACCTGGTCTGAAACCAAATTGATGATCAGAGATCAAGCCATTGGAGAAGAGGAAAGATTTCATATCCGAAGCAATGATGGATTCCATGACTTTGCTGATAATTGGGAGCAGGCTGATTGGTCTGTAGTTGCAAGGATCTGTTTTTGCACCTTTTTTGTGTAAAGCGGTAATGTTTGCTGATTTCCAGGATGCTGGCAGATGACCTTGAGCAAAAGATAGGGTGAAAAGAACAGAGAGAGGGTGAGATAGAGCGGCAGAGCAGGATTTTAGGACCCGTGGGCTGATGCCGTCTGGTCCAGTTGCAGAATCAGAGTCGAGGTTTGACAAAAACTCCTCCACCTTGTCAGGAGAGAAGGACACAGAGTCCAGGAGCAGTTGGGTTCGACTGGGAAAGGTGGGAACAGAGAGAGATGGGTTTGGGACTAAGGATTTTGAGGCAAACACAGAGTTGAGGCATTCGGCTTTGTCACGTGCGATGTCAACTGTGTGGCCATTTGAGGTAAGGGAGGGGATGGAGGGGGAACAAACACCAGAAACGGATTTGACCAGATGCCACCAGGATTTGGAGGAAGGAGACAGGTTTGAGAGTTCATTCTTGAGTGAGGAGAGATAGTGCTTCCTGGCACTCCTGAGGGTAGACACACACTTGTTCCGAGCTTGGTGGAAGGAACTGAGATTGCCTTCAGTTGGATTAGCCTTCCAAGAGGCAAAGGCAAGTTGTTTCAGGGCAACTGCCTCACCACAAGATTCAGTGTACCATGGACGGGAGGAAGGGTAAGACAACTGAAGGCGAGATGGGATAAATCTGTGCATGAGAGAGATCAGTTTGCTTTGGAAGAATTCCCAGGAAGAATTGATGTCAGAGGCAGTGGAGATGGGAGACCAATCCAGACGATTGATGGCTGCTTGAAGGCCGTCCCAGTCGGCCTGAGTGAAATGCTAGACTCGTCGACGCTGAGGAGGCTCTCTGAGAATGGCCAGAGAGATGTCCACTTTGACAAGCACATGATCAGAAGAACCGATTGGAGCAGAAGAAGAGCAGCAGACATTAGCAGGGAAGTTTGTCATAACCATAACCAATGTCATAACCAATGTATCGAAAGCTCAAGATATGTCTAGAAAGATGGCCCTGATCTACTGTCTGACATTGAGGGAATCTATCCATTGCCAAGAGAGTAGAAGCAGCATGTCCATGGTGGAGTGACCTGGTCTGACACCAAAGTGGTGATCTGAGATGAGGTTGTTGGAGAATACGAAGGATTTCATATGAACTGCAATGATGGATTCCATGACCTTGCTGATGTTTGGAAGTAAGCTAATTGGTCTGTCGTTGTGGAGATCATTTTTTTGTATCTTGTGTATGTAGTGCAGTGATATTAACTGACTTCCAAGCGGATGGAAGAAGACCTAGGGCAAATGACAGGTTGAAAAGAGGAGAGAGAGAGGACGTGCAAGAGCAGCAGAGCAGGTTTTTAGGACACGTGACCTGATGCCGTCCGGTGCAGTTAAGAATCAGAGTTGAGGTTGCCAGAAACTTTTCCACCTTTTCAGATGCAAAATACACAGGAGCAGTTGGGTACCACTGGGTAGGGTGGGTACAGAGTGTGATGAGTTGGCGACACAAGAATTGAAAGCAAACACAGAATTGAGGCTCTCTGCCATTTGCACCTGAGAAGACCAACTTTGAAACCCTCCCTTTCCAGATTATGGTGTTTCCTCTCTCCTCTCTCACCTTCTTCTTTTTTTTTTTGTTCCATTTCTGTTTCATCCTGGTTTTTCCCTTCCTCTTCTTGTTCTGTTTGAGCTTGTATCCAGCTTGTTCACCCCCTATGTCCTTGCTGTCCTCCTTTTGATCTCATTCTTCCCCATGCCCATTCAGCCTCCAAGTGTCCCCTCATTGTGTCCCTCTACCCTGCTGTTGGTATGTTTCCCCACCTGTCTTTCTGCTGTAGAGGACGGAGAAACAAGCATAGGTTATCAAACGTTGCACAGACTTAATTGGCCTAATAAATTAATGGCTTCCTCCTGCGGTGAAGTTCCTTGTAAGGGAACTAGTATTCTTATAACAAATGATGAAGGATGTTAATCGACTGGCTTTTCAGATGAACGCGATCATTTGGCAACATTGTGCCTTCTGATTTGTGTTGCTTCCTTTCTTCCCACAATCTCAGTGCATTGCACACCATCGGACAAGTCATTGGCGTGCATCGAAGATACTGGGCAAGCTTGAGCTGCTTCGGTATGTGGTGAAGGAATTTAGGTCTTGCAAAATTTTGCCTGCACTTGGTTGTTCACGATTTAATGTGGGATTTTATAAACTGGGAATGGACGAGGAATGGGAAAATAGCTGTGCGATTGTATGTTCCTCGATAGTAGCTGTGGAATTGGGTGCATGTTTTTTTTTCATGTTCATTTATGTTGGGTATAATTTCACAGTTTATGGTGAACAGCATCCTGCGTGAACCATTTACATGTACTTGTTTGAGTGCAGGTCAGAAGATCAACGGAGGTTTGGACAAATGTTCGGAGAGCAGTGGAAGCACAGGGGGTTGTTTGGAGGACTTTAGAGTTGGAAAAATAAATGAAGAAATGAATATTTTAGTCTGTAGAGAAGAAGAGTCCGTTGGTACAGGGAATGTAAAAAAGCACGTGGATTGTTTGAATGACTCACAGGAAGACAAGAGAAGTGCATTTGTGGTAGATGCGAATAAATCGAATGAAATTGCGGATTGTTCTGGAAAGGGGACTGTGGAAGGGCTCGATGAACTTCCAGCAAGGAAAGTGTCCATTGGAGAGAATGCCGAAGGGCGTTGGACGGGGCTGGTGTACGATGAAAGGATGGCGAAGCACGAAAACTTGTGGGATAAGTGAGTCTGTAATGTAATCACAGCTATTTTATTGCATTCTCAACTAGAATGGCACTCGGTAGACCGCATACCTCCGCCAGGCTGAACACTTTGTTTGGTATCCCAATGATAGGCCGGATCTGGATTCGGACCTGAACCAAAATCTAATCGGCTTGTTCTTGGTACCGAACCAACTCATCCACCAAGTTTATTCATAACTCATCCATAACTTTTTTAAATATCATGTTATATATCTCTTTTCACCCGATCTCTCAATGGTGAAGAATCACTTAAAAATTCAATAATCATCATATCCGAATCCATATTCAGATCTTCACCAAAATTGGATCGATTCTTCCTTGTCACACATACAACCTGTCCAACAAGTTTCGTCCAAATCCGTCCATAACTTTTTGAGATATCCTGCTATATATCATTTTGGCCCTATCTCCAAATGGTGACGAATCACTTAAAAAATTCTACTAACCGGATCTGATTCTGGATCTTCACCAAAATCTAATCATTCGTCCTTGTCACATATGCTACATCTCTGCCAAATTTCGTTTAAATCCGTCCACAGATATCCTGTTCACAGACAGACAGACAAACTGACATGTGTGAAAATATAACCTCCAACCACCTTCGGTGGCGGAGGTAATAACTGGGTTAAATCCTCTGAATGAACGTCTTATGAATACCCCCCCCAAAGAAGGGTCACATTTATGAGGAACTTCACTTTTTTCATGATAACTGCTTTTTATCAGCAATCACTGCTTTTCAAATTGATTCCGTCATGCATTGTGTGTTGTTTTTTTCTTGTGAGTCTTAACTTGCTTCACTTTTATGTTGTTCCTCCATGTGTTGACCCACGTTGATCAACATGTTGTTGTTGACCCATGTTGTTGTTCAAGCTAAGATGCTCCACTGCATGGCAATGCCAGTGTTTTTGAATAGCAAGAAAGCTGTCCAATTGCTTGGATTGCAAGCTGCGTGCAGCATGAGCGGTCACTCTATTTTCCTGACAGATCACACCCAGAGTGTCCAGAGAGAATGTGGTGCATCATGAAAAGGCTCGCTGAACTCCATTTGTCTCAGCGATGTGTCCGCATCCCTGCTCGTCATGCCACCACCGAGGAGCTCTTGCTTTGTCACACGTGCGTTGTTTGAAAAGTTGCTCATTTATTCTGATGTTTAAACAATTTTTTGTGGGTATCGCCACTCGCTCAATCAACATCATCTTGGAAAACTTGTTTTGCCACTTTTGTTTGACACGATGTTGCAGAAGTAATGCACTTTAAGCTTTCCAGCCTGGAGTCGATTCCCGACCTCATTGTGAACTGTCAGATTGATGCTTTGCATCGCATGGTGCACCGTCCCTCAGGTCGATGTCAATCCGGGTGTCCCACCTGCTAGGATTAGTTGCTGGATGTGAAAAATCCCACAGTGTCCTTTATGAAGAGGAGGTGAGCTATCGCCGTTTCCCCCGATTACTGCCGCTATAATCTCAAACACTAGCATAATTTGTCGGGGATGCAGTGCCACCTGTAGATTAGAGTAGGAATTTCTTCGCGAAGTACACCGTGGGATCTAAAGTCCACCAACTAATGTTGGCAGACGGGACGCCCAGTTTAACGTCAATCCGAGGGACGGCACACACATTGATGAATCACCCTGCCTGTGAAACACCGGGATGACCGTTTAGAGCTGGGTCGGGATTCAAACCCAGGCTGTACAGCTAGGTGAGTGTGTGTACCTCTGGAGTCGAGGCCATACTGCCAGCCCATAAAATAGGGATCGATGGTGATGATTGTCTTATGAAATATTTTAACTTTGCTTCACATACATTACCTGTGTTGGACAATGTAAGTATACAACTCTAATGTCACACAGTTTCAGGAAACATGAATTTTACCATTATTCTTGAGGCATTTTTAAAGGGGAACTTGCGCTACATTTTAAAATAATTTTTCATTTACTCAGATCAGAGGAGATTAAAATGAGCCAAAAAAAACAATGTTTGATGGCATCAGTGCTGGACATGCAGGGCAGTATAAGCATCGTCTCTTATGTCGTGAATATTTTTTGAAGGAGGCCATTCATGTGTTGCAAGAATAAAAAGATAAAGATATCATTTCCCGACTTGACCCAAGTTTATTGAATACACAAGTTCGTTTTCAATTGGAAATTGAACTCAGTTTGTGCTCCCCTTATTTAATGGCTGCTCAGATAAAATAAACTAATTTGTGCAAGCCGGATGTCGAGGCTAACAGGTGATTGCATTGGTCCATTCTCTTACCAGTGCAAAGTACATCTCCTCCATTCGTGGAACAGCTTCTTTGAGCTCACGATCGCTGCACCGCATGTCTGAAGAGTTTGACTCAGTCTATCTGAATCCCAGTTCGTATGAAGCAGCAAGGCTTGCTTCGGGATCTGCTTGTAACCTGGTTGAAGCAATCATGTCTGGAAAGGTAAGGGACGCTTGCCTACGTCTGCATTTCAATTATTTTTCAAAGCATTGTCAAATAGACATTGCCTCGTCATAAAGATACTTTATTGTGATGAGGTGCTCATGAAACCTTTAATGTACTGTTTGAAAAATCAACACTTATTTGAGTAAGGACAATGGCTGGCCAACCTGTAAGCCTTGTTGTCCCCCGTCGCACCGCGGAGCGAAATGGGGACTATGGTTTTCCCCTCCGTCCATGTGTCCGTGCGTGCGTACGTGCTTGCGTGCGTGCGTAAGCGAAGGACCGCATTCGAATTTGGTGTGTGGGTGCAACCCACGTCAAAATCCAAGATGGCCGCCGCCATGTATGTCTGAACCTTGTGAGTGGAATATCTTGAAAAATACACGAAGTACCAACTTCTAATCTGGTTTGTGGGTGTACCTAGGCATACGGAAGAACGCTATTGAAAATTGGGTCGCCACGTCAAAATCCAAGATGGCCGCCACCATATATATGTCTGAACCTTGTGAGCGCAATATCTTGAAAAATAAGCGAAGTACCAACTTCTAATCTGGTGTGTGGGTGTATCTACGCATAAGGAAGAACCCTATTGAAAATTGGGTCGCCACTTCAAAATCCAAGATGGCTGCCACCATATATATGTCTGAACCTTGTGAGTGAAATATCTTGAAAAAGAAACGAACTACTAACTTCTAATCTGGTGTGTGGGTGTATCTAGGCATAAGGAAGAACCCTATTGAAAATTGGGTCGCCACGTCAAAATCCAAGATGGCCACCTCCATGTATGTCTGAACCTTGTGAGCGAAATATCATATCATAGCATGTTTTCTGCGTCTTCCACTTTGTCAACTCACATCACTTCCCCGACGGGGGACCTAGGCGTAACGCTTGTTAAAACTCATTGCCCCCACCTCCTGTGCTTTCTCCCGCACTTTTTACTTGCGAAAATCGAAGATTTTTCTGGTTGGTCTTGTGCATTATTCTGTGTTTGTCTGTCTGTCTGTATATCAGTTGCCTACAGGTCACACTTTTCAACAGATCTTCAGGAAACTTCACCAAATTGTACAGTTGGTCATAAGCAAGAAGCCTATTGTTTTTGGGGTCAAAAGGTCAATAAGTCAACATCGGCCAAAGGTCACCAACTTTGTCAAATTTCTAAAATCCTCAATTTTCATCCAATTGACTCTAAATTTTAAGAGGATTTGCCGATCTGGTCACTGAATTTAACCACCAATTATATTTTAGATCAACATAGGCCAAAAGGTCAACATAGGCCAAAGGTCACCAACTTTGTCAAATTTCTAAAATCCTCAATTTTCGTCTGACTTGAAATTTTAAGAGGATTTGCATACCATGTCACTGAATTCAACCACCAATTATTTTTGAGGTCATCATAGGCCAACAACTTATTTTAGGGATTTTGCAAGTATCATGCTATGCACGAAATATTTATTGTTTATTAACGCACAGGTTGTAAACCTGGTGCGTTATAGCGTTTGCCTGGGAATTTCTGTCGCTCAAAAGTGAAGCTAGTTTCTGTCACTCATTTCTGTCGCTCATTTCTGTCGCTCATTTCTGTCGCTCAGATGTGTAAACATGACGTCATCAAATCTATATTTATAGGATAGGTTATAGGAGATATATATGTTATAGGATAGGAATATAGGACCCAAATGACCCAGAGGACTCAAATGACCCAGAGGACCCAAATGACCCAGAGGACCCAAATGACCCAGAGGACCCAAATGACCCAGAGGACCCAAATGACCCAGAGGACCCAAATGACCCAGAGGACCAAAATGACCCAGAGGACCCAAATGACCCAGAGGACCCAAATGACCCAGAGGACCCAAATGACCCAGAGGACCCAAATGACCCAGAGGACCCAAATGACCCAGAGGACCCAAATGACCCAGAGGACCCAAATGACCCAGAGGACCCAAATGACCCAGAGGACCCAAATGACCCAGAGGACCCAAATGACCCAGAGGACCCAAATGACCCAGAGGACCCAAATGACCCAGAGGACCCAAATGACCCAGAGGACCCAAATGACCCAGAGGACCCAAATGACCCAGAGGACCCAAATGACCCAGAGGACCCAAATGACCCAGAGGACCCAAATGACCCAGAGGACCCAAATGACCCAGAGGACCCAAATGACCCAGAGGACCCAAATGACCCAGAGGACCCAAATGACCCAGAGGACCCAAATGACCCAAATGACCCAGAGGACCCAAATGACCCAGAGGACCCAAATGACCCAGAGGACCCAAATGACCCAGAGGACCCAGAGGACCCAAATGACCCAGAGGACCCAAATGACCCAGAGGACCCAAATGACCCAGAGGACCCAAATGACCCAGAGGACCCAAATGACCCAGAGGACCCAAATGACCCAGAGGACCCAAATGACCCAGAGGACCCAAATGACCCAGAGGACCCAAATGACCCAGAGGACCCAAATGACCCAGAGGACCCAAATGACCCAGAGGACCCGGAGGACCCAAATGACCCGGAGGACCCAAATGACCCGGAGGACCCAAATGACCCGGAGGACCCAAATGACCCGGAGGACCCAAATGACCCGGAGGACCCAAATGACCCAGAGGACCCAAATGACCCAGAGGACCCAAATGACCCAGAGGACCCAAATGACCCAGAGGACCCAAATGACCCAGAGGACCCAAATGACCCAGAGGACCCAAATGACCCAGAGGACCCAAATGACCCAGAGGACCCAAATGACCCAGAGGACCCAAATGACCCAGAGGACCCAAATGACCCAGAGGACCCAAATGACCCAGAGGACCCAGAGGACCCAAATGACCCAGAGGACCCAAATGACCCAGAGGACCCAAATGACCCAAATGACCCAGAGGACCCAAATGACCCAGAGGACCCAAATGACCCAGAGGACCCAAATGACCCAGAGGACCCAAATGACCCAGAGGACCCAAATGACCCAGAGGACCCAGAGGACCCAAATGACCCAGAGGACCCAGAGGACTCAGAGGACCCAGAGGACCCAGAGGACCCAGAGGACCCAAATGACCCAGAGGACCCAGAGGACCCAGAGGACCCAAATGACCCAGAGGACCCAGAGGACCCAAATGACCCAGAGGACCCAAATGACCCAGAGGACCCAAATGACCCAGAGGACCCAAATGACCCAGAGGACCCAAATGACCCAGAGGACCCAAATGACCCAGAGGACCCAGAGGACCCAGAGGACCCAAATGACCCAGAGGACCCAAATGACCCAGAGGACCCAAATGACCCAGAGGACCCAGAGGACCCAGAGGACCCAAATGACCCAGAGGACCCAAATGACCCAAATGACCCAGAGGACCCAAATGACCCAGAGGACCCAAATGACCCAAATGACCCAAATGACCCAGAGGACCCAAATGACCCAGAGGACCCAAATGACCCAGAGGACCCAAATGACCCAGAGGACCCAAATGACCCAGAGGACCCAAATGACCCAGAGGACCCAAATTCTATGTATGTTTCTATGATGATGTATGTTTTGGTGAAAGTACATAATGTGAATACTAGTAGCAATTTTACAAAAACCATGGCATAATTTCAAATCTTGACCCGAGATGATAATTATGCTACATCATAATTTCCATGTGCCAACCTGGGCGGAATCCAAGTGGATTCACTTGACTTGTTTTGTTTGTAATTATGTCAGAATAGCTAATAATTAATATCTCTTAATGTGTGTGCACTGAGGTGAGTAATGGCGTTGCTGTTGTGCGACCACCTGGTCACCATGCGGAGCCTGGATCTGCCTGTGGTTTCTGTCTATTTAACTCGGCTGCGATTGCAGCACGGTATGCGCAGAAGGTGGCCAGCTCCCTTATACGGTGAGAGAGTCAAGGATTGAATGAGGAAGAAATTAAAGGAAAATTGAATCGTGTAGTCAGTGTAGGGATAGAAAGTGAAATGTGAATGAAGTTATTTTTCTTTTCTTCAGCATATGATGTTTTTTTTTAAACCTCATGATGATTTAACCACTCCCCATCTCCTCCTTAGTGTCCTCATTGTGGATTGGGATGTTCATCATGGCAATGGTGTTCATCATGGCAATGGTACCCAGCACATATTTGAAAATGACCCCAGGTTGGCCTTGTGATGGTGCATCAAATAAATTATGATTTTATCCAATTCTAGTTGTTTTATCCCTGAGGTGAATGAATGTTGTATTCATCATCATGTAATTAGTTGTAGTCCCGAAAGCCTTTGAAACACTACGAGTTGGCATCTCATTTTTTTTCGTTATAATAAAATACTGGCATTTAAAAAGACATTTCCAAACTAAATAGTAACCTTTTCAAAAGCTGGAGAATGAGCTTCAATACTTGATAGACGTCTTATTCGATTAATCGATACTGTTTACGTGAATTTGTGTGTATATTTGTTACTTGCAAAATTAAAGATTTTTCAATTATATTGGTCGGTTGAGTTTGTCATTCTGTCTGTTTGTCTGTCTGTTTGTTTGTCACCGGCCTACAGGTCACAATTCTAAACCAATCGTCATGAAACTTCACGAAGTGGTAGAAGTCATCACAATTGAGACGCCTATTGATTTTGAGGTCAAAGATGACCAAATTTGATCTGGAGGTCGAATTTCTAAAATCGCCATTTTTCATCCAATTGATTTGTAAATTGAACAGCATTTGCATATTTAGTCACTAAATAGGGAAACCAACTATTTTTGAGGTCAAACGGTCAAAGATCAACTCAAGGTAAACTTCTAAAATTATCAATTTTCATCTGAAAAATCATCACTTTTCATCCTATTGATCCGAGGATCAAGATCGTCAATTTTAATCTTGATGAAATGGACAATTTTATGGATCAATGGCAACCTTTTTTGGGGGGACGGGGCCTTTTTGGTGTCGTGCTCTGCATGACGTCTTCTTGTTTATTTATTTCTTTGTTTATATTTGCTTCAAAAACTTTTTTTTTGAACTACTGAACCAAATTTTGCATGTTGCCTAACGGTGCCCTAAGTATGGTTTCTGTTGGGGTATCATATCTGGCGGTGGGGGGAAGATTCCAATTACTTTTATGGAAACATGTAATCTGTAGGCCCTCACTTACCCTCGCCCCCTCCGGTCCCCCTCGGTGGTATCCCGTATTACAAATCAACTTTCACAAAAAGTTTAAATAACCTAATAACATACTCGTACATTATGGTGATGTTGAAATCTGAGTGAGAATAATTCAAAATGTTTCATTTCACTCATTTTAAGCAGAGGTTCAAACCAAAGCATCAAAAACTGAGCTTTGCAGTGAAGCGGAAGTGTTTTTTTTCTTTTTCTGTCATCATATATAATCAGCAATGATAGCTGATGAAGATGGGTGATTGGATGGCCTACAGGTGTGCACACTTGTCTCGAAGCTGTCTATCCAGGGCCGGATTTAGGGGAGGACCAACTGGACATTTGTCCAGGGCCCAAAATCCAGCGGGGGTCCAAATAAACAAACGATACATTAATTTATTTACAAAGCTAGTATTATTTATTCCCTTGTCTCAAAGTTAGCAGAGATTTGAGACAGGAATTCAAGATCTAATATAAATAACCCAGCATTTAATTAAAAACACAAACAGTAATACCGGACAAGCATGAGTGATATACCGCACAAATCACATGACCTTTTATGGGAGGGCATCATCACGTCAAAATGCCGCAATCATACAACCACGAACGATGTATAATTGTTTTATACAGTAGGCCAAATCTTATTATAATGGAGGTTATCCTTAGCTTTCTATAATCTTATTATAATGGAGGTTATCCTTAGCTTTCTATAATCTTATTATAATGGATACAATGCTGGATAGAATCTATGCAACTATTAAGTCAGTCCAAGCAGACGACATCGAACTGTCACTTAATGATTTAATTACTGGAATCTCTAAAATCATATCTTCAAACCATTTGTAATGATTTTGATGATAATTATGAAGAATGTGCCGTCCAATTAGCAGTTGAGAAGACATACTGGAATGCAACAGGACTGGAGAGACTATTTCCCACTGCTTTACATTGTAAGCTGTTTTTTAACTCGGTAAGGTGATCGGTTGCGTACGTGTGGTGTCCGTGCGTATGTGCGTACGTGCCTGTCTGCATTTTAAAAAGTCATTTTCTCGGCAACTGTTAGTCCAAATGACACTAAATTTTACCATAGGGGCGTCTCCACCTGTATAATTTATTTATTTATAATTATGATGTCATGGGTCACGTGGTATGGACGCCATCTTGAAACAATCGAAAAACATTTCACCTATATATATCTCCAAAACCACTCAAAAGAAATTGAAAAAATTGAAGCATGGCTCACTATCAAAGACTCCCCATGAGGAATAAGATATGTTAATGATGATGTCATTGGTGCCTTTGTTATTACGTCATAATTTTACAAGTACAACGCTTGATCCGATCAGTATGAATTTTTTTTTTCTCTGCAATTGTTGGTCCGATTGACACAATTTTCACCATAAGAGCGCCTCCGCTTGTAGAATTTTAGTGATAATTATGACATCAATGGTCATTGGTCACGTGTTATGGGCTCCATCTGGGAAAAGCTTCGCCCCTCTATATCTCGGAAATTAAAATGCGTATTGGGCATTTATATTATTGTCGCTGGCTGCCGCCGGCACATGCAGTTAGATGGCTAAATAAATTAGTATAAGCTATGCACAGTAACAAAGTTCAGCTCTTTTTGTTTGTTTTTATGTCCTTCCACTACGTTTCGAGGTTGGTTGGGGGAGGACGGGGGGCTCTACTACTCTAATGTCCCGGGCCCTGTGAAACGTAAATCCGGCTCTGTGTCTATCTTGGATTTGAATTTATCCAGCGGTAAACTGTGTGTGCCATCATTAAATGGGTGTTCCATCTGCTGGTATTGATGGAAGTGAAATATCCCATGTCTTCGTAAAGAGTAGGTGAGTTATCGCTGGTGCCGTGGCCAAATTCCAAATTCCTGCCATAACTTGAGTTGAACATTCAGCCTGGCGAGCCCGTTCGTGAAAGACTTGAGCAAAAGCTTATCTCGGCCAACCGTGCAAGAACATGAGAATAATTGTGGGCGTTGAAGAAGAAGAAGTTGAATGATGAAGGTGATGTTGGCTGACTTCAAAGCAGGTGGAAGATTACCTCAGACAAGTGGTAAAGTGAATAGAGCAGAATGTTTGAAGTACAACATGTTGTCTTGTTTTAAATTTGTCAGAGAAGTTACGGGGAAAAATGCCAAGTATGTTATTATCACTAAAAAAATCCTTCATCGGTGAAAGATGCCAACAAGTAGTGTTTGAAAGGCTTTATATTAGGGACTACAACTAGCTTCAGATACATTTAATGTTAAGAGAATTCCAGGCTACTTTATATTTGTCTTGGTCTCTTTGTGTCACTTTGCTAGAATTTGTGATGGTATTTATACCTACTTCCTCTTCCTCCTCTTTCATATGCAGCCAATGGCTGTGGGTAGCATAATTTGCTGGTGTTGTCGCTGTGCTGCTGATGCAGTTCCCCCTGTAGGTTAAATCTTGAACATGTGATATTTAACGTCCACCAAGTAATACCAGCAGACGGAACGCCCAGTTTAACGTTATACTAACTTGATATGATTATATGCATTTTACAAGGTTGTGTTCTACACTATAGCAGCTCTTCAGATGGTAAAATTATCTCAGCATCCATCGTTAAAGGTGGCACATTAACCCCTGGCAGTGTTCTGTACCTGTCTGTGCATCGCTTCGACGAGGGTTCATTCTTCCCGGGAGAGGCAAGTGCGGGAAGTGGTTTCGTGGGGAAGGGTGACGGTGAAGGCTTCACCGTGAACCTGCCGTGGAACAATGTGCGGCCTGGAGATGTGGAGTACCTCGCTGCCTGGCACCACCTTGTTATGCCCATTGCCTGCCAGGTAATGCATGCTGGGGAAACCGTGAATAGTGACCATTTGACTTTCCACTTGCATTTTGTGTTGAAAGATGATTATGTCAGACCATCAATCAATGCACGAGATAAGGTTCTGTGGCTTTGTTTCTCCAGTTTCAACCACAGCTCGTTGTGGTATCTGCCGGGTTTGATGCAAGCTTGGGAGACCCTCTCGGCCGGTGTCAAGTAACCCCAGAGGGATTTGCCCATATGACTCACTCATTGCTCACCATCGGCCATGGAAGGTTGTTATTGCTGCTGGAGGTGAGTGGTGTCGGGATGACACGTGGCAGTATCTGTGTTTTGTTTGAGGATAACTACTGGAAAATAGTTGAACCTTATCGATTCATCAAAACCACGCTAACTATATTCTATGAGAGTATGGGCAAATGTCCTTCAAATCCAGCTGAAAAGTAATTTAATCTAATGTTTTGGTGACTCAAGCTAATGTGAGGAGAATGTAACCATCAGATTATTGCTTTTAAAAACCCTATTGCCAACTAAATTGGTCTTGAGACTTATTGAGAATTGGTCTTAAATTGAGATCTTGATCGGGGCGGTCACGGATTTTCGAAGCTGTTCCACGATCTTCGCGCACGCTCGAAGCTAAGTCATTGTCACATTTGTATTCTTGTCTAAACTGTTTATCTTACGTGTGTGTACCTTTTAAGTGTCCCTCGGAAGTTTTATCGGGGTTAATCTTTCATACCTGTAAAAAATAGTCGAGTATCTCGTGCCGCGCGCGGCCACGCGGCCTAGTTGTTGAAGCTTCCGACCTGGAGGCTTGGTTTCTCTCCGGGCATCCAAAGTGGTTATTTTTTCATTCGTGTGTTTGTCAAATTTCAACTCGTTACTTTATCGTCCATGCTTTATTGTTTGTTTATAGTTGGTTTTGGTTTGAATTTCCTGTAACTCGTAATTAATTAATCCTGTTCTTCGCCTCGTGTGCGGCCTTGTACCCCTGTCGGTGTTTGTTAACTTAAGTCCCCTACATCGTGTTTTGCTTGGCTCTCAGTTTTTCCCTTCTACACCGAACGTAATACTCTCTGTCTAACGTTTTAAATCCCATCCCCACCCCACCCCCCCAAAAAAAAACAAAAAAAAAAACATTTATTTTTCCTTTCTCCACGTGTGCCGTTGTCTCATCCTGTACTTTCTGTCCAGGTGTATCGCGGTGCTTTTCGCCCCGCCCCCATTATCTCCTTGCCATCCACCTTTTGCCCTGTTCACGTGACTCATGGTGGTCCCTCTCGGCCCTCCCCCCGTTGGTATTTTGTGCATATAAGATTGTTCACGGTTCTGTTTAAATATTATTTTAAATATGTTTAACCTTTCCCCTTCAGTGGTTTATTCAGTGGTATATTACAACACGCTGTTTTTCTTCCTATTTAAAAGGCTTTTCTCAATTTCCTCTCCAACTCATTCCACGTCAAAAAAAAGAAATTCAATATCTTATACGTCTCCCTCACTACATGGTCTAAATTCACATTCATTCCATCCCTCCTCCATTGTTCTGAATCGGATTGCTAACTTGAAAATCACAACAAACCCAATTTGTTATCAATGTTCGTCTTTCATTAATCATCCACTTTCTAAACTCCCCTCTTGCCCCTCCCCTCCAAATCCCCCCCCTTGCACCTACACTCCTAAACTCCCCCCTTTCCCCTCCACTCTTAAACTCCCCCCTTGCCCCTCCACTCCTGAACTCCCCCCCTGCCCTTCCCCTCCTAAAGTCCCCCCTTGCCCCTCCCCTCCAAATCCCCCCCTTTGCCCCTCCACTCCTGAACTCCCCCCTTGCCCTTCCCCTCATAAACTCCTCCCTTGCCCCTCCCCTCCAAATACCCCCCCTTGCCCCTACACTCCTAAACTCCCCCTTTGCCCCTCCACTACTAGACTCCCCCCTTGCCCCTCCCCTCCTAAATTCCCCCCTTGCCCCTCCCCTTCAAAACTCCCCCCCAACTCCTCCCATTCAAATCTCCCCCCATACCATTCCTCTCAAATTCTCCCTCCTCCCCCCTCCTCAAAGTTGCCTCCTCCCCACCTCGTCTCCCTTCTATCTCATGCCTCCACCCCCCCCCAACCTTCTACTGTCCCATGCCCCCCCTCAAACAACCCCTCACTCTGCCTCATCCCTTCACCACCAAACCTTTCATCCTCCTCATCCTTCCCTTTCTTGGAACTCTTCTGTAATCTCTGACACACTATCAACTGCTCTCCCTACCTCCCCCTCTCATCCTTCATCTTACCCTACTCCTCCCCTCCCCTGTCCTGTACCCGATGCTCCCCCTCTCTCTTCTTTAACGGTATGGACCTCAAACATCCGGGGCCTTCGCTCAAACCTGACTGATCTCTCCAAACAGGTTGCTTCTGACAATCCAGACTTGATCTGCTTAACAGAAACTTTCCTCCTTCAAGATGTCTCTGATTCCTCAATATCTCTTCCTGGTTACTCCCTCTCCCGGTATGATAGACCTGAGCCTCGTCCTGGTGGTGGGGTGGCTATCTTTATCAAAAACTCTCTTCCTCATTCTCCTTGCACTGCCCTCTCTCCTCCTCACCCCCAGGAGTACCTCTGGCTACGGCTTCCTCTCCGCTCCCACCTTTTGTTCATATGTGTTCTGTACCGTCCCCCAAACAGTGATGACTCAATTTACATTTCACTCTCTGACAACATGGACCAACTTATATCCACTCATCCCAACTCTCTCTTCCTCATATGTGGTGACTTCAACTGTCATCATGCCACCTGGTTGGGTGTGGGTTCCTCTCTCACCAGTCATGGCACCTCAGCAAAGGACTTCTGTGACTCACTGGGATTGACACAATCTGTCAATTTCCCGACCCGGATCTCAGCCAATGGAGTTTCTTCTCTTCTAGATTTGGTTATGACAAACTTCCCTGCTAATGTCTGCTGCTCTTCTTCTGCTCCAATCGGTTCTTCTGATCATGTGCTTGTCAAAGTGGACATCTCTCTGGCCATTCTCAGAGAGCCTCCTCAGCGTCGAAGAGTCTGGCATTTCACTCAGGCCGACTGGGACGGGCTTCAAGCAGCCATCAATCGTCTGGATTGGTCTCCCATCTCCACTGCCTCTGACATCAATTCTTCCTGGGAATTCTTCCAAAGCAAACTGATCTCTCTCATGCACAGATTTATCCCATCTCGTCTTCAGTTGTCTTACCCTTCCTCCCGTCCATGGTACACCGAATCTTGTGGTGAGGCAGTTGCCCTGAAACAACTTGCCTTTGCCTCTTGGAAGGCTAATCCAACTGAAGGCAATCTCAGTTCCTTCCACCAAGCTCGGAACAAGTGTGTGTCTACCCTCAGGAGTGCCAGGAAGCACTATCTCTCCTCACTCAAGGACGAACTCTCAAACCTGTCTCCTTCCTCCAAATCCTGGTGGCGTCTGGTCAAATCCGTTTCTGGTGTTTGTTCCCCCTCCATCCTCTCCCTTACCTCAAATGGCCACACAGTTGACATCGCACGTGACAAAGCCGAATGCCTCAACTCTGTGTTTGCCTCAAAATCTTTAGTCCCAAACCCATCTCTCTCTGTTCCCACCTTTCCCAGTCGAACCCAACTGCTCCTGGACTCTGTGTCCTTCTCTCCTGACAAGGTGGAGGAGTTTTTGTCTAACCTCGACTCTGATTCTGCAACTGGACCAGACGGCATCAGCCCACGGGTCCTAAAATCCTGCTCTGCCGCTCTATCTCACCCTCTCTCTGTTCTTTTCACCCTATCTTTTGCTCAAGGTCATCTGCCAGCATCCTGGAAATCAGCAAACATTACCGCTTTACATAAAAAAGGTGCAAAAACAGATCCTTTTAACTACAGACCAATCAGCCTGCTCCCAATTATCAGCAAAGTCATGGAATCCATCATTGCTTCGGATATGAAATCTTTCCTCTTCTCCAATGGCTTGATCTCTGATCATCAATTTGGATTCAGACCAGGTCACTCTACTCTGGACATGCTGCTTCTCCTGTCTCAACAATGGATGGAGGTCCTCAATGCCAAAGAGGAAATCAGAGCTGTCTCCCTCGACATATCACGTGCCTTCGATACGGTCTGGCACCCAGCTCTGCTCACCAAACTCTACTCCTATGGTATCCATGGAAATCTCCATGCATGGCTTGCGGACTTCCTCTCTGGTCGTAATCAACGTGTGGCCCTGAATGGATTTCTCTCATCTCCCCTTCCTGTTCAGGCTGGAGTTCCCCAAGGCAGTGTGCTGGGCCCTGTGCTTTTTCTGGTCTTTATCAATGATCTCTCCGACTCTCTGGAAAATCCTCTCTATCTCTTTGCTGATGACTCCACTCTCTGCCGCTCCATTCCTCTTCCCTCAGATCGGCAGTCTGCAGCCTCCTCACTCTCTGAAGACCTGGACAAAATCACAGACTGGTCAAACAAGTGGAACATGTCTTTCAATCCTGACAAATCTCACACTCTTACTATGTCTCTCCGAAAAGATCGACTGGACAACCCTCCCATCTACTTTCTCAACAATCCTCTCCAAGAAGTTCTGTCGCTCAAGCTTTTGGGTCTCACTATCTGCCATGATCTTTCTTGGGAAAACCACATTTCCAAGCTGGCCTGCAAAGCCAGTCGCCGACTGGGCATCCTCCGTCGTGCGAAGTCCTTCCTAGGCCCACCTGAGCTCCTCACCACATACAAGGCTTTCATCCGCAGCTCAATGGAATACTGTTCTCCCCTATGGGCTGGTGCTCCTGCCTCACACCTAGCTCGGCTTCACGCTGTTGAAACCAAGGCTTTCAGAATCATTGGAATCTCCCACGATGAAGCTATCTCTGAGGGCCTTTCACTCACTCACCGCAGGCAGGTAGGTGGTCTTTCTGTCTTCTACCGACTCCTCTCCGGCCTTGCTCCCCCAGCTCTCTGTGCTCTGTCCCCCAAATATTCCTACAGGTCGCACAAGATCTGCCAGCAAGCCTCTGATGGTTAAACTGCCAAAATCTCGGCTCTCTGCTCACCTTCACTCCGTCATTCCTCTTTTCTCCCGCCTCTGGAACAAACTCCCACACTCCCTTCAATCCCACTCCTCCCTCCAGGTCTTTAAAACAGCTGTTCACCACCATCTCTTATCTTCCCCCATCCAAAACCTTGATCTTTTCTACCCCCACTAATTCACCCCAGATCCACCTTGTTTGTAATTCCAACTTCTTTCCTGGTAGTCCTGACAGTGTCCATATGTTTTATGCCTCTCCCACCCCCTTTCCCATGCCTCCCCCCCAAAGCCCTCTCCCTCCCACAGTTCTCTCGATGTCTCCAAGTCTCTCGGTTCCTGCTCTCAAATGTTGTGTTTGTGTCCTTCCCCCTCTCTCCCCATTTTGTCTACCGCTCCCGATGCTTTTTGTTTTATGTGTCGGTTTGTCGGTTATGTGTCGGTTTGTCGGTTTGTCTTTCTGTGTGATAAATGTTCGCTCCTTCACGAGCCTCGATCTTGTATACAAAACAAACAAAAAAATATATATATATATATATGCCAATTTGCCAAAATTTGCAAAATTTACCAAAAACCCTATTGCCAAAATATTGCCCCTATAAGTTAGAGCAGGAATTTGTAATTTGTTCCGTGTGCCAACGATAGCTCGCTGATTCTTTCTTTACAGTGGGATCTTTAACGTCTATCAACTAATGCCAGAAAATGAGACGCCCAATTTAACATTCATCCAAGGGATGGCACCCTGTGTTCTGGCACACACATTGCTGCCTTTCCCTGCCTGCGAAACACCAGAATGACAGTTATAGCTGGGACAGGATTAGAACCCAGGGAACACAGCTCAAAGGTGTGTGTTTACCTCAAGGCTATCCATCCTGCCAGTCAGGTGCAGCAAGGATTTGTTATGGGGTACCTCACTGGTGCTTTCTCCACATACAATATGAGGTCACATAAGTACTGATATATATATATATATATATACACACACACACACACATATATAATATATATAATATGTGTGTGTTAATTGCCCTTGCAATGGGCATGCAAATGGTGGTGGTGGTTTGTATTCAGGATATGGCTGCATCATTTTCTGGGGGAGCGGCTCTGCTGCTGATGCAATGCCCCCATCAGCAGTAAGCTGGTACTCATTTTGCCGATCTCAAAAGGATGACAGGCTGAGTCAACCCACCTGGTGTTAATTCAGCAGCATGACATGGGCTTGAACTCAGGACAATACTGTCCACACTTTCATAACAGAAGACTCAGGTTGATGCTTGTAATATTTAATCGCCCTCATTCACTTATTTTTCTTCTCAGGGGGGCTATAACGTGTCCTCAACGGCAGAGGCCATGGCTGCGTGTGTATCAGTCCTGCTCGGGGATCCACCACCTGCTCTTAGACACATGTCATTACCTGCACCATCTGCAATGAAATGCTTAGCAAACGTTCTGCAGATACAACATCGCTACTGGAAAAATCTTAATGTGCATGGTGAGCGAAACTTGTAATCTTAATGTGCACGGTTGCTGCTTCTACCTGGCTATTGGGGAAAAAAAGATGGGGATTGCGTTCTGTCTTAAATCCACTGCTGTATCCTCTATTATTTATTTTTCTTCTTCCACAGCACCCGGCGGCGCACCCTCGCCAGAACCCGCCGTTGCAGCCTCGCCAGAACCCGGCGTTGCAGCCTCGCTTGAACCTGCCGGCAGTGCCTCGCCTGAACCCATCATCACTGCCTCGCCGGAACCCGCCGCCGCTGCCTCGCCGGAACCCGCTGCCTCGCCGGAACCCACCACCGCTGCCTCGCCGGAACCCGCCGGCGCAGCCTCGCCAGAACCCGCCGTTGCAGCCTCGCTTGAACCTGCCGGCAGTGCCTCGCCTGAACCCATCATCACTGCCTCGCCGGAACCTGCCGCTGCTGCCTCGCCGGAACCCGCCGCCGCTGCCTCGCCGGAACCCGCCGCCGCTGCCTCGCCGGAACCCGCCGCCACTGCCTCGCCGGAACCCGCCGCCGCTGCCTCGCCGGAACCCGCCGGCTCTACCTCGACTGAATCCGTCGGCGCTGCCTCGCCGGCACCCCTTGCTGCAGATTTGGCTTTCTCTGCTATGGTAGAACTTACAGAGAGTTTGGATGCACTTTCATTCCAACAAACAAACTTCAGCCCAAATAGTTGCTTGGTGGAAGAGCAAGGAAGCCTGCCTAAGTCATGTGGGTTCTTCGTAAGTAACCCTTTTTGTTGAACATTTTTTTCATTTCATTAGATTATATTTGTATAACGATGCATTCTCTTTTGTCAGAGATTGAGCAAATCCAATCTTGACACTCCAACATGGTAACGTTTTTTACTTCTTCCCAATAGACACTGGCAGTGGAAAAAGAGATGAACAATGAGGAAAATGAAGTAGAAGTTGAAATAGGGGAAGTGGAGAGTGGATGTTGCCAACAAACTGAACCAACGATGGAGTCTGAGAGTATGGAGAGCCAAATTGCTGAGGGAATTGATGTAGAAAGTGGAGCAGAGGCCAGTGGGGGGTCTGTACCTCTTATTTTGTCCTTTGGGGGAGCAAGAGAAACCATTGAGGATGTGGTAAGTGTAAATATCGTGATCCTGATTAGGAATGTTATATTTATCCTCTCTCTCCCCCTCATTATAATTCCATCATGGGAAATCTTACCAATAAAATGTGTAGTTAAAATATTTTGTTACACATCCATCTGGAAGTATGTTTCCCTAAATACGGGTCTGTATGGTCAATGTGCAACCCTCAAGCCCATTGTGTATTGTACTTAGCAGGGTCAGGGTTCGTGCTATGCAGTACTTCCCCTACCATGGTGCCCACATCTTGCTAATATCAGCCCACCATCAGAGGAATGGGGCGATGCATTTCAGGCATGTGGAATGTGCGGAGCTCGAGGAGAGAATTGGCTTTGCCTGACATGCCACAAGGTCTGTGCACATGAAGTCATGCAATATAATCAGTCTTTGGCTGACCTGTGATAATTTACTGATATCAGAGTTAGACCACCTTTGTGGCATCTATTTTGGTCTGATGCTCTTCCTTAATTTGCACAATGTGTGTGAGCAGGTTTATTGTGGACGATATGAACGTGCCGACATGCTTTTGCATGAAAACTACACCGGTCACTCGCTTGTCCTCAGTCTGACTGATCTCTCTGTGTGGTGCTACACCTGTGACTCCTACGTCCATAATCAGGTGAGCCACAAACACAGTTATACGACATGTTTTCCCATTTTTGTCAAGTGGACCAGTGCAGTGGATGTTCAGTAGTAACCATTGATAACAAAGGCAAAAGGGTGACTCCTCTGGAGTACTATCAGACAACCCATTTGGTCTTGCCGAGTTGAGATTTGGTTAGCGAAAAGCAAGATTTCTTCTTTTTTTTATTCTTGATGCTGAAGGAGAACTGGTGATTTACAAATGAAGGATAATGATGTGAGGAGACGAGATAAAATTGGCACAGTAATGTGATTTGAACATGTGATCCCATCATCACAAGCCACAGTGCCTCCAGTAAGTCACATTTTGTTGTGTTACAGCCTGAATTTACAATGGATTAGATTCAGATTTTTTTTGTTACTGATCAACACATAACCCATAATGTCAAAGTGGAATTTTGTTTGAGAAATTTTACAAAATAATTAAAAATTAAAAGCTGAAATGTATTTTGTCAAAGTATTCAATCCCTTTACTATGACACTCCAAATTGAGCTCAGGTGCATCCAATTTCCTTTTATCATCCTTGAGATGGCTCTGCAACTTGAATGAAGTCCACCTGTGGCTAATTCAATTGATTGGACATGATTTAACAAGAAACACACCTTTCTAGATAAGGTCCTACAGTTGACAGTGCATGTCAGAACACAAGCTCTACCATGAAGTCCAGGAGCTGTCCGTGGAACTGTGAGATAGAATTGTGAGGAGGAAAAGATCTGGGGAAGGGTGTAAAACATTTTCTAGAGTGTTCAAAGTGCCCAAGAGCAGAGTGAGCTCCATCATTAGGAAGAAGAAGAAAGAACCACCTTTAGAGGCCATTTTTCCCCGCAGAGCAGGGGTTGGCCTTCTTCGAGCACCATGGTCCCCTTTTTAAAGCAATGTTTTATGGCCGGATGCCCTTCCTGCCGCCAACCCTGTTAGTTGCCCCTTGCGACACACAGGGAATTACCAGTGAACTGGTACTCAATTTGCTGACCTCGCAAGGATGACGGGCTGAGTCAACCCCCCTGGTGTTAATTCAGCGATCGACCGGGATTTAAACGCAGGATCCTAGAATCCCAAGCCGGCACCCTAACCGCTAAGCCAACACCAGGCCGAGCTCCATCATTAGGAAATGGAAAGAATATGGAACTACCCAGACTCTTTGTCGAGGTAGCCATCCGATCAAACTGAGCAACCGGGCAAGGACCTTTTTATCAGGGAGATGAACAAGAACCCAACGACCACTCTGACAGAACTACAGAGTTCCTTTGTTGAGATTGGCGAATCTATCAGGACAGCACTCCCTGCAGCACTTCACAAATCTAGGCTTTATGGGAGAGTAGCCAAATGGAAGCCATTCCTGAGAAAACGGCACATGACAGCATGCCTGGAGTTTGCAAAAAGATAAATGAAAGACTGCGTATGAGGCAAAAGATTCTATGGTCTGGTGAGACGAAAATTGAACTCTTTGGCCTGAATACAAAGCGCTTCATCTGGAGAAAACCGAGCACAGCACATCAAACACTATCCCTACTGTGAAGTATAGTGGTGGCACCATCATGCTATGGGGATGCCTTTCAGCTGCAGGGACTGAGAGACTTGTAAGGATAGAGGAAACTATGAATGGAGCCAAATACAGGCAAATCTTTGAGGAGAACCTGCTTCAGAGTGAAAAGACCTCAGACTGTGGCAAGGATTTATGTTCCAACAGCCCAATGACCCCAAGCATACAGCCAAAGCAACACTGGAATAACTTCAGAACAAGAACGTGAAGGTCCTTGAGTGGTACAGCCAAAGCCCAGACTTTAATCCCATTGAGAATTTGTGGAAAGACTTGAAGATTTCTTTTTGATTTCTCACCGACGCTCCCCATCCAACTTTACAGAACTTGAGCAAATGTGCAAGGAAGAATTGGAGAAACTCCCCAAATCCAGATGTGCAAAGCTGATACAGACATAACCAAGAAAAATTGAAGCTGTAAACGCTGCGAAAGGCACTTCTACGAAGTATTGACTCAAGGGGTTGAATACTTTTGTAAATTAGATATTTCTGTATTTCATTTTGAATAAATTATTTTGTAAAAATTTCTAAAATTAAAATTCCACTTTGACAATATGGGGTATTATGTGTAGATCACTGACAAAAACAAATCTCAATTTCATCCATTTTAAATTCAAGCTGTAACACAACAAAATGTGAAAAATCAAGGGGTGTGAATGCTTTCTAATGGCACTTAACATTGGTGTTGTTATTACTTTTGTTATTAGACACGGCCTTGGAAAAAATGGCACTATAAGCTATCTTAAACACTTTAACATGGAATTTGTCCAAGGTGGGAAAACCCATATGGGGAGGGATGGGATCAAATGAAGTCGCTACAACATCCATCATGTGACCCTTAGTCCGACTGTAAAATGTGGTTGAGATTGGATAAGTAATGACCAAATGTATTGTGGTCAGACAGACAGACACCAAATTGATCAGACAGACACTCAATCATCAATTGACCAGATTGGTCAATTTGTTTCCGGCGGTCAATCTTGGTCAAAAATTGGTCAATCAAGCATAACTTGTCTCCGGAGAGGAAGCGTCCTTCGAGCTCTCCCCATCATCAAAGTGTAAGTATTTTCCCTTTCATGTCTTTGTCAAATTTCCACTGGTTATTTTACTGTGTATGTGCTACTGTGTGTTTCTTGTTAGTTTTGGTTTGTAATTCGTGCAAACTTATGTGTAATTAATTGTTTTCTGTGTTCGTGCCACGTGCGCTGCCTGGTCCCTCTGGGCTCCCTACCCCCGTCGGTATTTTGTAAACTTTCCCAGATTGTTTTTCATGGTTTTGTTTAAATATTATTTAAATGTTTAAACTTTCCCCAGCAGTGTTTTATTCAGTGGTATATTACAACATGCTGTTTTTCTTCCTATTTAAAAGGCTTTTTTCAATTTCCTCATCAAATCATTCCACTTCAAAAAAAATTCAATCTCTTACAGTTCTTCCCCTTTACATTCTCTAAACTCACCTTCATTCCACCCCACCTCTATCGCTTTCAAACGGATCTCTGACTTGAAAATCACAATAAACCCAGTTTGTAATAAATGTTCATTTTTCATTAATCATCCACTTTCTAAACTCCCTCCTCACCCATCCCTTTCAATTCTCCCCCCTCACCCCTCCCCTCCTAAACTCCCTCCTAGCCCCTCCCCTCGAAATCTCCCCTCTTGTCCCTCCCCTGCGAATCTCCCCCTTTCCCCTCCCCTTCAAATCTCACCCTCCCCCTCCCCTTCCAAACTCCCCTCTCACCCCTCCCCTTCAAAACTCCCCCCCCCCCATCCCTCCTCTGTCCTGTATCTGATGCTCGCCCCCCCCCCTCCCTCTCTCTTCCTTAACAGTAAGGACCTCAAACATCCGGGGCCTTCGCTCAAACCTGATTGATCTCTCCATACAGGTTGCTTCTGACAAACCAGATGTAATCTGCGAAACAGAAACTTTCCTCCTTCAAGATGTCTCTGATTCCTTAATATCTCTTCCTGGTTACTCCCTCCTCCGGCCCCATCCGGTATGATAGACCTGAGCCTCGTCCTGCTGGTGGGGTTGCTATCTTTATCAAAAACTCTCTTCCTCACTCTCCTTGCACTGCCCTCTCCCCACCCCACCCCCAGAAGTACCTCTGGCTACGGCTTCCTCTCCGCTCCCACCTTTTGTTCATATGAGTGTTGCACCGTCCTCCAAACAGTTATGACTCCATTTACATTTCGCTGTCTGACAACATGGACCAACTTCTATCCACTCATCCCAACTCTCTCTTCCTCATATGTGGTGACTTCAACTGGCATCATGCCAGCTGGCTGGGTGTGGGTACCTCTCTCACCAGCCATGGTATCTCAGCAAAGGACTTCTGCGACTCATTGGGACTGACACAATCAGTCAATTTCCTGACCCGGATTTCAGTCAACGGTGAATCTTTTCTTCAAGACTTGGTTATGACAAACTTACCTGCAAATGTCTGTTGCTCTTCTTCTGCTCCAATCGGTTCTTCTGATCATTTGCTTGTTAAAGTGGATATCTCTCTGGCCATTCTCAGAGAGCCTCCTCAGCGTCGACGAGTCTGGCATTTCGCTCAGGCCGACTGACTTGGTCTTCAAGCAGCCATCAATCATCTGGACTGGTCTGCCATCTCTACTGCCTCTGACATCAATTCTTCCTGGGAATTCTTCCAAAGTAAACTGCTCTCTCCCATGCACAGATTTATCCCATCTTGTCTTCAGTTGTCGTACCCTTCCTCCTGTCCATGGTATACTGATTCTTGTGGTTAGGCAGTTGCTCTGAAACAACTTGCCTTTACCTATTGGAAGGCAAATCCAACTGAAGGCAATCTCAGTTCCTTTCACAAAGCTCAGAACAAGTGTGTGTCTATCCTCAGGAGAGCCAGGAAACACTATCTCTCTACTCAAGAATGAACTCTCAAACCTGTCTCCCTCTTCCAAATCTTGGTGGCGTCCGGTCAAATTTGTTTCTGGTGTTTGTTCCCCCTCCATCCCCTCCCTTACCTCAAATGGCTACACAACTGACACCGCACATGACAAAGCCGAATGCCTCAACTCTGTGTTTGCCTCATAATCTTGTGTCCCAAACCAATCTCTCTCTGGACCAACATTAGCCAGTCGAACCCAACTGCTCCTGGACTCTGTGTCCTTCTCTCCTGACAACGTGGAGAAGTTTCTGTCAAACCTCGACTGATTCTGCAACTGCACCAGACAGCATCAGCCCACGGGTCCTAAAATCCTGCTCTGCCGCTCTATCTCACCCTCTCTCAATTATCTTCACCCTCTCTTTTGCTCAAGGTAATTTGCCATCTGTTTGGAAATCAGCCAACATTACCGCTGTACACAAAAAGGTGCAAAAACAGATCCTTGCAACGACAGACCAATCAGCCTGCTCCCAATAATCAGCAAGGTCATGGAATCTATCATCGCTTCGGATATGAAATCTTTCCTCTTCTCCAATGGCTTGATCTCTGATCATCAATTTGGTTTCAGACCAGGTCACTCTACTCTGGGCATGCTGTTTCTGCTGTCTCAAGAATGGATGGAGGTCCTCAATGCCAAACAGGAAATCAGAGCTGTCTCCCTTGACATATATTGTGCCTTCGATACGGTCTGGCACCCAGCTGTGCTCACCAAACTCTCCTCGTATGGTATCCATGGAAACCTCCACGCATGGCTGGCAGACTTCCTTTCTGGTCGCAAATGTGTGGCCCTGAATGGAATTCTCTCTTCTCCCCTTCCTGTTCAGTTTGGAGTTCCCCAAGGCAGTGTTCTGGGTCCTGTGCTTTTTCTGGTCTTCATTAATGATCTCTCCGACTCTCTGGAAAATCCTCTCTATCTTTTTCTGATGACTCCATTCTCTGCCGCTCCATTCCTCATCCCTCAGATCGGCAGTCTCCAGCCTCCTCACTCTCTGCAGACCTGGACAAAATCACAAACTAGGCAAACAAATGGAACATGTCTTTCAATCCTGACAAATCTCACACTCTCACTTTATCTCTCCGAAAAGACTGTCTGGACAACCCTCCCATCTACTTTCTGAACAATCCTCTCCAAGAAGTTCTGTCACTCAAGCTTTTGGGTCTCACTATCTGCCATGATCTTTCCTAGGAAAACCACATTTCCAAGCTGGCCTCCAAAGCCAGTCGCCAACTGGGCATCCTCCGTTGTACAAAGTCCTTTCTGGGCACTTCTGAGCTCCTCACCACATACAAAGCTTTCATCAGCAGCTCAATGGAATACTGTTCTTCCCTCTGGGCTGGTGCTCCTGCCTCTCACCTAGCTCGGCGTCACGCTGTTGAAACCAAAGCTTTCAGAATCATTGGAATCTCCCGCGATGAAGCTGATTCCGAGGGCCTTTCACTCACTCACCGCAGGCAGGTGGGTGGTCTTTGTGTCTTCCACCGACTCCTCTCCAGCCTTGCCCCCCATCTCTGGCTGTGCTCTGTCTCCCAAATATTCCTGCAGGACGCACAAGATCTGCTCGCAACCCTCTTCTGGTGAAACTGCCAAAATCAAGACTCTCTGTTCACCTTCACTCCTTCATTCCTCTTTTCTCCCGCATCTGGAACAAATTCCCACACTCTCTTCAATCCCACTCCCTCCCTCCAGGTCTTTAAAACTGCTGTTCACCACCATCTCTTATCTTCCCCCATCCAAAACCTTGATCTTTTCTACCTCCGTTAAAACATCCCAAATCCGCCTCTTTAAATCCCCAAGTTCTTTCCTGAAATTCCTCGAAGTGTTCATTTTCTTTATACCGTGTACCCCTCCCTCCTCCCCCAGCCCTCCCTCTTCCACAGATCTGCAGACGTCCCTGTTATGTTCTGTTGTTTTGCTTGTTATTGTTCTCTTCTCCCTCTCTCCCCCTCTTGTCTCCCGCTCCCTTCATTGTTTGTTTTATGTGTCTGTGTACGTTTTCATGTTAAATGTGTTAGCTCTTACACGAGCCTCGATTCTGTATACAAAAAAAAAAAAGTTGATTATTGAGTTCTATAATTGAACAGTGTAGTACACAGATTCTTAACTGCCGCTCTGGGGCGCATGATCACTCGGTTAAAAAACAGTGAAGGGGTGAAGTTATCTGGCGGAGAGAAAGCCAGATAACTCCGCCCCTTCGGTGTAAGAATTTGTTGGGGATGTCGAGAGAATTGCGAACCAAAGTTGGCAAGACGAAAAGACGTTTTGAACATTTTGTAAAAACAACAACAACAACAACAACAAAAACCTCTAAAATAATGTCCCCAACACCTTTATTGCTCTCAACATACTCTTCACCCTCTCTTCCTGTTTCTGTGGCAATGGTGAGCAAAGCTTTTACAAGTTAAAGTTGAGCAAAACATTAATTCGCTCCTCAGCGATGCAATAAACACTTGTTGGCTAATCTACCATGCCAATATAATATGAAATTACACAAAACATTCACTTGAAGGAACTAATTGTTTATACATTTAGTAAAGTCCAAACACGGAAAGTGAAATTCTGATGATCAACCTTGTCGCAGGAACACAAAGTATAACATCATGTGCTCCATATTACACATTATAATGCACTTTTATTCATGTATTTATCCTGTGAAAAGTGTAGCACAATGAGAATATACATCATGCAATCATTACCAGATTTGCCCTTTTCATTTAAAATGAATCTAATTATAATTGCCTAAGTTTTATTCATACTAATGCACAATATGCGTTTTCGAAAGCTAATAGTGGCCCACGTGGGGAAGAAGGGGCGGGGTAGAGGGGTGGTTAAGGGGAGGGGTGCAAAGCTGAAGGTTCGCCTTGGACACCAAATACCCTTGCGCCCGGGGCCCAGGTCCGGGTCTGGGTCCGGGGCCCACTTAAGGGGCCCACCCGTAAGCTTTGGGATTTTAGATGCTCTTCAATGCACTCAAAGCCTGGTGTTTGCTTAACGGTTTAGGTGGCTGGCTTGATATCTCAGTTCCGAGTTCAAGCCCCTGTCACACCATTGAATTAACACCAGGTGGGTTGACTCAGCATGTCATTCTTCTGAGGTCGGCAAATGAGTGCCAGCTTACTGGGAAGAATGAGGCATTTGAGTATCCTGCATTGGAGTGGTGACCGTCCAGGATTGAGCGCAATAGCCTCGGAAATTGCTTCGGCAGCCCTATGCATCTGAGGATGAAAAAGGGATGGTATTCTTTTCTTTAGTGCAATCTAAGCATCTGTTGACCACATTGGTTACATGTTGGAAGGGGTGGGATGAACCTTTGTTTTCATTGTAAAATACATTTTATTTGTCTTTTCATTATGAATTTTGACATGATTGAGATGGAACCTGTAGCTTTGTCAACTTAAAGTGGCATCACTTACTCGACAATCCGTTTGTAATTCACTGTGAAACAAAACATGTTTACCATAGTAATTAAATTGAAGTATCTGAATTCATTCAGGAACTCCGAGGATGGATTGTTCATGAATATTAATGAGTACTAGAACTTATGTAGCAATTGGGAACAGTTCCCCTTCATACTGTGTATGTTCGTGAATATATGGCGAGCGGCTCTAGTTACTTTCCATATATATATATTTTTCCACACTCTTGAAGAACGAGCTCCGAGCCTCCGACCAAGCCTGAGGTTTGATCTGTTCTTAGGCACCATGATGGTACATGGTGTGGCAGTGCAAGGGGCAGTGTTTTTTTGTTTCTACCGTCAATGAGTACGACAAGTTATCAAATCATTCCATCAGGCACTTCATGTGTGCTTGATGGTGGGTGACATCAGAGGCAGCTAAACTAGATGAATTCCAAAGGCAGCTAAACTAGACTATTATAAAAAAAAATTACCGTGAAAAAGTTATTAGAGACTACCTAGGTAACCGTGTGATGCATGGGTGGGAGTCTGGGATCTCAAAAAATAATGTTTTGAGAAAATTTAGGAAACTCCCACCCACTTTAGGACATGCGCAGGGACCCCAAACGCTGCACACCCATGAATTGGTTTACATGCAGAGAGAGAACCGCTTTGTACGATTGGAAACTCAAAATCACAATTGTATTGAGATATTACTGGACCAGCAAATGTTTCCACATTGAGTAAATGGCAAACCTGTGAATGCCAAACTCGTGAATGGGTTTACATGCGGAGACATATAGATGGTGCAATCTACTCACTCATTTGTTCTCCTGCTGCAGGCATTGTTCCCAGCTCTACAAGCAGTACACTGGAGCAAGTTTGGAGAAGAATTGCTGTAGTCTTCGTTTTGGTGGGAGGAGGGAGAGGGAAGGGAACGATATTGTGTGTGTGTTTGTGTGTGAAGAAATTGACAAGTTGAGAAAAATGTGATTTCAATAAATGCATTTTTTTATTATTTACATTTTGTTGTACAAGATATATATTTAAAAAGAGGGATTAGTATGCTCATACACAGTGTTATCTAAACATTTATATTTTTACAGTCAATGCCCAGTTGCCCACAAATTTTTTCACAACTGAGCTCATGTTCCAAATCCTAGAAGATTGTTTGAGCCACCATGCTGGCCTTTCTCAAAGCAAGCGTACTGCTAGAGTTTCTCAAAAGGAAACAGGTTAGCTTCTTCACTCGCATGATCCCTCCTGCGCTGCATTCCCTGTCCTCGGGCTGCAGCTTGTATTCCTGGCCGCACTTGGGGCCAGCTTCGGACTTGGTCACGAATGGGACTTTGCTCCGTGGAGGTGTTATTTTTGCTCTTCGACTGCAGTACTTTGCTTGGATCTTTATCCTGTGTATATGCACAGATTGGCAGCTCAGTTGTATAATTTTACAATTTAATGTTTCAAAAAATAAAAAGGTAGTGCTTGTTTACCATGCTGCAACGTACCACTCCCCCATATCTCTTCTGCAACCTCTCCCGGATGAGGAGACCCTTGGCAAGTAGATGCCAACGGTCAGCTACCCGCCGAGCCCGGCGCTAATGGAGGGTGAATGATTGAGAGAACAAGGAAGATGAGGATAAGACACCAAATCGTTATTACCCATTAAAAGTTAACTATACTTGCAACAGGTCTTGAATTGCAAATTTAACTGGTTCTCAGGCAACTCCACAGAGAACCAGTTATGTTTGCCCTTCAGTTTGGAAAGAGTTTGGTGTGGTGTGGCATCCCCTACCCCAACCACAATGCCTCAATGTCCCAACATACCTCCTGGTCTCTCTTCTCGGACAGTTTCTGCTCCTTTTCCCAAGCAGCAATCAGCACTTCACTTGATTCCTCACACACCACCCAACCGTCCAAACTACACTCAAACAATGCACAGATGTTGACATCATCATTCAACAGCAGCCTTTGTCGATCTTTTTCATGAATTTTATTACAATCTGAGTGCACTTTGTGTATCTGTGGGACAGCACCCTATGTAGAGCGCTTTTGTGCTTTTACAGCCAAACAAACAAGAAGAAAAATACATAAAATGTCATAGCCCCCACCATGGTTTTCGTAATTTTGCTGTACGGAGTTAAAAGCTGTCAGTCGGACATCTTTGGTCGGATGACAAAACAAAATCTTCTGCATATGTATACTCATGTATTGTCTTTGTGCCAAGTTTGAAGAAAGTTGGTCCATGCTTGTCCGATAAATGGATGGGGACACGTTTAAGTAACAAAATGGCCAGTTGGCCATATTGGATTGCATCGCAAAACAAAATGACGTGCTTATGCATACCGCCATGTATTGTCTTTGTGCCAAGTATGAAGAAAATCGGTCCATACATCTCTGATATGGTTGCGGACACACGGATGGATGGACGAGACCAAATCCATAAGCCCCCGTTTCGGACAAAGTCCAACGCATATTTCCCTACAGCACATTGTCCTTCAGAGTATAGATCTTTGGGCCCGTGCTAATACAAAATTCCTTCTGTGTCTGCGAAGGAGGGGGTGGGGGAGAATAGGACAAGCAGTTGACGGACACTTTATTTTGGGGGTAGGTGGGGCTAATTTAACACACTAAATGTAAACACCCATACTTATAATTGAGGTATGAGCAGGAGAAAAGAGTTAACCAATTTGCGGTAAAATGGAAATCGACAAATTGACAGATGTCTAGGAATGACAGTTTGTTAAATGGTGATGGAGAGAATGCAACGTGGTGATTTGGTAATATCTGTATACATACACTGGGTGGGAGAATCCAGAATGGAAATCAAAACCCGTGACGGCTGCCGCACAGTCTATGTCTAACTTTCGGGCAACACGCTGAAGTCCTGGAAGGGGAAGGTGTCGGCAACCAATGGGCAGCATGGTCGGGCGGAAGAGGTAAACGTTGCCAAAATCGTTCCGAGGAACCTGTGCGCACACGGCAATACACACAGGCATGTTCTCAATCAAATCTGCATCAAGTGTAACTTGTACTATAACATAATATCGACACTTGAGGATTGAATTAAACTATTGTATTCTAAATTATGTAAGAATTGATTTTTTTTTTTTAACCCAAAAAGTTAGTACAATATGTGGCACGCACCCGGGGGTGGGCAGGTTGCAACACCCTAAACTCATAATAAAGCGAGCTCAGAGAGGCCATTCTAGTCGAGTGGAAACCAATTTTTTTAACCTTGAAAATTATTCAGTTTTAAATGCAAAGTAGAAGCAATTGATTAACAAACCTTGATTTAGAATCTAAATATTTATCAGTACATGACAAAAACCAAATGACAAAGAGCAGATGTGTTTTTAGTGGTCTTTAAGGCTTTTGTGTTAAAACAAATATGGCGGCCGAACCACATGACCGATGACATCATTGGTTTTTCTTTTCTCCACCAATTTATTCCTAGATGACGCTCAACAAATTTCATCTTAATCGGATGAAGTTTGTACTTGTCGAATTATGACGTCATAATGGAGGCACCTATGACATCATCATTAACATATGTTATTCCCCATGGACAGTTCTTTACAATGAGCCATGTCTCAATTTCTTTCTATGCAGTGCTTTTTGAGATATAGAGGTGCAACGTTTTTCAGTTTTCCCAAGATGGCATCTGTACCACATGACATATGACGTCAAAATTATTATTAAAAATTTCTACAGGAGGAGGTGCACTATGGTGAAAATTCCCTGTCCAGAGAAAATCTTATTTATTCTGTGCGGACAGACAAACAAACGGACTCAAATGCAATATCCTCTCCTCTGGCGAGGGTAACAATGTTCCTCTGGCGAGGTACTTGAACTTCTCCGACTGTTAAGTGTCGCATTCCCATGCTCAGACCATAGTCCCTCTGAACTGACAAACCAACCAAATGGGCTGGTTCAAGCAACACAACGTTTAACCAGCCATAAGTGGAGGGATATGCAAATATACATTCACAAGTTCCCCTAACCCTCAACCTTGTGTAGCGCAGGTTGATAATTGATTAAGGGGAATAAGTAATAAGGCGCAGGGGAATAAGTTGATAATAAATTTACAAAACAAAACCAACTGCTGGCCATCTTAAGACCCTGCAAGGCCCAATGTAATAAGTAACCCGTTTTGGATAAAAAAAATAACGAGGCATTAAGATATTCAAATGAAACTATGCACAGTCCACGCATTAGGTCTTCCCGCCACGGGTTGCGAAGTTTTGTGATTCCGACACGAGATGTCTCAGTGCTGCATTAGTCAAGATGGCCGAAGGCAGCAAGACGTTGTCAGCACGGTTAAGCATGAAGTGCCAGAAAATGAGAGTTTGCATGATTGACTGGAGATGAGAGTTGGATGCACCATTGCAATCATGAGTAAGAGACGGTCGATAGAGTACCGCCACAAAGAATCAGCAGCTCCTTACTTTGCTCAGTCGGATTTTAATCTCTTCCCCAAACTTAAGGAACATCTTCATGGAGAACATTTTTTTCTTCCAACGATGTCAAGGTCGCTGTTGAGCGCTGCTTACGTCAGCAGGACACAGTTCTCTTTTTTTGTATACAAGATCGAGGCTCATGTAAGAGCTAACATCAATCACAAAAAAGGACAAACGGACACACAAAACATACAATAAAGGGAGCGGGAGACAAAATGGGGAGAGAGAGGGAAGCACACAAGAACAACAGCAGAGAACGGACATTGGAAGATCTGTGGGAGGGAGAGGGCTTGGGGGGAGGAGGCATGGGAAGGGGGGGGGGGGGGCGGGAGAGGTGTATAAAACACATGGACACTGCTAGAACTTCCAGGAAAGAAAGAAGGGATTTCAAAAAAAAGGTGGATCTGGGGTGAATTAACGGGGGTAGAAAAGATCAAGGTTTTGGATGGGGGAAGATAAGAGATGGTGATGAGAAGCTGTTTTAAAGACCTGGAGGGAGGAGTGGGATTGAAGAGAGTGAGGGAGTTTGTTCCAGAGGTGGGAGAAAAGAGGAATGAAAGAGTGAAGGTGAGCAGAGAGCCTAGATTTTGGCAGTTTCACCAGAAGAGGGTTGCTGGCAGATCTTGTGTGACCTGAAGTAATATTTGTTGTTGGTCAACAACATATAAGAGGTTGGTCAACGATAGACGAATCAATGCCCAGTTCATTCCCCGACAACTTCAGCTCTCCGGTCCAACATCCCTGTGATGGCATCACAAAACGACTTGACCTTTCACAGAAATTTGTGGACCACAGTTGTTATTATAAACAACAACAAACAACAGGCATTTTAAGGCCATTTCCCCTGCTTGAGCGGGCGTTAGCCTTGCGGTCCCCATGACAATCTTCTCCATTTTGCCCTATTTTCTGCATCTCTCCTTGTTAACCCCCTTTCCCGCATTTCTTCTTCCACCACCTTTAGCCAAGTCTTTCTCGGTCTTCCCCGTCCTCCACTTCCTTCTACATTCATTTCCATCACTCTTCTCAACCAGTCACTTTCATCCTTCCTCAACACATGACCAAACCATCTCAACCTGTTTCTCTTCACAGCATCAATCACAGGCTCTATTCCCATCATCTTTCGCAATTCATCATTTGTCTTCCTCTCTCTCAGCGATACTCCGCACATCCACCGAACCATTCGCATTTCCACCCTTTCCAGCCTTCGTTGCTGATCTACGTTCATTACCCATGTCTCGCTCCCATAAGTCACAACACTTCTCACACATGCAGCATACATCTTTCCCTTCAACTTCAACGACACTCCCCTCCTCGTCAGCACGCCACTCAGTTCCCGAAACTTCTCCCATGCACATCTCACTCTAGCAACCGTTGCCGAGTCTGATCCACCTTCTCCATTCAGCATGTCTCCAAGGTAACAAAATGTTTTCACGCCATCTCCAAGATCCAACTCAACATTTCCTCCATCTGCAGCTCCCTCTGTGCACACCTTACATTTGAGCTCTGTGGAGTAACGTGATCCCTCCTCTTGCACATTATGAAAGAACCACCTTTAGAGGCCATTTTTGATTGTGATTGATAAATCACAGTTGTGATTCTTTTTGCGAAATAAATATGGCCCATGGTAGAATAAAGACGATGTACCACCAGATTTTAGAGGAGGGAGACGAGTTTAAAAGTTCAATCTTGAGTTTTGACATGTTGTCTGGCTGTTCTTGGAGTGGGTACACTTATGGTGGGCTTTGTTGAATGATCTGAGGTTGCTTTTGATTGGATTGTTGTTTCGAGGCAACTGCCTCACCACAGGAATCAGTGTACCATGGATGGGAAGATGGGTAAAATAACTGAAGATGGGATTAATCTGTGCATGAGAGAGAGCAGGTTTCTGTGGAAGAATTCCAAGGCTGAGTTAATATCAGCGGCTGTGGATATACGAGACCAGTCCTGAAGTGTGATGGCTGCTTGTAGTATCTGCCAGTTTGCCTGAGTGAGCTGCCAGACTTGTCGGCGTCAGCGCAGTTATCTGGAATGGCCAGAGAGATGTTGACCTTCACAAGCACATGATCAGATGAACCAAGTGGAGCAGAGGATGAGCACAAAACATTGCCGGTGACGTTTGCATTGGGGGATTTGCCATTTACATAAATCCAGGTGGGAAAGTTTACAGATTGAGTCAGTGCCATGGCTGGTGAGAGAGGTACCAACACCCAGCCAATTTGCATGACGACAATTGAAATCACCACATTAGGAAGAGTAGTTGGGATAAGTGGTTAAAAGTTGGTCCATGTCATCTGAGAGAGAGATGGAGATTTCGATGGGAGTCGTCACTGTTTGGAGAGTTATGGTTAGATAAATATGGAGTCGTCACAACACAACCAAGAGGTGGGAGAGGAGGAGAAGTTGCAGCCAGAAGTACTCCTGGGGTTTGGGAGGTGTCAGAGCAGTACACTCAGAGTGGGAAATGGAGTCGAGAGGGGGCGGGATGAAGGGAATGCTAAGATGGGTTGAGGCAAGGGGAAGCATATGGGAGGTAAGGGGGTACTGACATGGAGGGGTTTGACACCATTAATAGATGTGAAGGGGAATTTACTGTCATGTGCACACATCCTCTGCAAAAAGGGATGTCTCAGGAATCCCAAACTCCAAATACGGTGGCAGACTTCATGGGTGGGGCAGTAAAAATGTTTTTGGTTGAAGGCATGGAGGAAAATGGTGCTGCGGGTGCAAGAGGACGTGGATGAACAAAGCATTTAGGAGTGAAGAGGTTTTGTGAAACAGGCCTTGTGAAAAAGATAAGGAAGAGATTTGGATGGAGAAGAAGAATTGATGGGTTGTTCCTGACAGTAGTAAAGGAAGAAGCGTTTTATTCAGTGAAGATTCAGTTTGTGGATATTGAAAAGGAGAAGGGATAGAGAATTAAGGGGGAAAAAAACTAGAGTAGGTGAGCTTCACCAGAAGGGGTTTGCTGGTGGACCGAGTATGTCCTGCAGACAACTGAGGGGGACGGGATGGGGGGGGGGGGGGGGGGGAGCACGGAAACAGCAGAGGATGCAAGACCAGAATGTTGTTGGTAGAAGAGAGACCACTGACCTCAAAGTGGTTGAACTATAGATTTCAGCTTCATCGCGAGAGATTCCAATGATCATGAAGGCCTTGGTTTCCATGGCATCAAGCTGAGTAAGGTGTGAGAGGCAGTGGCACCAGCCCACGCAATTACTTTCTCTTCTGATTTTTTTCCCTCCTTTCATAACGTGCAAAAGTCTGGTGTTGGCTTAGCGGTTAGGGTGCCGGCTTGGGATCCTAGGATCCTGGGTTTGAATCCCGGTCGATCGCTGAATTAACGCCAGGGGGGTTGACTCAGCCTGTCATCCTTCCGAAGTCGGCAAATTGAGCACCGTTCACTGGTAATTCCCTGTGCGTCGCAAGAGGCGACTAACAGGGTTGGTGGCAGGAAGGGCATCCGGCCATAAAACATTGCTTCAAAAAGAGGACCACGGTGCCTGAAAAAGGCCAACAACCCCTGCTCTGTGGGGAAAAATGGCCTCTAAAGGTGGTTCAAGAGGAGGGATCACGTTACTCCACAGAGCACAGTTTTGATGCAAAATTTACACTGAGATTGCCATATACATATACCCATCTGAGAATATCTGACAATTGCAACCAACAACATTCTGGCTTTGAGTTCAAGTTTAAACTTTGATAAAGACTTGCACACAATCTAACTAATGGCATAAACAAAACTTCTCAAATTTCTAACTCCCAGTCCCCCATCACTCACCTTCCCCCCAGATGCTACAGGTGGATTATATTCCTCCGTCTGCCAGGCACCAAATAGAGGTAGGTCGGGTGCATCTTTGGCCATTGTATCATTGGCACGTGCCTTCCTTGCCCGGTTTGAGTGTCCCTTCACCATCTGGCCAGAGGAAGAACTGATTCATCCTTTTTTTATTTTTAAACATAATATTGGGAAAATTTTATCTTTTATGTATTCCCAAGGGTAGATGGGGGTTTAAATTAAGACAAAATTGTGAAGAAGAGGAAGGGAGTTGGGGTAGGAGGGCAAGGCGAGTTGGCAGAGAATGAAAAGGAGATCGGTGTAAGGGAACAGGAATGTATGGATCATACAGGCAAATGCTCATAAGCCTCGCCATTTTTAAATGTAATTGATAGCCATCTTAGCAAAGTGATGGAATCCTTGATATCTCTAGAGACGCATTCCTTTCTTGACAACTACACAACTGATATGCAACATAATACTTCAGGCTAGCGCTGTACCAGGTAAAAGACCACTCGTTCGTGGCCAATGAGAAGCCAGCAAACATGTCACGTAACATACGTTTCGCAGTCATTTGCCGAAAAGAAATGGACGTCACCACAGAAAACGTTGGGAAATTCACAAATGTTGAATTTGCAGATTAATGTTTTTCTCCAATAATGGAAAGTGAAGAATTTATTAAGGATCGAATCTGGTATTCGTTTTGGTAATTGTAAACTAGTGCCAACGGTACCTTGCACGGAACTTCACCCTCACATACCACCCTGGCCTGCTTCAGCCAAGTATCCTGAGAGTGCAAATTTTGCACACACTCCCTGAAACGTCAACACAACGCATTACACCACACGTGCTGCATCGACAAAACAAGCTGCAGAAAACCACACCGATCAGCTGGGTTGGGGCAAGAAATTGGCTTAATTGCCATAAAATACCTGGCGTAAATTGGCTCTCCGCGGTAATTCCCAAGCGGCTTGGTGGAGAGTGGGTAAATCGCCTGGAACTTCAGCAGGTGCCGAGACAAGACATACAGTGGATGGTTTTTGAAAGCAGCAACCTTGGTTGGCATTGGCTGTTGGTACATTTTCTGCTGCAGCTAGAGAAAGAATATACCAGGGAAGGTTTAGTACTTACAACATTGCACCGAAAAGAACACGAGGTTTAAGAACAAGGTCAAACATCTGACCCCATCAGGTTGACCTTCTCTTTTATGAGCCATGTTCCATTTTGTTAGAGGTTCCCATTTGACGCAAAGCTGCCAGGCCATGAACCCAGCTGAGAGCAAATTCACTGGAAACAAGGTTTTGGGTCTTTCGGATGATCATGTCAAGACAATTGCCTTCGAAAACTAGAGTTCATAGAACAAATTACCCATGTAGTCTTGAGAAACAAAAAACAGGACATGGATGGGTCTGCGAGCAGCAAATGTGATTGGTTAAGATGATGTAAAATGCCACAATATTTTGTCCAAGTACTGCCAAACGAAAAGTTTTGAAAGTGCCATAAAGACTATTTGTGTTTTCCTGTATTCAAGTATGTAAGTCAATTGAAACAAAAGAGATTTTAAAGGTTGTCGAAAAAAAATTTCCAGAAGTTTACCGCCATTGATGCAGTCTTTTACATCACCTTATTTTAAATGTTACGTTAGTTATTCGTGCCTGTTGTTTGTGTACTTTATGGCATCCTTAAAAACAGCAGGTTTCCTGGTTGGAACAGTTTTCAATTTTTGGACTGCCAAACAGGCAGACAAAATTTATTTTTTTTAAATCTCACACCGCTCTATGCATGCGTGATTGGGATAAATTCAGAGTTAAAGTACTGTTAAACTACAAGTTAGTTTTCCGAATCGTGTTCAAAATATAACATTGAATTGAAATTAAGTTGTTCCTCGATCATAAACTGACGTTTGTGGACAGGCAGACAAAGCAAACCAATTGCTTAACCCCGCTTTTCGTTTCGTGCGGCCTTCCACCACCCTCGACAAGCCTTCCATGTTGATCGATTGATAAATAAATCGATAGATTGAATTTAGTGGGAGGCTGCTCGCAGCCACACGGGGCGGTACCACTGCCAGTCCCTTAGGAACCCCCAATGGAACATTAGTTCCACTGAAAGCTCATGGGTGGGAGATAAGCTGCCAGATGGGGGTGTGTGTGGGGGGTTTTGGGGGTTATTTTGGCTTTCTGGGTTCTACAGTGCCTGATAAAGGGTACCGTTGGAGTCTTTTTTTCCCTACAGGCTTTCCGCCAGAAAACTGGAGGCCAGCCCCGGGTGAAGCGACCTGGGAGGCCACCTCATCTGGTACATAATCTTGGGTCCCCTTCTTTGCAACTTCGCGACTTCAGCCTCACCAAGCACACGATTCCAGAAGGCCCTTCTGAAACCACTAGTTTGCACTGTTGGTGCCATCTAAAACTCTCATTGTTTCTCTACAAAGTTCCCTGAAGCTCCTCACCCAACGTTTCTTTCATGTTGGTAAATCATCTGCGGGACCCCCCATCCTACACTTTCCCATCTTCTCTCTTTGCTATTTCACAAAAGTACGGACTCTTCATTTTTGGAGTCAACCTTTCCCTTGTGGTGTTAATACAAAAAAAAAAATCAAATTATCAAAACCAATGCCAATAACATGGGAAATCAACTTTTGATCACTACAGGTTGCTGGAAGCTACATAAAACGGGTTACAAGTATAGTGGGCCTGGGTGAGCCAACATTTTTAATGTTACCTTTTATAATTGCACATTTGAATTTAAAGTTTGTTAGCAGCAGTCAGCAAGGGAGGAAGGAAGTTAAATAAATTCATTCATTTAACCACTTAACCTTGTAAGAATGAATTTTGAGGCCAAAAACAAAAGAAAAATAATCGCTTCGCAGTTTATCTTTTTTAAACATTAGTTGCAGCAAATAAAATATTTTGTATACATCTTTCTTGCGGAATCTGAACAAATGCAAACAACTTGCCTTATTTACAAAGAGGTTGAGAGAAAATGTACAAACCAACAACCCGGTATTCCAATATCATGAGATCAGTGTCCCACTGCCCTGTTGTTGGTGTGTTTCGCTGCTTTCCCCCGTATTCTTGGGGCTGGCAGGATAGCCGAGAGGTATGCACACTCACCTTTGAGCTGTCTAGTTTGGGTTCGAATCTCAACCCAGCAATAAACTTCCAACCATGTGCAAGGCATTGATATCATCGGCACCCTGAACAAATTACAAATTCCTGCTCTAACCTCAAGGATTCACTGCATTCCCATAATTATGCAAACCCGCAGCCACATGTTGCACACAGAACGAAAGGACACCAATGTTTATTGAGCTGATCTGTTCTAGGTTCTAATTCTTCCATGAGCCTCAAATTTGCATACAAAGCTCTCAGATGGGCATGCCAAATTGGCCAAAAACCGATCACTTGGCAATTACGAGGTGCTTTAACTTCCTTGTAATGTACACAAAATAAGTCGTAGGGGACAAACCTCGTGTTCTTCTGCGCGATCTTTCATGTGATCTTTTGGAGAATAAGGGGCTAATGTTTTTTCCCACCACTCAGAATCCACTCGGAAACGCCGAGTTTCTACAAGCCAGGTGGCTGCTGCATACCTGCCATGAATACAAATTGCAAAAAGAGTGCACTATATGTTTGAACTGACAGAGCAGTCACCGAAGAACAATCACTATTATCAAATTTGGCACCAAATGTCCAGCAATCTGAAAGTTTTCATAAAAAACAATCTGAAATTTTCATGAGCAATCTGAAAGTTTTCATGAGCAATCTGAAAGTTTTCATAAACAATCTGAAAGTTTTCATAAATAATCTGAAAGTTTTCATAAACAACCTGAAAGTTTTCATAAACAATCTGAAAGTTATCAAAAACAATCTGAAAGTTTTCATAAACAATCTGAAAGTTTTCATGAACAATCTGAAAGTTTTCATGAACAATCTGAAAGTTTTCATAAACAATCTGAAAGTTTTCATAAACAATCTGAAAGTTTTCATAAACAACCTGAAAGTTTTCATAAACAACCTGAAAGTTTTCATAAACAACCTGAAAGTTTTCATAAACAATCTGAAAGTTTTCATAAACAACCTGAAAGTTTTCATAAACAACCTGAAAGTTTTCATAAACAACCTGAAAGTTTTCATAAACAACCTGAAAGTTTTCATAAATAATCTGAAAGTTTTCATAAACAACCTGAAAGTTTTCATAAATAATCTGAAAGTTTTCATAAACAACCTGAAAGTTTTCATAAACAACCTGAAAGTTTTCATAAACAATCTGAAAGTTTTCATAAACAACCTGAAAGTTTTCATAAACAATCTGAAAGTTTTCATAAACAATCTGAAAGTTTTCATAAACAACCTGAAAGTTTTATTGACATCAGATCATAATTTTAAAGATATAAATCAGAAAAGTATTGTGTATTCTAATCTACTTCATATTTTTATGACATAGCATCACTACCGAAATGTCAATTTTCATTACTAGCTTGAGACAATAGTCTCTGACATTTCAATCTAGTTGGATTTACCGATTCACAAAATAATTCTGGAATCGAAATAATCATTAACAGAGTGTCTGTGAAACGGCATGATCACAAAATTTATCAAAAGCCATAAAACTCCAAAGAAAATTGTGGGCAGATAAGGGGGAAAAGGTTACAAAGCAGGAGGTGGGTCGAGTTTTTTGTTTCCTATATTTTGTTCTCAAGTAAAAGCAACAACGGACATACCTCCTGGTGACATCTTTGGCACTGCCATCAGCCTCAAAAGCCACCACATAGGATATGAGCTTCCTTTGCTGCACTGTGCAGGCCACCATGCCAGCCGCCACATCTGTCCTGACCCAGCTTCCCTGGACACCGTCACCATCCCCCACAACCCACACCTCCAACCAAGCATCACACCCACCCTCAATAATCGCCTCCTCCTTGGTCTCTCCAATCCCCTGTGCTTGCTCTTCTTTCTTCTCGCATTTCTCCTGTTGCTTTGACAATACAGCCCGGGCACGCTTGGTGGCCTTACGATTTCCGCTACATGACCTTTGACCCCAATCACCACTTGCTTCACTCTCTGAAGAAGACGAATTGGGTTCAAAATCGTCTTCACTTGATAATTCCTTGCTGCAATTAGTCTCCTCTCCATCGGCCCCTGATTGCTCAGTTGCACCAAGACCTTGGGATAAATGAAATATAATAAAAAATTAGATAACTACTATAACCAGAACTATTATAGTAATAACTACTCTCATCGAATATATCATAATTTTTGCACTATGCTGAAATTTATTTTCCTACCTTGCTATGATGCCATGATGCTATGATGCGATACCTCACCTCATCCCCCTTGTCCCCCTTGAATGAAAAATCCCTTAGTTGCTAGGACAAATCATTGGGTCACAAAAAAGAAGTCTCCCACTCCCCCTCTTGTCCCCTTGCTCCACACCACCCATCTTGTATCAATGGTATGCAGCCACAGTGCAGCACCTCAAGTCAATGAGAATCAGCATTGGCATAGAAAGGATGAGATAGGTAAAAGGGAATGCATGACGGACAGGGCTTCATAGAGGAATGTTCTCAAGAAAAAATCCTCAGACTGGGTTGGCAGGATAGACTAAAGGTTTAAACGCTCACCTTTGAGCTGTCTACCCTGCGTTTGAATCTTGGCCCAGCTATAAACTGTTATACTGCTGCTTTGCGTGCTGGGTGATGCATCAATGTGTGCACCATCCTTCAGATTGATGTCAAACTGGGTGTCCTGTCTGCCAGCATGAGTCGACGGACATTAAATATCCCATGGTGCTTCCTTTCCGAAGAGTAGGAGAGCTATTGCCTGCACCTTGAACAAATTCCAAATTCCTGCTCGAACCAAGATACTGGGGGCTATGCATAAGCGACACAGCCGCGCTCGTAGCAAATGACAAACCATAACTACATGATGTACATGAAACAAGATGAGGAAGAATCCTCAGAGTATTAAACCCACCGGAATGTGCAGGCAGCTTGGATGCGACGCTTCTTCGGTTAAGGTTCTTAACTCGTAATGATCGACTCCACAAGGCCTCTTCTGCCTTGTTAACTTCCTTACAGGTTTCCTCTTTCCACGTTTTCTTTACATCCTCCTCACTCTGAACCTCTTTACTGCCTTCCTCGTGCTCTTTTCTCCCACTCTTGCTCTTATTCACGGTCAATCTCTTCTTTACCGACCTTTCTTCCGCAACACTCTCCGCTCGTCTCTTTCTGCTCTCTCCAACATTCCCTTGCTCTTGCTTTTTTCCTGTCTTTTTCCTCTCTTGCTTCTGCTTATCTCTTGGTTTCTGTTTTTCGTTCTGCATGCACACACACACGCACACACACACACACACACACACACATAGCGTATCATGACAATACGAAGAACACACTTGAAGTTTCCATTTTACTCCAATATCGCATATTTTAAATTGTACAATGCAGCAACAAAGTATGCGAAATGAAAAGAAATCTCATGACTCCACCATGAAAAGGAACTTTTAATGGCTACGGTGAGAACTTGGAGAGCTGCCCGAAAACATGGGTTTGCCGTCTCTCGAATCTTGGGTATTTGACCATCAGAACGCTTCCAAACGCACCTCACCTTAATGGGGGCTGGAACTCGAAGAGTCAAGGGCTGCAGCGATAGCACAAGCCTGCAGGTAACACCTAGGCCTCGGAGGGCAAGGAGACATACCTTGGGGGAGAGGAAGGTTTTCCTTTCAATTCATATACACACAACTTTGCATCACTTCATATTATGTCACAACAGGCATCACCAGTATCGTACTCACATGGACTCGAGTCTGCTGTGTGTCAGACTTGAGGAATTGCAAATGTGACCAAAGTGCACACACCAGGTCACTGGCAGAATCCCAGTCTTGTAGATTCTCAGGATAAGTCAGAGAGAACCTGTGAGATGGAATGGAGACAGATCATAATGCAACAGATAAATGTGGTAAGGTGGTGTAAATTTTCATCTCAAATCAACTTGTGCAGAGGTAAGGAGCGAGATCCTCACAGACTCGCAAACAGCGTTGTGTCTTATCGAAGCACTGCACAACCAAACCCCTGAAACTTATGGCATATATTTACCTCGGCGGTGGCAAAGAGGTACTGACGTGCAAATAGCAAGACATTCCGGTACTAAGCAGAGATACCTACCCTTATCAGGGCTTTCAGGTGCAACGCTCAAATTTTACTGGCTAGCGAAGAACCCATCCTTATAGATGGGAAAGTTCCACCAGAATTGGAGTATTCCAGTATGACGTGTAATACCTCCGCCTCCCACTAGGAGCGATGCAGTGCCATACACATTTACATAAAGTGAATTGGAGTCCTCCCCCCCCCTGGGAGTTTGGATTTTTTTTGCCCCCTATAACCTTCCCGTGCAAACCCCGAGTACAACCACCAGTTTTCAAATCATTCCATTCAGCGGTTCAGGAGTGCATCGAAGTCAAACAAACAAACCCACACTTCTCAAATTACAGAATGATTTTCACACAGAACGACGGATGCAGAGACAATGGGGGCGTATTATCCCAATATAACATGTCACATGTTTTTAACCACCGGCAGGTTCATAGAATGCGTTATTAAAGGTAGAGTTCTGGAGCAAAACCGCAGCAAAGTCCAAGACACACCATGTGAGGAGGCGCTGTATCCACGACAGCTGCACACGGCATGGTGCCTTGGGGATCAGCGCGTGTGGAACTAGGGATAACGCCATAGCTTTCAGGTCCTCGTGGCAACAAACGTAATTCCTATAAAAACCATTGCCAAGGAGACACAGCAGGTGCACCTGAAGAATACGGAAAACATAGAAAACGGTTCAGGTCAGATTATTGTCCCCCGTCGCACCGCGGAGCGAAAGGGGACTATGATTTTCCCCTCCGTCCGTGTGTGCGCCCGTCCGTCCGTCTGTGCGTGCGTGCGTCCGTCTGTGCGTGCGTCCGTCCGTCTGTGCGTGCGTGCGTCCGTCCATCCGTCCATGCGTGCGTAAGCGAAGGACCGAATTCTAATTTGGTGTGTGGGTGCAACCCATGTCAAAATCCAAGATGGCCACCGCCATGTATGTCTGAACCTTGTGAGCGGAATATCTTGAAAAATAAACGAACTACTAACTTCTAATCTGGTGTGTGGGTGTATCTACGCATAAGGAAGAACGCTATTGAAAATTGGGTCGCCACGTCAAAATCCACGATGGCCGCCTTGCGTCTTCCACTTTGTCAACTCGCATCACTTCACCGACGGGGGACCGAGGCGTAACGCTTGTTTTTACTTAAAGTAAGATGTGTAACCATCTCAGAAGATTAAATGAAGCTACCAATTATATTTGAAATTTTATTTTGCTGTGGATGACGAGTGGTATTTCAAGGCAAATGAGTTCTGCATCAATCATCGCCCACGGCCGTCTCCCTAACCTGACTCATGTGAATGAAATAGAAATGCTATTATAACCAGAGTTAATCACACATATTACCATCTTGAGAAAAAGGACGTGGATGGGATTTGCGAGCAGCACATTTTATTGTTTTTGTTTTTTTGAATGAAACGTTGTACATGCAATCAACATTAGGGGATGCATTAAATATGTAACGATTTACTGGACTTGACCTCTGGTTCATGCCCCTGGGAGTCAGGATTTAGGGTCACAGGGGTCAAAACGGGGAAAAAAAAAATTAACTCCAAAATTTTATGCTGGGTCATTCCTGATGGAACTTTTTGCCATGTTTCAACTTTACTTTAGGTGGGAAGCGTGGGGATTTCGGATGGCGCGCCATTGACCGCTCTAGTTTCATCTGTGAAAGGAGGGTCTGTGTAATGAAATGTAGGTATCTTTGCCAAACGCATTGAGTGAGGTCCGAGGTGTGATGCGCACGCGGATTGGCTAGAGTCATTCGATTGGTAGAGCACTCACTCGTTATGAGAGCACACTTGCAGTATGCACACCTACCCCCCTCAGTCCCCCACCTTGTGCATAGACGTTTGCAGTTCCTTGGTGTAGCGATTGATAGAACGCCGTACCCAGGCCTCAAACAATTCTTTTTGCTTTTGCCTGAAGGCGCACACATGCATGTGCAAGCATCAATCACTGATGAAAGTCGCTGTGCATGCTTTATGCAAAGTTAGTAATACTCAAACAGGAATGATAAGATTTTTGTAAATCACCGTCGGATAATTCCGTAGCTCCAAAACCACAGCGACAATAAATTATAAAATGGGGCACGGAACGCGGCAAAAAAAAGAGAAGCAGGAAAGAAAAACCTGATTGGTACAACGTGTTTAAACTGGACCAACAGGGACTGAACACCGAAACCTTAAACTAAACTCAGCGCAAGCAGATTTCATTTGGAGCACAGAACAAACGAAAGAGTGAGACAGGATTTTGGCTTTCCAGAGCGTCCGAAGTCACACACTCAGTTGCACCATGTTTTGTTTTGCAGGCATGTCGGGAGGTGAAAAAGATACAACGGGGAAGGATTAAGAACATTAAGCACATGGGGGAAAGGAGGGAAAGGAGACAGATACAGGGGCTCGGGCGACAAGAACATCTCTGCCCACGCGATTCTAGCAGATTGCTAGACTGGGGTGCTACAAACCCCCTTACTTACATTCATTAGGAATGTTTAATCATTGTTTAAGCCTGGTGTTGGCTTAGCGGTTAGGGTGCCGGCTTGGGATCCGAGGATCCTGGGTTCGAATCCCGGTTGATCGCTGAATTAACGCCAGGGGGGTTGACTCAGCCTGTCATCCTTCCGAGGTCGGCAAATTGAGTACCAGCTTGCTGGGATGAATGATCACGGTGTGTACCCCGGTTTAGAATAGGTACACCGTATCCCTGCGCATTGTAAGAGGCGACCAAGGGTTGGCGCCAGGAAAGGCATCCGGCCATAAAAACATTGCCTCAAACAGACTCGCGAGATCTCGGAGACGGTGGCAGGGATTTTCGAAGCTCCACACGGTCTCCACGTTTTTCGAAGTTAAGTCTGTTCACAATTGTATTTTGTCGAAACTGTATTTATCTTTCGGTGTGTGAAGTTATTGTGTGCAACTTTGGTTGTTTCTCGGTGTTTATCTTTCATAAATTGATCGTCTGTTTGCCGCGTCGCGAGCAAGGCCTTTGCCGCGTCGCGAACGATTTGAAATCGAAGTTAAGTGATTGTTCCCATTTGTATTTTCGTTAAAACTGTATTTATTTATGGTGTTGTACGTATATTGTGTCCCGACGAAGATTTTTCGGTGCAAATCTTTCATACCTGTATTGAAAATCGTGTTAATTCGTGTCGTGTCTTGAGGCCTTATACAGTGTACACTGTACAACCTTGAGGCTTTGTTTTTCTCTCAGCGGTCCGTCGTTTGTGATCCAATAACTTTCGTTCTCTGTATTCCCAGTCTTTTCACCCATAGCCTACTTCCTTGTGTAAATCTCAACTCAAAAAAAAACAAAAAAAAAAAACATTTCCTTCTCTGTTCTCATTCGTTTATTCATTCTTATTCGTTCGTTCGTTCTTCGACCCGTGTTTCTCCCCCATTTCCCCAGATAGTTTTCACTGTTATTAACCTTCAATGTTTACACTTTCCCCTCAAGTTATGTATTCCGTCATATATTATAACACCTTTTTCTTCTTCTTCTTTAAAAGGCTGCTTTCGACTTGCTCACCAAATCAATTCATCCCAAAAAATATATCCATCTCCTATAGTGCCATTTTTCTACATTCCCTAAACTCTCCTGCACTCCATCCTCCATCCAGCGTCCTTAAACGTATTTTTAACTCGAAGGTCACAAGAAACTCATTTTGCAATAAATGTTCGTTTCCCATAAATCGTACACTTTCTAAAATCCAATCTCACCCCTCCCCTCCAAATCTTCCCCATAACCCCTCCCCTCCAAATCTTCCCCATCACCCCTCCCCTCCAAATCTTCCCCATCACCCATCCCTTTCAAATCTCCCCCCTTGCCCCCTCCCTCCTAAACTACCCCCTCACCCCTCCCCGCCAAGACGCCCCCTCGCCCCTCCCCTCCTAGACTCCTCCCTCACCCCTCCCCTCCAAATCTCCCCCATATCCCATCCCGTTCAAATCCCTCCTCTTGTCCCTTCCCTCCCAAACTCCCCCCTCACCCCTCCCCTTCAAATCTCCCCACCCTCATTGCTTCTCAATTTCCCCCCTCTCACTCCCCCTCCTCAAAGCGTCCTCCCCGCTTCTTCCCCCTTCCAACTCTCACCTCCATCTCCCCCAACCTTCTGCCTCGCTCTTCCCCCTCCTCAAATAACACCTCATTGTGTCTCACCCAATCACCATCAAACCTTTTGTCCGCCCCATCCTTCCCTTTCTCCGAGCTATTCTGAAATCTCTGACACACCTTCAACAGCTCTCCCTACCTCTTCCACCTCTTCCACATCTTACCCTACCCCACCTCCCCCCTGTTCTGTATCTGATGCTCCCCCTTCCTCTTCATTAACGGTATGGACCTCAAACATCCGGGGCCTTTGTTCAAACTTAACTGATCTCTCCATACAGGTTGCTTCTGTCAAACCAGACATGATCTGCTTAACAGAAACTTTCCTCCTTTATGATGTCTCTGATTCCTTAGTATCTCTCCCGGGCTACTCCCTCCTCCGGTATGATAGACCTGAGCCTCGTCCTGGAGGTGGGGTTGCTATCTTTATCAAAAACTCTCTTCCTCACTCGCCCTGCACTGCACTCTCTCCACCTCACCCCCAGGAATACCTCTGGCTATGGCTTCCCCTTCGCTCCCACCTCTTGTTCATATGTGTGTTGTACCGTCCACCAAACAGTGATGACTCCATCTACATCTCGCTGTCTGATAATATGGACCAACTTCTATCTACTCATCCCAACTCTCTCTTCCTCATATGTGGTGATTTCAACTGTCATCATGCCAGTTGGCTGGGTGTGGGTACCTATCTCACCAGCCATGGCTCCTCAGCAAAGGACTTCTGAGACTCACTGGGACTGACACAATCTGTCAATTTCCCGACCCGGATCTCAATCAACGGAACATCTTCTCTTCTGGACTTGGTTATGACTAACTTCCCTGAAAATGTCTGCTGCTCTTCTTCTGCTCCAATCGGATCATCTGATCATGTCCTTGTTAAAGTGGACATCTCTCTGGCCATCCTCAGGGAGCCTGCTCAGCGTCGACGAGTCTGGCATTTCACTCAGGCCAACTGGCACGGTCTTCAAGCAGCCATCAATCATCTGGACTGGTCTCCCATCTCTACCACCTCTGACATCAACTCATCCTGGGAATTCTTCCAAAGTAAATTGCTCTCTCTCATGCACAGATTTATCCCATCTCGTCTTCAGTTGTCATACCCTTCCTCCCGTCCATGGTACACGGAATCTTGTGGTGAGGCTGTTGCCCAGAAACAACTTGCCTTCGTCTCCTGGAAAGCAAATCCAACGGAAGGAAATCTCATTTCCTTTCACAAAGCCCGAAACAAGTGTGTGTCCACCCTCAGGAGAGCCAGGAAACAATATCTCTCCGTTCTCAAGACCGAACTCTCTTATCTGTCTCCCTCTTCCAAATCCTGGTGGCGTCTGGTCAAATCCGTTTCTGGTGTTTGTTCCCCCTCCATCCCCTCCCTTACCTCAAACGGCTACACAGCTGACTCCACACGTGAAAAGGCTGAATGCCTCAACTCTGTGTTTGCCTCTAAATCTTGTGTCCCAAACCCATCCCTCTCTGTACCCACCATACCCAGTCGTACCCTGCTGCTCCTGGACTCCGTGTCCTTTCCTCCTGACAAGGTGGAAAAGTTTCTGTCAACCCTCGACTCTGATTCTGCAACTGGACCCGACGGCATCAGCCCACGGGTCCTAAAATCCTGCTCTGCCGCTCTATCTCACCCTCTCTCTGTTCTCTTCACCCTCTCTTTTGCTCAAGGTCAACTGCCATCTGCTTGGAAATCAGCCAACATCACCGCTTTGCACAAAAAAGGTGCAAAAACAGATCCTAGCAACTACAGACCAATCAGCCTTCTCCCAATTATCAGCAAAGTCATGGAATCCATCATTGCTTCGGATATGAAATCTTTCCTCTTCTCCAATGGCTTGATCTCTGATCATCAATTTGGTTTCAGACCAGGTCACTCTACTCTGGACATGCTGCTTCTGCTGTCTCAACAATGGATGGAGGTCCTCAATGCCAAACAGGAAATTAGAGCTGTCTCCCTCGACATATCACGTGCCTTCGACACGGTCTGGCACCCCGCTCTGCTCACCAAACTCTCCTCCTTTGGTATCCATGGAAATCTCCACGCATGGCTGGCGGACTTCCTCTCTAGTCGTCGTCAACGTGTGGCCCTGAATGGGTTTCTCTCATCTCCTCTTCCTGTTCAGGCTGGAGTTCCCCAAGGCAGTGTTCTGGGCCCCGTGCTTTTTCTGGTCTTCATCAATGATCTCTCTGACTCTCTTGAAAATCCTCTCTATCTCTTTGCTGATGACTCCACTCTCTGCCGCTCCATTCCTCTTCCCTCAGATCGGCAGTCTGCAGCCTCCTCACTCTCTGAAGACTTGGACAAAATCACAGACTGGTCAAACAAGTGGAACATGTCTTTCAATCCTGACAAATCTCACACTCTTACTATGTCTCTCCGAAAAGATCGACTGGACAACCCTCCCATCTACTTTCTCAACAATCCTCTCCAAGAAGTTCTGTCGCTCAAGCTTTTGGGTCTCACTATCTGCCATGATCTTTCTTGGGAAAACCACATTTCGAAGCTGGCCTCCAAAGCCAGTCGCCGACTGGGCATCCTCCGTCGTGCGAAGTCCTTCCTCGGCACACCTGAGCTCCTCACCACATACAAGGCTTTCATCCGCAGCTCAATGGAATACTGTTCTCCCCTATGGGCCGGTGCTCCTGCCTCACACCTAGCTCGGCTTCACGCTGTTGAAACCAAAGCTTTCAGAATGATTGGAATCTCCCGCGATGAAGCTATCTCTGAGGGCCTTTCACTCACTCACCGCAGGCAGGTCGGTGGTCTTTCTGTCTTCTACCGACTCCTCCCTGGCCTTGCACCCCCAGCTCTCTCTGTGCTCTGTCCCCCAAATATTCCTACAGGTCGCACAAGATCTGCCAGCAAGCCTCTGATGGTTAAACTGCCGAAATCTCGGCTCTCTGCTCACCTTCACTCTTTCATTCCTCTTTTCTCCCGCCTCTGGAACAAACTCCCTCACTCCCTTCAATCTCACTCCTCCCTCCAGGTCTTTAAAACAGCTGTTCACCACCATCTCTTATCTTCCCCCATCCAAAACCTTGATCTTTTCTACCCCCGCTAATTCACCCCAGATCCACCTTGTTTGAAATTCCACCTTCTTTCCTGGAAGTCCTGGCAGTGTCCATATGTTTTATATCTCTCCCACCGCCCCCTTCCCATGCCCCCCCCCCCCCCCCACAAAGCCCTCGCCCTCTCTCAGATCTCAGATGTCTCTATGTCTCTCGGTCCCTGCTCTCAAATGTTGTGTTTGTGTCCTTCCCCCTCTCTCCCCATCTTGTCTACCGCTCCCGATGTTATATGTTTTATGTGTCGGTTTGTCTTTCTGTGTGATTAATGTTCGCTCTTTCACGAGCCTCGATCTTGTATACAAAAAACAAATAAAAAAAAACAACAAAAAAAAAACAGGGAACCATGATTGTCATGGGGCTCGCAAGGCTAACCCCCGCTCTAGTGGGAAAAATAGCCTTAAAATGATCATTCATTCATTCATTCATTAGGAAATAACTAATTAACCCCTATATTAAGCCCAAAGTCATTTTTTCTAACATTACTACAAAATAATTGATTTAATCATGCGATACTAAATGTGGGCTGATAATGTAGTTAAGAGGTATGCACACTCGCCTCTAGCTGTCGAACCTGAATTAGAATCTCAACACAGCTTGGGGTCGTGCCCTCTGCACCCGGTCCTGTTTTCCCCCACCCACCCTGTGTCTCTCAATTCTGTGCCCTTCCATGCAGCCCCCATGTCCACCCGCTCTGCTTCACCACGCACTTGCTCTTTTCTGCTTCCCCCATACTCAGCCCCCTCTCTGCTTCCGCATGCCTTACCCCTTCTCTGCTCCATCTCCACTCCTCCCCCTCACCTCACTCCCTTCATGCCCACCCCTCTCCCAAACCATATCCTGTCCCCTCTCCACTCCTCCCCCACACCCACCTCCTCTAAGCCCTGCACACATCCTTTTGCTGCTCTGTCCCACATTCCCACATTCCCACATCCTGCCAACAGCGCCTCCTCCACTGTCCCTAACTCTTTGGACCTCCAACATCTGAGGCCTCTGCTTCAATCTGACAGATCTCCAATCAAGACCACCACTGCTAAACCTGACATTAGTTCCTCCCAAATGATGTATCTGATTCCTCTGTGTCTCTCCCTAGCTATGTCGTCTCCTCCGGGTCCACAGGCCTGAATCCCATCCCAGTGGAAGAGTGGCAGTTTAAATGAAGAACTCAAGAAACTCACTGTACAATGACGAAGATAACAAAAGGTAGAAAAAAAGGAAACGCAGGGCATATGACAATGTGATACAACAACAAAACGGAAAATGAAGCTGACACTCAGGAAAGCTGTCCAGCCAGTAAAAGTATATTCCTTCCCTAAAAAACATTGTAGCCCATCTATAATGACAGCATATTACTTGCGTTTACGCTCTCGGACTTGCGCTGGAGTCTCAATCTCGATCTGAAGATCAGCAAGAGGTTGTTGAGCTTTGACTTCTGGCTTTATTACATCATCCACTTCCATTGGCAACTCTGGGGTCAGACAGAGTTTATCCTACATCAGAACCTGCAGTCCACAATGTTAGATATTTACCAACACCTAAAGAAATCGATGGATCTCAAACACCTGTAAAAAGTCCAGTGCAACAGTAACAACTAGAGACAGTTAATACAACACAATACCCCTCACAGTGTTCCAAAGTACAGTATATACTTCAATTTTAATAAAATTATGATTTTAAAGATGGTTTTTAAAATCCGGGAGTTTAGTGTTACTGAAGCACTTATACACCACCCTTATACCCTCTAATAAGACGACGTGGAGTCACAGTTTCAGAGATGGAGGCATTTTTGATCACCATAGAATGCAGCATCAATCGGCATCGTACGGAGCCATATCGGCGACCTCTTCTTCACCCCGATACTGCACCCTCTCACATGCCACACCCTCTTGTGCTATATATTGATATCCAAAATATCATGGTTTTTGGAAGTATTATGAAGGCGATTTGTGTTCTACAGTGTTAAAGTGTATAATTAAACTTTAATAAAAGGCTTTAAGAAGTTTAAAAGCATATAAATAAATTAATTCCAGATTTGACCGCCGTTTTCACCAGTATCTATTACATCACCCTATCTAACACGTTACATTAGTTATTCGTGCCCTTTATATGACGTCTTTAAAAACAGTGAGTGTCCTGTTTGGAGTGATTTTCAATTTTGTTTAACTGCCAGTCAGGTAGTCAGAGTAAAAATATTATCTTGCCCCTCTCTGCACATGTGTGGCCAGGACTAATTCAGAGCCAAAGTACTGTAAAACAGCAAACTTGTCTTCCTATTCATGTTCCGATTCGTGTTCAAAATATAACATTCAATTTAAACAAGTTGTACCTCGATCATAAACTGATAAGACAGACAGACAGAGTGACATGAGGCAATTGCTTAACTCCGCTTTTCGCTCAGCGTGTGTGAGGTAATAACAATTCCATTAAATTAAAGTTGCAGTTAAATTAACTCGCAACGGTACCCGCCCTATGGGCGGGGCTTCAATTGGGAGGCCCAAATGAAAAGGCAAAATATCAGAAATTGAAGGTTTAAAAAAAATATTTTAAACGATTCATATAAACATCCGTTGAATCATATCACACGCAAATCATCAAAATCTAAACAGCATCTTTAGAATTTCAATAAAAGCCACATCACTGTTCATATCGGTAAATATTATTCCATCGTGTTTCAAATCGTGATCGATACACTATGATCATGATGATCGTGAATCGTGATCGATAATCGTGTTCACAATCGCTATGTCGTATGTACTCCCGATACGTGTACCAAATTCCCGATACGTGCAACTGTACCAAATCAACAGTTAAAAGGATTTTGAGCCGATAGCTGTTACGGCCTTGGCAAGATCGATGGATACAGCGATCTGTTAGCGATCGATGGAGACATGTTGCTTTCCCGGGTGCCTCACAAATGGCTGCACCGATCGCGCGGCACCCGGGAAAACAACATCGTCACAATGAGAACAATGAACGTTATGCGAATGCGAATGTTATGCGGGAGTCCAAACCTGAGAATGCTGGCGACTAAAGCTGAAATTGGGAAAACTAAATAGCCTATTTTACTCCTGGAGATCCCAGGATTATCCACCCAAAATATCTGTGATCGATTCAGCAGTTTTTACGGTACCTTCGAACAGACAGACAGACAGACAGATAGACGGACGGACATTTGGTGAATTATAGGAAGATACACATACCTGCCACTTCCTCCCACTCCTCTGTACTTTCCTCCGATTCATCTCCCCCATCGACACAACCTCTGGAGACACAAGTGTAACGTTATCTGTACAAACTGTTTATTGTCCTCTTCAAGTGCAACATGGCCACCAACACTGCTGTCAAAGCCTGAAAACAGAAGCTAAAGGCTACCATGACAAGTGCAACAACAGACCCATCTTCTGAAATCCAAAGTCAATCTCAAGATTCGTCGTTTGAGTTATACTGAGAAAATTGTCATAAAACAAAAGTCAACCAGAAAATAAGGTCACCATAAATTGCAATAATGATACAAAGCTTAATCTATTGTGCAGATAATAAAATCTGTTATGGTTTGGTTTTTTTCAAGGTTGAGTCTAACAGGCAACCACGTAATTATTTTCCAAATCGCGAATCTTCCATTGAGATTATGAGCCATCAGATTATTATTATGTATGCACGCATTGGGTGGGATTAGGGGGAAATTAAGAAGATAAAAATTGAAAAAAGAAGAAAAGATGACCAGAGAGAAAAAGAAGATTTGGGGGTAGAAGGGATGTAAGGTTGGGAGGAGAGAGGCGTAAGGTGAGCGGAAGGAAGGGAAGGGACATGTTGGGAGGGAGCGAGGGGTTGTTAAATTCTGCCGTAATTGCGGATGTAAAAAAGAGATCGATTACCCCTTAGGCATTGCCAAAAAGAAAAATTCATCAATCAACGAATATACCTGGAGATGTTTGGAATAATTAGAGATGGTCCACAAAAAGCAGGAGCATCAAGCATACTTGCTGACCCAACATCATCATCAGAACCCACGGTACCGTGAGCTCCTGTAGGTGCTGACCGACAATCACCCGCTTGATTTTTCCCTCGTGTGCTTTTCCTTCCCTGTGTCTTCTTTTCCTGTGGCTTCTGACTCGTTTCTGTGATGGATGATCTTGTGGATTCCTTTTGGACTGTAAAAGCAAAAGCAAAGGAGTAAAAATACAACATGCATTTTAAAGGCCATTTTCCCTGCTAGAGCGGGGGTTAGCCTTGCGGTCCCCATGACAATCTTCTCCATTTTGCCCTATTTTCTGCATCTCTCCTTGTTAACCCCCTGGCCCGCATTTCTTCTTCCACCATATTTAGCCAAGTCTTTCTCGGTCTTCCCCGTCCTCTACTTCCTTCTACATTAATTTCCATCACTCTTCTCAACCAGTCACTTTCATCCTTCCTCAACACATGACCAAACCATCTCAACCTGTTCCTCTTCACAGCATCAATCACAGGCAATATTCCCATCATCTTTCGCAATTCATCATTTGTCTTCCTCTCTCTCAACGATACTCCGCACATCCATCGAACCATTCGCATTTCCACCCTTTCCAGCCTTCGTTGCTGCTCTACGTTCATTACCCATGTCTCGCTCCCATAAATCATAACACTTCTCACACATGCAGCATACACCTTTCCCTTCAGCTTCAGCGACACTCTCCTCTTCATCAGCACGCCACTCAGTTCCCGAAACTTCTTCCATGCACATCTCACTCGAGCAACCGTTGCCGAGTCTGATCCACCTTCTCCATTCAGCATGTCTCCGAGGTAGCAAAATGTTTTCACACCTTCCAGCTTCACGCCGTCTCCAAGATCCAACTCAACATTTCCTCCATCTGCAGCTCCCTCTGTGCACACCTTACATTTGAATGTATCTGCCACACTGGTAAATGACCCTCTCAGACCACGACATTTTTGATGAACCCACTCAGCGCACATTGTACATTGAATGGAGTTCACTCCGACACCCTTCCTGCACACAGCACACGGCCACTTCCCAGTTCTTTCCACCCCACCACATGCTTTACCACTTGCCATCACCTTCGTCTTTCCGATATTCACCTTCAGACCTTTTGTCTCCATACATTCCTTCCACGTGTTCATCTTTTCCTTCAGTCCATCCATACTTTCCGCAATCAACACCAGATCATCTGCATACAACAACTCCCACGGTAAACCCTCCTTTACGTTCTGAGCCAGCACCTCCATCACAGCTACAAATAGTAGTGGACTTAGTACCGACCCCTGATGCACTCCCACCTTCACCTCAAACTCACCACTGTTCCCGTCCTTCGTCCTTACAGCTGTGCGCGCTCTTTTGTACATTGCCATCACTACTCTGATCAACCATTCCTCCACTCCTAACTTCCTCAATGCCCATGTCAATACTTTGCATGGAACCCTATCGAATGCTTTCTCCAGATCAACAAACCCCAAAAACAACATCTTCCTCTTCTCCATGTACTTCTCCTGCAACTGCCTCACAATGAAAAGCGCGTCTGTCGTTCCTCTTCCTGGCATAAATCCAAACTGCATTTCGTCGATCTTCACTTTCTTCCTTATCCTCCTCTCCAACACCCTTTCCAATACCTTCATTCCATGCTCCAATAACTTTATCGCTCGGTACGAGCCACACTCCAGAGGGTCACCTTTCCCCTTGTATAGAGGGAAGAGGGTACTCAGTTCCCAATCCACTGGAATGCGGCCTTCTTTCACCACCAGATTACAGATCTCTGTCATTCTCTTCACACCCCAACTTCCTGCTGCCTTCAACATATCTCCCACAACTCCCGTCGGCCCTCCCGCTTTTCCACTCTTCATTGCTTTTATCGCTTCCTCAACTTCTGTCTCTTCCATGATGGAGAGAATTCATGGATAGATAATTCAAACTCTAGAGTACGAGCAAATGGGTGTTTTAATCTTGTACATGAGGCCATTCAGTTTGATGGTATTTTCTGATAGGGCTAGCGACAATGGAGTTTACAAAAGGCCATTTGTTATGGGCGCCATCCCGACCACAGACCAACAACATGGGGTCAAAGTTCACATCCGCCTCACGTTTGGGTGAAAAAGGAACACAATGAAAGGAGTCCAAAGCTATCAAAATCAGCATCTTTCCCACTTTTCTCACATCATGGGTATATTGTAAAATGAAACTAGAGCAATGCGACTGTCGCCAATATACCTCCGCATAGTCCCCACCTGTGGCAATGGCTAGATGCCCTCGTTCACTGTCCTACAAATAAACAAGTTTGGTTTAAATCCCTTCAGCTGTTTTGAAGTATCACATTTTTACCACAGGACAGGTTTCACATCGATCGGTGAAGCGTTTTTGGAGAAGGGACTTTTTTTTTTTTAATATCGGCTTTCAAGCAAATATGGCTGTCAAACCACGTGACATATGACATCACAAATGTACACTCTGCAATGTCTGCATATGCATGCGTAGGGGATCACGTTTTTGAAGTTTCGTGTTTATCCGATAAGGTTTGTTTTTGTATCCAAGATTGCTACCAAACCACTACAACATCATCATTTTCGAACGATATGCAACAATGGTGTTAGATGACATTTGTAAAATTTTGCATCGATAGGGTAAGCGGTTTCAGAGATATAATTATTTAATATTTTCCTTCAATCCAGTATGGCTGCCAAACCATGTGACCTATGATGTCATAAATTTTATATTTCAATACAAATGGGTCATTGATCATGTGCATGCAATTTCAGATTTTTAGGATAAGGCATTCGATTAAAACATTTATGGCTGGTATACCACTTACTGATGATGTCATCATTATCATGCTTTTGTTCCCCATTGGGAGTACTCAACAATGTGCCAAGTGTCAAATTTTGTGTCTGCCATACCATATGAGCTACGACATCACAATTAACACAAAACATTCTACATGGGTGTCGCTTTTACCCTCAAAGTTTCGTCTCAACCGGACATGTGGTTGCTGAGAAAAACGAGGTTTAGCCCATACAGACGGATGGACGGACAACCCGAAAACATATTGCCTCCGGCCGCCTTCGGGGGCGGAGGCAAAAAAAGGATAATATCTAATAAGTAATTATAATATTTTTAAAGTTTCATACACTGTAGTTAAAGCTGTTAACAGGAGGTATTTAAAATGCTTATTACCAGTACTTATTGGTATTGCCCATATTTCTCATCTAACCAATACTACCACATTACCTGTAGGGTAATTGCATTACTGAGTCTGACTGACACACACACACACACACACACACACACACACACACACACACACACACACACACACACACACACACACACACACACACAATGTATGCACGCATTGCATTGGGTGGGGAAATACATACACACATGAAAAATTTCATCATCTAATGCGTACAATTGCTCCAAGTACCTAATTTGAAAAGGATCAAGAATTTGAATAATAATTAATAATTTAATAATTAATAATATAATTATTATATATATTATAATTATATTAATATAATAATTTGCATAATAATAATTAGAAGTGATTTTGAATTTGAAGAATAAGTGAGGAAAGTGAAAAAAAAAAATTTTTAAGCGCTTTATTGTACAGAAACCACTGCAGCCTGTTCCAAGTCAAGGCATTTCTGGGCAGGCCGAAACAATATGACAGCTTAAGACCCCTGTGAGGTGACTGCCAGCTGAACAAGATGGCATGCCATCATCTTGGTAAGGCTTTTTATGATGAGCACCCCCTAAATTATCTTCAAAAGGGGTTTCAATTTACCCAACTACCCAGTTTTCATTCATGCACTCCATTGGAGTTCCCTTAGTATACGTGCAAAGTTTCAGGCTGTTAGGTTTCATGGTTTTGAAGTTATGGAGGAGACATACTGACTGACTGACACACACTCTCTTTTATTACTAGAGATAATATTGTTTATTCTTGCAACAAATATTGCAATATTTTAAATAATAAATACCCTTTTTCCATTCCAGATTTATAGCTAGATAGAATTTGGCAAAAATGAGAGACCTGTCTGACTTTGAAAGGGAACAATTAGCTTGTGGTTGAGGGCTGGGTGTTCTGTGACTGAAACCACAACACCACAAAACTTCAGGTAGGTATGAAAAAGAACAGTCTCCAAAGTAATGACAGCATGGGCAAAATAAAAGAAAAACATGGACAAGCCGTCTCACATTGGTCGGATGAGTACGCTAGATACCCTGGACAGACCTGTGTTGACAAGAATTGTGACAAATATCCCAGGACATCAGCGAACCCAATTCATATCTATCAAAACAACTCGTGGGCTCCATGAAATTGAGTTCCATGGTCGAGCTGCTATACGCAAACAGTTGGTTATAAAAATAAAACATTGTCGCAAAATGAATTTTTTAGGTAGTAGGTTGTCGACAGCAACCGCACAGGGTAGTACTACCGTTCGGACTTAGGAGTGTTAAAGTGGTGCCCGGAACCATCTTACACTCTCCGTGTCAGGATTGCTGGTCTTACTTTCTGTCTCACTCAAGCTAGAGGCTTCTGGACTAGCTTCAATCTCTCTTACTCGCAAACAAACATGATACACTTTTCTTCTCATTTATTTAAGGCCTGGCCTCGATGAGAGCTATATAGTCCATGCCTGGAGCCTTCAACATAAAACTGTCTAACTGCTGATGACTATGAAGCCTTAGTGACCAATTGCATCCCTTGATACAAACCTTGTTTCCTGAAGTTGGTGTCATTTTCTAAGACGATGAATGTCCTAATACACACTGCAGTCAATATTAAATTATGGTTCAAAGAACATGAGAGCGAAGTAAAACATCCTCCCTGGCCTTCTCAATCACTGGATTTAATATTATTGAGCCATTGTGGTCTATCCTACACTCATTGACCTTCCCCTTAAGCCCAACTCTTACCAAGTCTCCAGTTTTTCTTCCTTCCTGATCATTTGTAGCTGTATCAATATTGTCCACTCCATTTTTCCTCCCGTACTCCTCATTCCTTGTTTCTCAAAGTCTCCCTCTATCCTGATGTTGGTGTGTTGATCCCTCACCATCACAATCCCCTCTCTCAATATTGTTCTTCTTGTCCTGTTACATCCTGATCCGTTCTGCGTTCTACCTCCTCCATGACCTTCAGATTTGCAGAAAAGAAAGAAAAAATTCAAGGAACTTAAAGGTTGTCCAGATTGTGGAATGGTGTAGTTAAAACAAACACCTGTATCAGGTGTAAAAAAAATTGTACTCATAGACTTGTAGAGTGCATACCTCAACCAGGTAGAACAGTTTACGTTTTTGTAGCCCACTGATACTGGTATTTGCTCTTTTCTCTGAAACTACAAACACAATTTCAATGAAACCTGACCACAACCTTCGTCACCCGTGATGCATCAACGTTTGTTCAAGGCATAACAAATCATGGTTTAAGCCTTAAAGGGGATGTGTGGGGGGTTTGACCCCCTGAAATAGATATTTGCTCTCTTCTCCAAAATTACAAAATTACAACTTTCATCACCCATGATGTACCAATGTTTGTTCAAGGCATTAGTAAAATCAGGGTCTGAAGAGGTGTACGGGGTGGGCGTGGGGTAGTTGTCCCCCAAAATAGGTATTTTTTTGTTTCTTTGTTTAAAGTCTTATGATTATGTTAATATGATTCTACAAGCTGCCCTGTCTTCTAGCAACCATTGAAATTGGTTTAAAATACCTTTAGTCGGTGTAGTATACTGTTTATTCTACCAGGTGAGCGCCAGGGGTATTGCCCCTATTTTTAATATTGCTCTATAGTGCCTAATCATTTGCAGCAATGTGAAAGGTGATATTAAATGATCCCTGACCTCATTCCTTAGTCTTAGTGGGTGTATGGAAGCGTTTTAGGCTCCCACAAAAAAAATGTATTCTTCAAAATGTCCCCCAGGATTTGAACAGCCCCGTGCAACGCCGGGTACCCCTTATGGTAAACAAGCTCGTCTCTAGTTTCAATAAGTACTTTTCAATAAGTACTAAACAAGCTCGTACTGTACCCACCGTACCCAGTCGTACCCAGCTGCTCCTGGACTCTGTGTCCTTTCCTCCTGACAAGGTGGAAAAGTTTCTGTCAACCCTCGACTCTGATTCTGCAACTGGACCTGACAGGCATCAGCCCACGGGTCCTAAAATCCTGTTCTTCCACTCTTTCACTCCCTCTCTCTGTTCTCTTCACCCTCTCTTTTGCTCAAGGTCATCTGCCATCTGCTTGGAAATCTGCCAACATCACCGCTTTGCACAAAAAAGGTGCAAAAACAGATCCTAGCAACTACAGACCAATCAGCCTTCTCCCAATTATCAGCAAAGTCATGGAATCCATCATTGCTTCAGATATGAAATCTTTCCTCTTCTCCAATGGCTTGATCTCTGATCATCAATTTTGTTTCAGACCTGGTCACTCTACTCTGGACATGCTGCTTCTGCTATCTCAACAATGGATGGAGGTCCTCAATGCCAAACAGGAAATTAGAGCTGTCTCCCTTGACATATCACGTGCCTTCGATACGGTCTGGCACCCCGCTCTGCTCACCAAACTCTCCTCTTTTGGTATCCATGGAAATCTCCACGCATGGCTGGCGGACTTCCTCTCTAGTCGTAGTCAACGTGTGGCCCTGAATGGGTTTCTCTCATCTCCTCTTCCTGTTCAGGCTGGAGTTCCCCAAGGCAGTGTTCTGGGCCCTGTGCTTTTTCTGGTCTTCATCAATGATCTCTCTGACTCTCTTGAAAATCCTCTCTATCTCTTTGCTGATGACTCTACTCTCTGTCGCTCCATTCCTCATCCCTCAGATCGGCAGTCTGCAGCCTCCTCACTCTCTGCAGACCTGGACAAAATCACAGACTGGGCAAACAAGTGTAACATGTCTTTCAATCCTGACAAATCTCACACTCTTACGATGTCTCTCCGAAAAGACCGACTGGACAACCCTCCCATCCACTTTCTGAATAATCCTCTCCAAGAAGTTCTGTCACTCAAGCTTTTGGGTCTCACTATCTGCCATGATCTTTCCTGGGAAAACCACATTTCAAATCTGGCCTCCAAAGCCAGTCGCCGACTGGGCATCCTCCGTCGTGCGAAGTCCTTCCTTGGCACACCTGAGCTCCTCACCACATACAAGGCTTTCATCCGCAGCTCAATGGAATACTGCTCTCCCTTCTGGGCTGGTGCTCCTGCCTCACACCTAGCTCGTCTTCACGCTGTTGAAACCAAAGCATTCAGAATCATTGGAATCTCCTGTGATGAAGCTAACTCCAAGGGCCTCTCACTCACTCACCGCAGGCAGGTTGGTGGTCTTTCCGTCTTCTACCGACTCCTCTCTGGCCTTGCCCCCCCAGCTCTCTCTGGGCTCTGTCCCACAAATATTCCTACAGGTCGCACAAGATCTGCCTGCAACCCTCTTATGGTTAAACTGCCAAAATCAAGACTCTCTGCTCACCTTCACTCCTTCATTCCTCTTTTCTCCCGCCTCTGGAACAAACTCCCTCACTCTCTTCAATCCCACTCCTCCCTCCAGGTCTTTAAAACAGCTGTTCACCACCATGTCTTATCTTCCCCCATCCAAAACCTTGATCTTTTCTACCCCTGCTAATTTCACCCCAATTCCACTTTTTTGAAATACCAACTTCTGTCGTGGAAGTCCTTGGTGTCCTTGTGTTTTATACTTCTCCCCCCCCCTCCCACGCCTCTCCCCCCCAAGCCCTCTCCCTCCCACACATCTCCCTGCTCTCAAATGTTGTGTGCTCTCAAGTGTTTGTGTGCTTCCCCTTCTCTCCCCATCTTGTCTTCCACTCCCTCTTTTTATACATTTTGTTTGTCTGGTTGATTTGTTTGTGAAGTAAATGTCAGCTCTTTCACGAGCCTCGATTCAGTATACACACACAAAAAAAAAAGAAAAAAAAAGTAGCAATGATTGAAATGGCCAGACATACACCATACGCACATGAGGTACACCGTATGTACATGAGGTACACCGTATGCACATGAGGTAAACCGTACGTACATGTACACTGTACACACATGAGGTACACCATACGTACATGAGGTACACCATACGTACATGAGTTACACAGTATGTACATGAGGTACACTACGTACATGTACACCATACGCACATGAGGTACACCGTACGTACATGAGGTACACCGTACGCACATGAGGTACACCGTATGTACATGTACACATACGCACATGAGGTACACCGTACGCACATGAGGTACACCATATGTACATGTACATGTACGCACATGAGGTACGCAGTATGTACATGTACACCGTACATACATGAGGTACACAGTATGTACATGGGATACACCGTACGTATATGTACACATACGCACATGAGGTACGCAGTTTGTATATGTACACCGTACGCACATGAGGTACAACGTACGTACATGAGATATTTCGATGTGGAGATTACGAATGAAAGTTTGTGCCTTTAATCGTTTTGTATAAACAGGTTACGGGATAAAGTGGAATGATAAATAAATGGGTTAATGCCAATGGGAGACAAAACTCCATCTTGTACACAGTGTCGGACGACGTACAGTCGTACACACTGACAGGGACATGTCGGACTATGCACAGTTCTGCACAGGGACATGTCGGACTAGTATGTACAGTCTGCACAGGGACATGTCGGACTATGTACAGTCCTGCACAGGGACATGTCGGACTATGTACAGTCCTGCACAGGGACATGTCGGACTACGTACAGTCCTGCACAGGGACATGTCGAACTATGTACAGTCCTGCACAGGGACATGTCGGACTATGTACAGTCCTGCACAGGGACATGTCGGACTATGTAGGCCTATAGTCCTGCACAGGGACATGTCGGACTATGACTATCTACAGTCCTGCACAGGTTGGTGTACCAATGGGAGGGAAAGGTGGTCCAAGCACGTTCTTACCCCGCTGTCGGACCCCCTTTGCACGACCACCGCCCCCACTTCGCAGTCTCCCCATTCCACACACAAGAAACACGCCAAGCCGCCACCGTGAGGCGCAAACCACTTCCGGGTCGGCATGTAAGTTTGGCGCCAAATGTAATCGATCGCGGTTCACTTGGTGGTGGTAACGGTGGTGTTGATATGAACCACATACTGTGTGAAGTCACTGTTTTTTCAACAGCTTTATCGATTACTAACATTATGATATGACGTAATTTGTTATATTTTAATAATCATTAAACATTTCATTGTGCTCCCGAAGAAAGTCCTCTATTATATGATACTGGTGTAACTCGGCGCGCTCCGCGCGCCTCAGTCCTCACCACACGTCGTTTCAGAGGGGTAGGCATCTTTGACCATTTCGGTGTCTTTTGGGTCTTCAGGGCCATTTGGGTCTTCAGGATCTTTTGGATCCTTTGGGCCTTTAAAGGTATTTTGGGTCTTTGGGGTGTTTTGGGTCTTCAGGGTCTTTTTGGTCTTTGGTGTCTTCAGAGGCTTTTGGGTCTTAAGGGTCCTCGGGGTCTTCACGTCTTTTGGGTTTTAAGGGTCTTTTGGGTCTTCTTGGTTTTTAAGGGTCTTTGGGTGTTTTGGGGTCTTTTGGGTCTTCGGGGTATTTTTGGTCTTCGGGGTCTTTTTGGTCTTCGGGGTCTTTTTGGTCTTCGGGGTGTTTTGGGTCTTCGGGGTGTCTTGGGTCTTTGGGGTGTTTTGGGTATTTGGGGTGTTTTAGGTCTTCGGGGTGTTTTGGGTCTTCGGGGTGCTTAGGATTTTCGGGGTGTTTTTGCTCTTCGGGGTGTTTTGAGTCTTCGCGGTATCTTGGGTTTTCGGGGTGTTTTGGGTCTCCGGGGTGTTTTGGGTCTTCGTGGTGTTTTGGGTCTTTGGGGTGTTTTGGGTATTCGGGGTGTTTTGGGTCTTCGGGGTGTTTTGGGTCTTTGGGGTGTTTAGGATTTTCGGGGTGTTTTGGGTCTTCGGGGTGTTTTGGGTCTTCGGGGTGTTTTGGGTATTCGGGGTGTTTTGGGTCTTCGGGGTGTTTTGGGTCTTCGGGGTGTTTTGGATTTTCGGGGTATTTTGGGTCTTCGGGGTGTTTTGGGTCTTTGGGGTATTTTGGGTCTTCGGGGTATTTTGGGTCTTCTAGGTCTTCGGCGCCATTTGGGGCTTCAGTGTCTATTGGATACTCGGGGCCTTTAAGGGTATTTTGGGTCTTCGGGGTGTTTTGGGTCTTCGGGGTCTTCGGGGTCTTTGGGGTGTTTTGGGTCTTTGGGGTGTTTTGGGTCTTTGGGGTCTTTAGGGGTCTTTGGGGTCTTCAGGGGTCTTGGTGGTCTGAAGGGTCTTGGGGGAATAAAAGGGTCGTCATAGGTGTGAGGGTCTCAGCAGTCTTAACGCAATTAAGAGGGTTAAATAAGAGGGTGGTAATTTTTATTTGAAGAAGAAGAAGACGTTTTCGTCGCATATAAACATACATAACCATATACGTTTGCTCTATTATAATAAGATACTAGTGGGGTCACCTGTGGGAATCCCACGGGCATGGACGCGTGTGACATTTGGACATCTTCAGTTAGATGCTGCACCTGCACAGTGTAAAGGCCTGGGGCCCGCAAGGCTAACCCCTGCTCTAGCGGGGAAACATGACCTGAAAAACGATCATTCTGTAGCGGTTACCGGAAGCATGACACAATCACCTTGCCCGGACGGACTCGCCCGGACGTGTCCGGACTTGCCTTTCCCGGGCGGACTCTCGATTTGCATACCACGCCCCGTTGAGAGGCGTGGCTGACTTATTTGCATACCAAGCCCCGCCTGAGAGGCGTGGCTTTTGTGTGGTGAACTTTTGATATAAATTGCCGCCCGTGTTAACGGGCTATTCAGTGCTTTTGAGTTCTTTCGAATTGAGCTAGAATAAATAGCTCAGTGAAACTTCGTTCCTGGTGTCGTCCATTTTGTTCGGCTTTATCGTGCGAGCATAGCTCCACCATTGGTGACCCCTTTTCGAGAACACGGCGATGGAGTCATCTGTAGCTTTGAAGCTCCCTGGCTTCTGGGAATCACACGCAGCCGTCTGGTTCGCCCAGGCAGATTCTCTCTTCGCCCTGCGGAACATCACGGAGGACACGACGCGCTACCACCATGTGGTCTCCACACTCAACGCCTCCACTGCTGCCCGGGTCCTGAGCTTCCTACAGAACCCGCCGAACGCCGACAAATACGGCGCGGTCAAAGGCCTACTCCTCGGTGCGTTTGGACTCACGGAGACCGAACGCGCACGACAACTGCTCGACCTCCCGGAGCTGGGTGAGGCCCGTCCATCCGAGCGCATGGACCACATGCTGGCTCTACTCGGCGACCACAGCCCGGATTTCCTCTTCCGCGAGCTGTTCCTCCGGCAGCTACCTGGGCAGGTACGGTTAGCTTTGGCTAACTCGCCCATCACGGACGCTCGCGCCTTGGTCAAGGAGGCCGATAAATTTTTCTCGGCCAGGCGACACGTCGGAGCGGCCGCCTGGAACCCTGGGCAGACCGAGGCAACACCCGCGCCACGACCGGCGCCACCACCGGCCGAGTCAGCGCCACTGGCGGCAGCGGCCGCCGCGACGCCCCGTCGACCGAACCCGACGCGACCGCCGGAGCCTCCACCAGAGCGGACCATGTGCTACTACCACGCCAGGTTCGGGCAGAAGGCCAGAACGTGCCGCCCACCGTGCACTTTCGGCAGGTTGGGAAACGACCAGGCCGGCGCTCGCTGCCTGCCATGAGCGTCGGCCATTCAGCCAGCCTTCTGTTTATCACGGACACAGCGTCCGGGCGGCGTTTTTTGTGTGACACCAGTGCTCAGCTGAGCGTGATACCTACCTCGGTGCAGGACAAACAGGCCGCGCTTTGCGGCCCCACCTTGGTCACCGCAAACGGCTCCTCCATCCGCACCTTCGGTTTGTTCGGCGTCGCATTCTGCTTCGGTATTTTGCTACCTTTTGCTACCTCGGAGACATGCTGAATGGAGAAGGTGGATCAGACTCGGCAACGGTTGCTCGAGTGAGATGTGCATGGAAGAAGTTTCGGGAACTGAGTGGCGTGCTGATGACGAGGAGAGTGTCGCTGAAGCTGAAGGGAAAGGTGTATGCTGCATGTGTGAGAAGTGTTATGATTTATGGGAGCGAGACATGGGTAATGAACGTAGAGCAGCAACGAAGGCTGGAAAGGGTGGAAATGCGAATGGTTCGATGGATGTGCGGAGTATCGTTGAGAGAGAGGAAGACAAATGATGAATTGCGAACGATGATGGGAATATTGCCTGTGATTGATGCTGTGAAGAGGAACAGGTTGAGATGGTTTGGTCATGTATTGAGGAAGGATGAAAGTGACTGGTTGAGAAGAGTGATGGAAGTTAATGTAGAAGGAAGTAGAGGACGGGGAAGACCGAGAAAGACTTGGCTAAAGATGGTGGAAGAAGAAATGCGGGCAAGGGGGTTAACAAGGAGAGATGCAGAAAATAGGGCAAAATGGAGAAGATTGTCATGGGGACCGCAAGGCTAACCCCCGCTCTAGCAGGGAACATGGCCTTAAAATGCATGTTGTGTTGTTGTTGCACTCTGCTTCGGGGGCCAGCGCTTCAGGTGGGACTTCATCACGGCGAACGTGCCCATGGCCTTGCTGGGTGCAGATTTTCTGTGCGCGCATGGGCTTTTGGTTGACGTCAAACGGCGTCGGCTCATCAATGCGGAGACCTTCAGCTCGCTCGCTTGCTCATTGAGCGGCTCCGCACCAACCAAGCTAGCCTGCGCGCTCCCGGCCGCGGACGATTTCACCCGCCTGCTCGCCGAGTTTCCCGTCCTCACGCAGCCAACGTTTTCGGCCGTCGCCGTCAAACACGACGTCGAACACCACATCCCGACCACAGGTCCACCGGTCTACGCCAGGGCTCATCGCCTCGACCCGACCAAACTCGCCGTAGCGAAGGCGGAATTTGAATCGCTGGAGCGATTGGGCATTGTGCGGCGATCGAATAGCGCGTGGGCCTCGCCCCTGCACATCGTGCCCAAACCGGGTGGCGGATGGCGACCATGCGGCGATTACTGCCGCCTCAATGATGCCACCACCCCCGACCGGTACCCGATACCACACATACAGGACTTTTCCGCCCGTTTGGCAGGGTGGGTGATCATTTCCAAGGTCGACCTCATTCGGGGCAACCACCAGGTACCCGTCTGGCCGGCCGACGTGCCGAAGACGGCGGTAATTACACCTTTTGGCCTCTTCGAGTTCCTTCGCATGCCATTCGGCCTTAAGAACGCGGCCCAGGCCTTCCAGCGGCTGATGCACAGCGTGCTGCGTGACCTCACCTTCATTTTCGTCTACTTGGACGACATTCTCGTCGCCAGCACTTCTCGGGCGGAGCACCTCATCCACCTGCGCACACTTTTTGCGCGCCTCGGCCAGGACGGCCTCATCATCAACCTGGCAGCTTCGCCCTAACGAGCGCAAGTATAGCGCTTTCGACCGCGAGCTCCTCGGCCTTTACCTGGCCGTTCGCCACTTCCGCCATCTTTTAGAGGACCGCCCGTTCACGGCGTTTGTGGACCATAAACCCCTGGTCTTCGCCATGGCCAAGGTTGCAGAGCCGTGGTCGGCCTGCCAGCAGCGCCACCTCTCCGCCGTGTCCGAATTTACGACGGACACCCGGCACGTCGCGGGCAAGGACAACGCTGTGGCCGATTGCCTCTCCCGGTCCGGCGTGAATGCCATCCACCTCGGTGTGGACTTCGCCTGCATGGCGGCTGACCAGACCGCCGACTCCACGGTGCAAGCCCTCTGGACAGCGGACACAGGCCTGCGGTTGGCCGACGTCCCCTTCGAGGACACAGGCACAGTTCTCCTGTGCGACGTTTCCCTGGGCCAACCTCGCCCCATCGTGCCCACCGGATGGCAACGGCACATTTTTGACACCCTCCACGGCCTTTCCCACCCGGGCCGGAAAGCGTCGCAGAAGCTCGTGGCAGCAAAGTTCGTCTAGCACGGGACGCGACTAAGGACGTCCGCGACTGGGCCAACGCCTGTGTCGCCTGCCAGCGCGCGAAGGTCCACCGGCACACCCAGGCCCCGTTGGCACCATTCGACGTGCCTGCACGGCACTTCGACCACGTCAATGTGGACCTGGTGGGACCCCTTCCCTCCTCGCGGGGCTTCACCCACCTCCTCACGATGGTGGACAGGACCACCAGGTGGCCGGAGGCCGTCCCGTTGGCATCAACAACATCCGCCGACGTGGCGCAGGTCTTCATTGGCACCTGGATTGCCCGTTTCGGCGCCCCCTCGGACATCTCCTCCGACAGAGGCCCGCAATTCACCTCCGAGCTTTGGGGTGCGGTCGCCCAGGCCTTGGGGGTCAAGATACACCGCACCACGGCCTACCACCCCCAAGCCAACGGCTTGTGCGAGCAGTTCCACCGCTCGATGAAGGCCGCTCTCAGGGCCAGCCTCCAGGACGACGGTTGGGCCGACAGGCTCCTGTGGGTCCTATTGGGCCTCCGAACGGCCCCTAAAGAGGACCTCCAGGCTTCCACCGCTGAGCTGGTCTATGGCCAGCCACTGCGCATGCCGGGCGAGTTCATCCCTGACGCCACCGGCCCCTGGTCCGCGGCTCGCCAACGCTCGGTCCTCCAGGAGGCCGCCAGGAGATTTGCCCCGGTGCCCACGTCCCACCACGGCTGCCCCCAACCCCACGTCCCCCCAGCACTTCGCACTGCAGAGTACGTTTTTATCCGGAACGACGCACACCGGGGACTGCTCCGGCCGCCGTACGATGGACCTTTCCGGGTCCTGAAGAGGGACGACAAGTCGTTCATCATTGACATCGGCGGCAAACCGGACCGCATCTCCGTGGACCAGCCTCAAGCCGGCCCATTTGGACCTTGACCAACCTCCACGGTTGGCCCTTCCTCTGCGACGGGGCCGTCCCCCGTCAACCAAGCCGCCCGCCCGACCATCCACCGCCACGCCACCTACCACCCCCACACGAATCGCCAGGGGTCGTTTCGGCCGGGTCATCAAGACCCCCCTCAAACTGACTCTCCCGGTGCAAGTTAATTCTGGGGGGGCGCATGTAGCGGTTACCGGAATCATGACACAATCACCTTGCACCGGCCGATGACGTAACCGGCAGGCGGTTACTTGCCCGGACTCGCCCGGATGTGTCCGGACTTGCCTTGCCCGGGCGGACTCTCGATTTGCATATCACGCCCCGTTGAGAGGCGTGGCTGACTTATTTGCATACCACGCCCCGCCTGAGAGGCGTGGCTTTTGTGTGGTGAACTTTTGATATAAATTGCCGCCCGTGTTAACGGGCTATTCAGTGCTTTTGAGTTCTTTCGAGTTGAGCTGGAATAAATCGCTCAGTGAAACTTCGTTCCTGGTGTCGTCCATTTTGTCCGGCTTTATCGTGCGAGCATAGCTCCACAATTCATTCATTCATTCATCAGATCCACAAATGATGTCATCTACACAATTTATTTACTTCACATAATGTTAATATGAATACACGTCCGTGCAGAAATAGTCCGTTTATAAAAATCCCAAATATCAGATGAAAGTTTTTAAAATTTGGAATTATTCTCACTCAGAGTTAAACATCACCATAATATGATGTGGTTGTTTAAACCTTTTCGGTGAATTAGGGCAAAGGCATTAAGGAATTAGGCATTAACCTCCAGGGGGCATTAGGCTCCACTACATTGTAAATCTTGAACGTAAAGGTAACTTTGACAGGCTTGAAAAGCGTAAACGCATTTACAATGTAGTGGAGCCTAATGCCCCACTTTGCCCTATTAGGCCTCAAGCGGAGGCCTGAAATTGTGCCAAAACATGAGTTTCGTTCCGAACTCGTGGGACTACGATTTATATGCATTGTTTTATTGTATACAACCTGCCTGACCTTGTGTTAAAAGTTTAACTCTGAAATCCTGCCAGTTTCCGTGAACGACCACATCAAACTCGGTCATGTAGAGTCAAAAAGGAGGGTTTTTATCTCCGGTGCCGACTTTGCGGCCTGGTATCTCTGTCAGTACATATAATTCAGCCTAGGAATCTTTGCTAGGCACAGACCTCCCATGGTTCTGTGGCCCTGCCAGTTTTGAAGGCTCTTACTTACGCACGCATCATACAGCGGAAATGTAAAAAATGTACTTTTGTCGTACGTACCTACTGTAAAATTCAATGAATTTCTCCAAAATTAACCCAAAATCTTTCCGAAACCATCAGAGATATCCTCTCGAAAATGGGTAAGCTTGGCATATGGAAGGGATACTGCTTATTGACGACGTTTCGTGGTTGTCTGGAAAACAACGGATGAAGGGGGCGACACGAAAAATGCCTCCAGATGCATATGGGGACCGCATGATGACCAGGGATAGCGTAGTGAATGTAGAGTAGGGAAGCTTGGTATTATGGTCGGCGGTATGAATCCGATGAATACATGATAATCCATTGATACAATAAGTATCAATCCATAGATAATGATAAGGCTCACACCTCAAGTAAATCGCAGGATAGTTTATTCACCGTCGTGTCAATGCGCAAAGATACAGGCTCCGATGTATGCGAAAATTCTGAATGTCCACGGGCTCAAGTAGCATTCTTTACGTCAAAACATTACAAAGTGAATGGAAAATGCCATAAACTTAGAACATAAACTTAGAACATAAACTTAGAACATAAACTTAGAACATAAACTTAGAACTTAGATATTACATAATCGTCAATTTGACCGATGGAAGGCTTCAGCGACCGTAAGCCTTTCTTCAACGATTTCCTTCTAGAATGACTGGTGGCCTCACTAACGCACGCTTGTACCATTATACCGTTGGTATGATGAGTAGTACCTCGCCCGGAAACTGTCTCTCCCCGAAATCAATGTTGTCCCATTCAAGAAGAGTGGGCACGCTCTTTGCAAAGCCATGAGAAACAGAGTCATGTTCATGTTCGGCCAGACTAGTTTCTAACCGAATGATTGTATCAACTGAAGCACTATGCCCGAGCTTATTGATGATAGACAGTAATCGAGACGAACCAAACAAATGACGAATAGTCATGCCTAGTGCAAGGGATTTGGGTGTCTGTGTCCGGCCCTTAGATTAGAAGCCAGGTAAATGATATCCTGGCAGATTGATGTCAATTTGACCTCAGCAGTATTGTCTACCTTAACATAATTCGTGGCTATGGGATCATCGGACGCACCAACAATCCATGCAAGAAGGTTATACAATTCGATTGGAATAATACCTTTCGCAGAGGACAACGTCAGATCGTCGGCAGTAGGAGGCCATGGACAGTCCATCACAGTTGTTGGTTGTTGAATCACATTCTTGATGATGAGCGCCGCTTGATATACAGTCCTCAGTTCGTCTACTTCGGGTAAACGACTTGACAGTTTCTCGAGGGTTTCATCTATCAACGTGGAGTCTGCTTCAGAGGATGAACAGTCTGACTGCCCTGAGGATATGTCCACGAGGCGATCCAAAACTGTACCGGTCGAGAGGACGTCCACAAATACCAGCTGACTTTTGTTCCGCTTATTTGGCTGGTGGAATACAAGCTGTGGGTAGTCTTGCTTTAGCTTTCGCTTGAGCTTGTCCGAACTGTTGAAAACACCGAATACACTGACATGAAAGGGACATCAATTAGACCTACTTCTAACCGAGGATCAGGACATTATTTTTTCAACGTGGCCGCCAAAGGGCACCACCTGTTGATCCAACAAACAAAATATGCAGGAAGGCAAATCAAATCATGATCCATCTACCTGAAGTCTGTGATACCAACTCCATCTCCTTCAACGCATTTTATGAATAAGGTGACAAGTTTCGTCATCCGGAACACTTCATGATTCTTGATCACTTGTTCTTCTACGACCGAACTGCAAAATGCTGCATAGGCTTTTGCATGCAGACCACTGAAATTAGAAAGCAAACGTAAAATGCAGACATATGTCTTCATGTGGAGTAACCGGCCATGTGGAGAGATCACCTTGTGCCTTAGGTCCTGTGGAGTCAACTTCACAAAACAGGAAATTGTTAAAGTCACTGAAGAGGGACAGCGAACATGGCTGGCTCAGCCATCTGGCAGATGATGCTGGTGTAGCGGTTACCGCTGGATGCACACAATCGCCTTGCACCGGCCAGAACACGGCCAGACGCGCCTCTCCCGGGCATGCCCGGACTCACTGTTCCCGGGCACGCCCGGTCTCGTCTTTCCCGGGCATGCCCGCTCTCGCCTTTCCAGGGCTCGCCCAGAGCGTCCGGGCATGCCCGCTATCGCCTTTCCAGGGCTCGCCCAGAGCGTCCGGGCATGCCCGCTATCGCCTTTCCAGGGCTCGCCCAGAGCGTCCGGGCATGCCCGCTATCGCCTTTCCAGAGCTCGCCCAGAGCGTCCGGGCATGCCCGCTCTCACCTTTCCAGGGCTCGTCCAGAGCGCCCGGGCACGCCCAGCCTCGACTTGCCAGGCCGCAGCCAAACACACCCGGGCAGGTCCAGACTCGCCTTTCCAAGGCTCGCCCTTGACACCCGGTCATGCCCGGTATAGCTTTTGCCGGGCAAACTTCCCGACATAAATGTGTATATATATTGCTGCCCGATGAACGGGCTTTTGTCAGAATACCTGAGCTGTTTTGTTTCAATAAAGCAACTCGGACGAATTCCGTCTTTGGTCGCGTCAATTCTTTCGACTCGCGTTGGAGCGCCGCTCCTTCACTGGTGACCTACCGACATGGACACGGCAGTGACTCTTAAACTGCCTACCTTCTGGGAGGCTCACGCGGCTGTTTGGTTCGCCCAGGCGGACTCCCAGTTCGCCCTGCGAGGCATCACCGCGGACGACACCCGCTTCCACCACGTCGTGGCAGCGCTCGGTTCCGCCACCGCGGCCCGCGCCCTGAGCCTCCTCGAGCACCCGCTGGCTGCCGACAAGTATGACGCGCTGAAGACGCTCCTCCTCGACGCTTTCGCCCTCTCACCGGCGGCACGCGCACGGCGCCTGCTCAACCTGCCCGAGCTCGGCGACACGCGCCCGTCCGAGCGCATGGACTATATGCTCTCGTTGCTCGGTGAGCACTCTCCGGATTTTCTGTTCCGCGAGTTGTTCCTTCGCCAGCTGCCTCACCCGGTACGCCTCGCCCTGGCTGGCACGTCGATCACCGATCCCCGCGCCCTCGCCAGGGAAGCCGATAAGATCTCTTCGGCGGGCCAACACATCGGCGCGGCTACCTGGAGCCTGCCGCCGTCCGAGGCGATGCCCACGACGCCCGAGCGCCCTGCGCGGTTGGAGGCCGAACTGCCGGTGAAACTGGCGGCCGCCACGCCGCACCGACCGCTTCCGACATGACGGCCGGGGCCTCCACCTGACCAGGCGTGGTGTTCTTACCACGCCAGGTTCGGACACAAGGCTCGGACGTGCCGACCCCCGTGCACTTTCGGCAAGTCGGGAAACGGCCGTGCCGGCGTTCATTCCCAGCCATGAGCGCCGGCCACTCGGGCAACTTGCTTTTCATTCGGGACAAAGCGTCCGGGCGGCGTTTCCTTTGTGACACCGGCGCCCAACTGAGCGTCATACCCGCCTCCGAGCAGGACAGGCGGGACGCCGTTTGCGGCCCCTCTTTGGTCGCTGCTAATGGCTCGGCCATACGCACTTTCGGCCCGCGCAACGTCACCCTCTGCTTCGGCAGCCAGCGCTTTCAGTTGACCTTTGTGACCGCCTGCGTCCCCATGGCTTTGCTGGGCCACGACTTCCTCTGCGCGCACGGGCTGCTGGTCGACGTCAAACGTCGTCGCCTTGTCAATGCCGAGACCTTCAGCTCCCTGGCGTGCACAATGAGCAGCTCCGTGCCGACCGAACTGGCGTGCGCCCTCCCGACGGCGAACGAGTTCGCTCGCCTGCTCGCAGAATTCCCGGCCCTCACACGGCCGACGTTTTCAGCCGTCGCAGTGCGGCATGGGATCGAGCACCACATACCCACTACGGGCCCGCCGGTCTACGCCAGGGCCCGCCGCCTCGACCCGGCCAAGCTCGCCGTGGCAAAGGCCGAGTTCGACGCGTTGGAGCACCTCGGCATCGTGCGGCGCTCCAATAGCGCGTGGGCCTCACCACTGCACATCGTGCCAAAGCCGGGGGGCGGATGGCGCCCGTGTGGCGACTACCACCGCCTCAACGATGCTACCACCCCCGACAGGTACCCGAGCCTGCACATCCAGGACTTTTCCGCCCGTTTGGCGGGACGGGTCATATTTTCCAAAATTGACCTGATACGGGGATACCACCAGGTACCTGTCCGGGCGGCCTACGTCCCGAAGACGGCCGTCATCACGCCGTTCGGCCTGTTCGAATTTTTGAGGATGCCGTTTGGCCTCAAGAACGCGGCCCAGGCGTTCCAGTGCTTAATGGATGGCGTGCTGCGCGACCTGCCATTTCTTTTCGTCTATCTGGACGACATCCTCGTCGCCAGCACGTCCCGCGCCGAGCACCTCCTCCACCTCCGAACACTGTTCGGTCGCCTCAGCGAGCACGGCTTAATTGTCAACCCGGCCAAATGCCACTTCGGCACGACGACCGTTGACTTTTTGGGCCACTGCATCACCAAGACCGGGGCCGTGCCACTGCCGACCAAGGTCGAGGCCATCACCACGTTCCCGCATCCCCGTTCCTTCAAGGCCCTACAAGAGTTCCTCGGCATGGTGAATTTTTATCACCGATTCGTGCCCCGCGCTGCTCAGCTCATGCGGCCCCTTTACGAGGCCCTCCGGGGCAAGCCGGCCAAGCATGACATCGTTTGGTCCGCGGCCATGGACGTGGCCTTCGCGAGCGCAAAACGGGCCCTCGCCGATGCAACGCTGCTGGCTCACCCGGTGCTCAACGCGCCCATCGCCCTCACTACGGACGCCTCCAACTACGCGGTGGGCACCGTCCATGAACAATGGGTGGACGGGGTTTGGCAGCCACTCGCTTTTTTCAGCCGGCAGCTCCAGCCGAACGAGTTAAAATACAGCATGTTCGACCGCGAGCTGCTCGGTCTATTCCTGGCCGTTCGCCATTTCCGACACCTCCTGGAGGGCCGCCCATTCACGGCTTTCGTCGACCACAAGCCATTGGTCTACGCAATGGCCAAAGTCACGGAGCCGTGGTCGGCCCGCCAGCAGCGCCACCTCTCCGCCGTGTCGGAATTCACCACGGACATCCGGCACGTCGCCGGCAAAGACAACGCTGTGGCCGACTGTCTTTCTCGGGCCAGCGCGAACGCGGTCCACCTCGGCGTGGACTTCGCGCTCATGGCGGCCGACCAGACCACCGACACCTCGGTGCAGGGCCTCCGCCTGGCCGACATCCCCTTCGCGGGCACCGTCCTGCTCTGCGACGTCTCCCAGGGCCAGCCTCGCCCCATCGTGCCCGTTTCCTGGCAGCGCCGCATCTTCGCCTCCATCCACGGCCTTTCTCACCCGGGCCGGAAAGCTTCTCAGAAGCTGGTGTCGGCGCGTTTCGTCTGGCACGGCCTTCGACGGAACGTCCGCGACTGGGCCAACGCCTGCACGGCCTGCCAGCGGGCCAAGGTCCACCGCCACACCCAGGCCCCGCTGGCACCTTTCACCGTGCCTGCACGGCGTTTCGACCACATCCACGTGGACCTGGTGGGTCCCCTGCCCCCATCGCGGGGGTTCACCCACCTGCTCACCATGGTGGACAGGACCACCAGGTGGCCGGAGGCCGTGCCCCTCACCTCCACCACCACCGCCGACGTGGCGCAAGCGCTCATCGCCACCTGGGTCGCGCGCTTCGGCGCACCGGCGGACATCTCGTCCGACTGCGGCCCACAGTTCACGTCCGAACTTTGGGGCGCGGTCGCCCGCTCGTTGGGGGTCACGCTGCACCACACCACGGCCTACCACCCCCAAGCCAACGGGTTGTGTGAGCGGTTTCACCGCTCCATGAAGGCCGCACTCATGGCCGGCCTTCAGGACGACGGTTGGACCGACCGGCTGCCGTGGGTCCTTTTGGGCCTCCGCACGGCCCCCAGGGAGGACCTCCGGGCGTCCGCCGCCGAGCTCATCTACGGCCAGCCGCTCCGCATCCCGGGCGAGTTCGTGCCCGACGCTACCAGTCCCTGATCCGCCGCACACCAGCGCTCGGACCTCCAGGAGGCCGCCTGCCGATTTGCCCCCGTGCCAACGTCTCGCCATGGTGGCCCCCAGTCCTACGTCCCCCCGGCGCTTCGCACAGCGGAGTACGTCTTTGTGCGTCATGACACGCACTGGGGGCCACTCCGGCCGCCGTACGACGGGCCCTTCCGGGTCCTGCGACGGGGCGACAAGTCCTTTGTCGTCGACGTTGGCGGCCGGTCGGACCGGATCTCTGTGGACCGCCTCAAACCGGCGCACATGGACGTCGACCGACCACCACGGTTGGCCCTTTCTCCGCGGCGAGGCCGCCCCCCGTCCACAGTTCCCCCCGCTCGACCACCCACCACCACGTCGGACCCCTCCCCACGACCCTCCAGGGGTCGCTTCGGCCGGGTCATCCGGACCCCCCTTAAATTGACCCTGCCGGTGCAGGTCGATTCTGGAGGAGCGTGTGTCGCGGTTACCGCTGGATGCACACAATCGCCTTGCACCGGCCAGAACACGGCCAGACGCGCCTCTCCCGGGCATGCCCGGACTCACTGTTCCCGGGCATGCCCGAACCTCCCGGGCACGCCCGGTCTCGTCTTTCCCGGGCTCGCCCAGAGCGTCCGGGCATGCCCGCTATCGCCTTTCCAGGGCTCGCCCAGAGCGTCCGGGCATGCCCGCTATCGCCTTTCCAGGGCTCGCCCAGAGCGTCCGGGCATGCCCGCTCTCGCCTTTCCAGTGCTCGTCCAGAGCGCCCGGGCACGCCCAGCCTCGACTTGCCAGGCCGCAGCCAAACACACCCGGGCAGGTCCAGACTCGCCTTTCCAAGGCTCGCCCTTGACACCCGGGCATGCCCGGTATAGCTTTTGCCGGGCAAACTTCCCGACATAAATGTGTATATATATTGCTGCCCGATAAACGGGCTTTTGTCAGAATACCTGAGCTGTTTTGTTTCAATAAAGCAACTCCGACGAATTCCGTCTTTGGTCGCGTCACTTCTTTCGACTGGCGTTGGAGCGCCGCTCCTTCACTGGTATCATTACTTGGCTGGCACATGTGCTGGAGTGTTGCACACATTTCTTCCAGCAGGACATTAGCCAGAAAAACACATCGCTGCATAAATTTCAATTCATGTTCTGGTACAAAAAAATTATTTCACACTTTAGCAGTGGTTTCGAAACTTACCTCTCAGCTGTACTGCTTTGCACTTTCATCGGGGTTTTCCACAAAATTTTACAGTAATCTTTGTAACATACTTTGTGGTATCTCGCTTCCAGGGCAACGCAGTCTTTCCCTCTGATGTGCAATAGGATGCCTTCGTCATTTTTGAGAGTAGCGGCTTCCAGCAATTTCCCTGAAAACATAGATCAAATGAATATCATAGTTTGTATTTTCCCTGATCATTCATTTCGGAATTCCAGTCTTCTGTCAATTTGTTTTAGAATATGTACTCACCTGCTGTTAACGTTTCAGCTTGCATCAAGCTATCCTTTGTTGTTTTATGAGAGACTCTCACGTACCGGTCTGCCTTCTTACAAATAATGCACACTGCTGGTAGGACATGTTTGGGTGAATGCAGGTCAGAATGTGACCTCAATTTTTTCCACGGACTCGGCCTGTGTACAGCAGACTGATGTTGCTGGCCTGTGTGTACTGAACCTGAACACTGAAGCGATCCCCCACTCTCCAAACTCTGCCGCAGCTGCCTCTTAAGACATTTTTTGGAACTCAGTTCTATCAGTATGTCTCTTGTTGATGAAGCGTTGATAACATGTAGGGTGAAATCCTGCCTCTGCAGGAATGTTGGTGAACTCGACGTCTGTTGGCAAGATTGTGACACTCACCGTCCAATGGCAGCCACGTCTGCAGGCATTCACGATATTTACTCCATCTAAGAGGCGTAAACGGCGAAGTTATGTCATTCACGACGTGTTCAAAGTGCATGAAGCACTTTAAACGCGATTTTCCTGAGGCCATGACCAAACATCCAGCGCGACATGTGCACCGCCATTTTGTATGTCATGTGACCCAAGCAAACATAGGCCTCGATTCAAAATTAGTACCTTCGATGCAAGACAAAGTAGTGCGACATAAACGCGTGGAAAACTTTCAAACTGGCAGGATCTGTTCGTTAAACTTATTGTATGTGCTATAACTCGGCACGTACTCAGATTAACAGTGATTATTTTTTAGTCTCTCTGACCTTGGAACGGGATTGAACGATACACGGTGTCAGCTTGAGGCCTATATATGTCATCATTGTGAGAGGATTTTTTGGAAATGTATTTTTTATATTGTTTTTGAAATGAAATTCCACACACTCCAAGCCGAGCAAGAAATGCAGAAAAGGAATTGCCAATATCCCCTCGACAACCCACTTCAAATGGCTGACCAGACATTTATAAATATTT